>NC_069661.1:133276590-133579621 GCF_027244095.1 Hemicordylus capensis
AAATCGAGATGGGTCTACCAGCTAGTTTTGGCTAATGGATGTCAGGGTTGTCTAAGAGAGGGATTAAGAAATCAATGTAAAAATTAAACAGAAAGAGAGCTAATACACATCCTTTTTTAACCCCCTTCTAAGCAGCAACAGGTTCAGACAAGTGGCCTTTATTATTACACTTTACTCTCAATGAGGTGTTTTCATATAGCATACGGATGAGGAAGAGTAATCGTGGGTCTATGGAGGTATTAGTCAATTTGCTCCACAGTCGAAATCTAGGGATAGACTCAAAAGCGACTTTGAAATCAATAAATGCCACATATAAAGGAGGAGGAATTGTTGGTATATTTTTCTGCTAAGTGTCTTAGAACCAGGCCCTGATCCAATAAAGATCAACCAACACGAAAGCCAGTCTGTTTGTCTCTAAGGATGTTATTTTGCTCTGCCCAATCAATAAGCTTGTTACAAAGATGTCTAGCATACACTTTGTTAGCATACACTTTGCTAACTACATTCAACAAGCTTATTGGACGATAATTAGATGGATTGGAGTGCTGACACTTCTTATGAATAGGGACAATAATAGCTGTGTTCCATTCTTCCAGTATACAACCTACCCGATCAATATAGAAGAGATTTGCCAAAACTGGGGTCCACCAATTGAGATCTGCTTTTAATAACTCCACAGGGATCAGGTCCACTCCAGGTGCCTTGCCTGGTTTTAGTTGGGCCACTAAACTAGCAATATCTTGAGAGGTGACCGGAGGCCAAGTGGGAAGCACATCCAGATGACGTAGTAGGGGTGTACCCCTAGTACAGTTGGCCAGATATGGAGTCTTAAAGTATGTCACCCCAGTGTCTGCTGAAATATGACATCCCAACTTAAGGGAGCTCCCTTCGGGACAGGCCGCCACAATTCTCCAGAATGTTCTCGAATCGTTCATTCTGGGGGCAGCATACAATCGTTCCCAGGCCTCCCTTGCTGTATTCTCTCCCCCCGCCCTCTTATCAATGTTTTATACTGCTTCTTCCAATCTAAAATTTCTTGGGCCATCACCACATCTGCATTGGCCCTGTAGAGTTTAAATTTTGTAACCAGATCTTTTTTGGCTAGAATTCAATCCTGATCAAAACTGCTATGGGATTTGCATCCTCTATTGGAGTCTGTTTTAGCGGCCTGGGCCAAACAGTGCTGAATCTTCTGGACAAGGGTTTGATAGTGGGTAAGGATGCCCGCCTTTGGGGGCTCTGCCAAAGTAAGTGTACAGAGATGTAAGGAGTCATCTGCAGCCAAAATATCCTTGATTTGCTTTTCTATCCGGGAAGACCATTTGGCCCTTATTAACCAGGAACCTTCACAATGGTCAAACTGGAGAACCTCCTCAAGGTGAACCTCATCCCCTGGTGTCTCTAATATAAGTGACAGTGGGAGATGGTCACTATCCATTCGTCCCAAGATGCTAAATTGAATCAGAGACTTAAGCACATTTTGTGATATATAGTCCAGAACACTAGCTCTAAGCTCAGACCAGCGAGTAAATTCATCCACTGTATCCTTATCCATCGCTCCATTTAGCCCAAACGTATCTAGTACATTCATTGTACGAGCCAAATACAGACCCGCTAGGTTGCAAACCTGACTGCCATTTTTGTAATGGCGGTGGGCAATCTCTTTCTGGAGGATAACTTTGGTAAGTTGTATACAAACAAACATCATTTGGCTCCCATTCTAGCATTAATATCACCTCCAATTATACAATAAATGTAAATGTAAAACTTTATTTCGGTCGTAGACCAGCAATACAACAATATTAAAATAATAATGATAATAACAATAATAAGATGATAATATAAAATCAGACTACATTTATACACATTTGGCATATTATATAACAATATTTGGCCACGATATGAATAACATCCGGATTAGGATTAGTGAGCAAATAGTTTAAATAGAAATCCTCTCCACGACCCAGAAAATTAATCAAAAGTGGGGCAATTTGTTGGCGTCTTATGTCTCTGTAATATTCACAATGCAGTAAAACGTGAGCAGTTGTTTCAACGTTACCAGATCCACAAGGGCATAATCTTGATGCGTATGGTATACCCTGGAATCTCCCATGGAGCACAGCTGTTGGGAGAGCATTTACACGGGCAAGTGTTAGAGCTCGTCTAAATTTTGGAATTAAAATGCTACTTAGATATGTAGCAGGCTTGAGCTCGGTGCACAACTACCTATGTAAATGCTACTCGGTAACTTTGCATGATCCATCTGCAACTCCACGTCATGGATACGTTGCACAATTTCTCTTCTGGCCTGATCGAAACCTAATCTAATAAAATCATCATGAGAGAATCCATATAATAGAAGTTTTTCTGTAATTGCCAATTTCCAATTGGATTTAAAGGAGTCTTCCAAAATTAAATGCACTAAGCAGACTTTCGTGAAAACCAATTTTAACCAGTAGAGTATGACAGATCTCCAATAATGTGATTCAAATCTAACCAGACCCACCTCCCTTCTAATAACAGTATTTGGGACACAACATGGCAGCTGTAATATAGTTCTTATGAACTTAGTTTGCAGTGTTTCTAACGGAGCAAAATTACTAAATGGGCCCAATTGTGCACCATACATTATCTGAGGATACACTTTGGCCAATAGTAATTTTATTGCAACAGGGATGTACAAAGCTCCCCGTGAAAAATAAAATGATTTGATCAAATTGATTGATAATTGGACGCTCTGAATAATATGTTTTTGATGCGCAATACGGGAACCAGATGAGTGAAATACAACACCTAAGTATTTATAAGATTGAACTTGTTCAATTGTGTTCCCATTCATGTGCCAAGTATATCTCTTTGGCAGTTTAGCAAACACCAAAACTTTTGTCTTTTGGTGGTTTACCTCTATCATCTCTCTGTTACAAAATGAACTTAATTGTGCTAGTGCTCGACGTAGTCCTATGGGCGTCTGGGATAAAAAGATCATATCGTCTGCATACAGCAGGACTGCAATGTGTTTCTGTGCCAGTTTTGGAGGGTGCATAGACATGTCAGATAAACAGCTCACTACTGAGTTGATATAGATGTTAAATAAAGTAGGTGCCAAAATACAACCCTGCTTTACCCCTTTACTAGTTGGAACATCTGACGTTAAATAACCATACTGGTTGCAGCGGACCCGCAATCGAGACTTCTCATATAGTTTATAAATTAATAATAGTAATCTCTTATCAATTTCCAAATCTATTAGTTTTTGCCAGAGCCTGTCTCTTGATATGGAATCAAATGCCGATTTCAGATCTATAAATGCAGTATAAAGTGCAGCACCCGACTTAGCTGTATATTTTTCAACAAGATAATGGAGGGTCAGGGCATGTTCTGTAGTAGATCGACCTGTTCGAAAGCCAGCCTGTTCAACTGCAAGAATGTTCTTTTCCTCAATCCAGTCCACCAGCTTAATTGCTAAGTGTTTAGCATAAATTTTACTAATCACACTCAGGAGGCTTATAGGCCTATAATTTGCAGGATCACTCCGTTTACCTTTTTTGTATATTGGGACTATTATCGCCACTCCCCACTGTGGTGGAATTTTTGCCGTATTATCAATAAACGTGAACAGTGAGGCTAAAACTGGCTAAAAACGTGAACAGTGAGGCTAAAAATTATACAATAAAAATTTGAGAATTGTGCCAAGAGGTCATCAATATAATGTTTAAGGCCCTCCCAAATCTCATTAATACTAGCACACGATTTCTGTGGTGGAATATATACATTTATAACCAGAATATAGAATTCCTTCATCTGAATAGCAACAGATTTGGCAAAATGGAGATATGATGCCAACTCATCCATTTCTACTTGTAATTTGGTGGAGATAAATAAGCCCAAAATACCTCTGGCTCTACCCTGATAATACCCATGAGTGGCTTTAAACTCATAGAACACATAGCCCTCCAGTTCTATATCCGCCATCATTCAAGTCTCCTACATCAATATGATATCAAATTTAGACAATCTTTTAAAAAGGCCATCCTTCTTTGCAGCCCATCCCGCCACATTACAAGGCAGGAGTTTCATAGTTTGACAACTTGAGAGTCAGCCTGTCTTGCTGAGAGGGCTTCCTGAGCCAACATTAGGGTATCAGACATTGTCTCCAAATTAAAAATGAGATTGGAATTATCCTCCATAGAGGACTCTGCAGACAGGGCAACCAGAGGAAGGAAGTGCTGCTACATCTGGGTCGAGCACTTTTGAACTCTCCAGATCTATCAAGTTGTTACCTTATGCTTTTGTTTGGCCAAGTCTGAGACTATTCCAGCGGTACCGTGGATGTTGGTCCAAAGTGCCTGTAATTCCCTGAGGGAGCAGATAGCCTCCTTCACACTTTCAGCATTTTTATTTGCTGTTAGCTTTGAATCAGTTACTGGGATAGATGTATCAGAAACTTGGTTTCTTAAGAAGGAAATATTTGCTTTATGCACAGGTGTCACAGGAGCTTTGTCAGCCTGCCCAGAATTCAATAGCCGTTTGTTCTTTATCTTAACAGGGTCAGCCTCCATTGGAAGCACAGCTGTTCCTGCACCAATCTGGCCACTCAGCTTTTTCTTACAAAGCGGGAATATACATTCATTCTACAAGCCAAATACAGACCCGCTAGGTTGCAAACCTGACTGCCATTTTTGTATTCCTCTGACAGATAAGAGTGAAGGATGGAAAAACACCAAGAGGCTGAAAAGCTTCCAAAAAATAAAAAGAACTCCTTGGGGGTGGGGGGAGTACACAGGAGAAACTACAGGCACTTATTGAGAACTTAAAATAAATATTGAGCTCCTTAAAAGAGGATAAAACAGTAAAAAGCTACAGAGTTCCCAAAGTAGAGTCCTGGCTAAGTGTCATCTTGGCTCCCATCTGGCTACTGCAGTCCAGCTGTTCTCCACTCGGCTGAGAGCCACAAGGGCGAGAGCCCTTGTGCTCTCGCCCTTCAGCTCACGCCCCTGGCTCAGCTGGGTCTCATGTAGCCGTTACCTGGAAGGGGTGGGGCAGAAAACAAACACTCAGGGCCCTGCCCAACAAAGCAAAAAACAGAAAGGAAGGGCAGGTATCATTTATGTCAAAAATGTGCACACCTAAACAGAAATCCAAAGAAGTTAACATGACAGTCCAGAGGAGAGCATCTGGATAAAAACATACACAGAAGGAAATGAAAACAAAATTTTAACTAGACCACTACGGATCAAATAGAAATGTTCTCTATTTAAGAGAATGTCTTCTTCGCTATGAATCACACCGCCCATTGAGATCATCAGGAGAGGTTCGTCTGCAGTTGCCACTGGCTCGTCTGGATGCTACTTGGGGACGGGCCTTCTCCGTTGCTATCCCGAGGCTTTAGAATGCGCTCCCTGCTGAAATAAGAGCCTCCCCCATCTCTTACAACAAAAGCAGTCAATACACATTTGTTCACCCAGGCTTTTAATTAGATACTGTTTTACTAGTTTGGTGGGTTTTAATAATTTTAACGTTTTAAATTTTAAATTGTTGTGATGTTTTAACCTTTTTATTTGTCATTTTTATTATTTTGTTGTAAACTGCCCAGAAACTTGCGTTTTATCAAATATGACAGACAGACAGTTATGTGGATGATGCTTTCCTGAAAGTTACAGATTTTTTGAGGAAGCAAGAATGAGTAATAATTGGGGCAGGGGCGTAGCAAGGTTGTAGTGGGCCCAGAGATTTTAAAATGGACCCCCACCCCACTGCAGCTCAGCTCATGAAGTAAAGAAATCTTAAATGAGACTAAATAGTGATATCAAAAAGCATAGTAAAATTTATATATATTTATATATAACCTATGTGCCACAATAGAATATCATCCTAAATTATTTTTTTTAAGGTTTTGTAAATTGTGGATGATGCAAGTCATTTAATGGTACTAGAGAAAGACATGTTGTCTGGTAGTTCTGTCTCCCCTTGCCCTATTATAGTTATGCCCCTGAATCGGGGTCTCCTACCCTGACATCTCTTGGGAGACAGACAGAAGTGAGAATTATAAAGCATTGCTCTTAGCACCACAGTAACCTCTTCTGGCCACTAGAGGCATGATGAGATGTTAAGAGGTTGGTCTTGATCAGTTAGAATTGTTCAGTTGTTGTTGAAAAAGGCTAGTGCCTGTTTGGATATGTTGTTCAATGTTTCTCTCTTAGTATGTGATGTTTTAGTTTCTTAATAAATCTTTATTTTTTTGAACTAAGCCTAATGTCTCCAGATAATCTCTTGGGCTGAATTTCTTTACCACCAGAGCATACTCTGCTTTGTGATGACTTTAATGTTTCTCCTCACACCCCTCAACAGAGACAAGATTTAAGCATGGAATTCCTTGTGTCTTGTTGATAATAAGGTAGAGGGAGGAAAAAGAGGATCAATGATCACTTATTTGATCCTAACCAATAGTGAAGAGATGGAATGAGATTTAAGTAGAGGGAACTTCAGGGGACCTGCAGTGCTGGAATTCTTCATTTTCTGAAGACTAAAGATTAGCATAGCCAAATGTGTACTTTAGAGTTCAAGAAAGCTGATTTTAATAAGCTCAGAGGTGCGCTAGATAGTTAATCTAACCATGGAGTCCTCACAGAGAAAGGAGTCCAAGATGGGTGGGAGTCCCCGAAGGAGGATTTACTAAAAGGCATGATCAATAATCATTCCAATTTTTTTTTGAAAGGAGACACCTTTAAAAAAGCTAAATATGGCTGCTAGTGATGAGCTGAAAATAAAAACACATATAAGAAATGGAAGAAAGATCAGGTCATCAAGATCACATAGCCAAGTACTCCAAATCTATGTCAGGAAAGCTAAAGCTCAATCTGATGAGACTGGTAAGAGATGACGGACTAGTAGAGGGACCTTTGAAGTGGTGATTCTCTTATATGTGGCAGGGGGATTCCAACAGGGCCTATTCAACCTCAACATAGTATCCCCCCAGCAGCTGCTGTTGGTGCCTATCTTACGTTCCTTTTTAGATTTGTGAGATACCTGGCTTGGCAGTAGTAGAAAAGGATATTGAGATTGCATTTGATCACGAGCAGAACATGAGTTCTACCAACTCGGCAAAAACACAATTTCAAGTGATGGCTTTCTTATATTCAGCAGGGGAACAGCAGCTGTCCCTGTTCAGCCCAGCAGAACATCTTTTCCAGATGTTTGCTGGTGCCTCCCTTGTGACTTTTTTATTGTAAGCCCCCTTTGAAGCAGAGAACCATTTCTTCATTTCTTTTGCTATGTAAACCATTTGGAGAATCTTTTTTTAACATATACTATTGTCAATACAGATATCCCCCATACTATACTTGTGCACTTGATCTTTTTGGTGCCTAAAGGCAGGTTTTTGCATTGTCCCTGTAGAATTTCAATTTATTAGTTTTAGCCCAGTTTTCCATTTTTTCAAAGTCCTCTTGAATTGTATTCCTGCGTTCTGAGATGTTAGCCATCCCTCCAGTTTTGTGTCATCTGAAAAATGTATGAGGATTCCCTCTACCTAAGTAACTGATTAAAATGCTGAAGAGTACCAGGTCCAGCTCATCAACACCTCATTTTCAAAACCTCCCTCCAGTTTGATGCAGAGTCACTGATTAGCACTCCTTGGGTACCAATTCCCAACCAGTTGTGAATCCATCTTGAGATGGATACTTATAAACACACACAGGGACATCAAAACAAGAACTCTCTGGACTCTGCTTTATTCACGCTCTGAGAAATAAAGCAAATAGACTCATTTTAATTTTATGCCTAACCTTTTTTTAAAAAGCTTACAAAAAATAGTTTGTCCAAAGAATGACATTACTTTGAGGATGCATCAGGATATTTAAAATTGAGCTGGTTCAGCCATAACACCAAGTAATGATTTGGCATTACATGAACAAGCCTCAAGAAGCCTCAGGATTGTACACTCCCTCCTGTCACATGTAGCAACTCTCTACTTCCTATCCTCAAACCCTAGTTTGCCCGCTATTTCCTTTCCTTTATCATAAAGAAGTTATGTAGGTGTCTGAACTGGATTGGGACTGTGGTGGGGTAGAAGGTTAAAGTCCCTTTCCCTGTGCTGCATTCTCAATCAAAATATTCATACCCTCACAGCTGCTATTTGGGTGGCGGGGGGGGGGGGGGAGCATGCAAGAATCAATGAGATTCCTAACATGTATTTTGGCGAGTCCAAGATTCCTTGACAGCTCAATCATGTAGCACCAAATTATGGTTTGGCCAACCACATATTATGATTTCACCTTATCTTCTCCCAAACTGCTTTTAAAAAAATTAACCTGGGCATAACAGACTTTTCTTCCATTATGTCTGAACAAGACTTGGAAAAGAACTAGTGTAATATAGTGGCTATATGGAATTCTCCAATTCAAATTTCATCTCTGCCAAACCCACCAGGTGATCTTAGACAGGCTAATGTATCTCAGCCTCCCCAACTTCCACATCTGAACTATGAGTATAATAATACAAACTTACTTAAACAACAATAGATTACTGAAATGATGCACATAAAACAATCTGAATATTTTAAAAGGACTTATGAATGCTAAGCCGAACAAAGTCTCAAAAACCAATCATATTTTTTTAAAAAAACTCAATGTACAGCTAAAAAAAAAAAAGTCAAAACTTAAACAATCACTGAAAACCTGAATTACTGGAACTGACATCAATGAACTCCCACCTACATTTTTTTAACTACTCAACATATTCAAGAAAGGCAGAGGAAGAAAAATCACCTTGAAATACAATCTGAAGGGAAAACAATATCAGAATAAGCCCAGTTTCTTCTTCTTTAATTGTAATATTACTAGATAGATATTAGAAAACTTCAAAAACAAATGCAACTGCCCTGGGTAGAGTGAGGCACTTTAATTAAATCAATTTTTTTTAAAAAAAATATTCCATTTATTAGACAGTTCCTAAATAAAAAGTGTATACTAATTAGTTGCTATAAACATACAAAAAGAGTGGGCTGGATCAAAGTACCACATATGGAAGTTCCCACATACAAATTTCCCCACCCCCTCCTCACGGCCCCTGTGCCAACAAAAAGAAGGATACCTCTTGCTGGTTTTGGATTATTCCCCACTTTCCTTGCAGCCCATGCACTCCACCGTTTCTCGAGAGTCTCTCAGCCCTCAGGAGAGGCTTTTTGGGAGGTGCTTGAGGTTGCTCTGGAGAGGAGGGAATGTGGAAGTTCCCTTGTGTGAATGGATTGTAGTTGAGTGGGGAGAACAGGTTGTTTGCATGCAGAAGGCCCCACGTTCAGTCCCTGTTATCTCCAGATAGGGGTGGGAAAGACCTCTGTCTGAAATTTTGGAGGACCAATAGCAGCCAACAGTGAATTAGATGAAGCAATATTCTGATTCAATATAAAGCAGCTTCATATGTTCATGTGGTACTTAGGATCAAACCCAATTATTTAATATTGCTTCAATCAGGCAAGTGGGTCTTGCACATTTCTATTGTACTGTTTATAATTGCCGCATTTTCCTTTTTTTTAATCCAGCAAAATGATACCTTCAGAATATTTCCAAATATAGTTTCTTCTTCAATCTGGAGCCATGACAGATATTTATACACAGGTTCTGTTTGGAATCAACATTAGCAAGCACATCTTTTCGGTGTTTATTTCTGTTTTAGTCTAAAAACTCTTCATCATATAACTACCCTGCCCTACTGTCCCCTGTAAGCAGTTCGCAAACTGACAGTGTTCTTCATGGATTGGAAATGTCCATTTTCCTTTATTGATTAGTTGCAGAGATCAAGTAGTTACTAAGCATTAAAAGGAGTTATAAATCATCCGAATGCCGTGCTGTGCTGACCTGCCAGTCTCTTGAAAACTATCCCTTGAATGTGTCCAAAATGTTCCAGATAGACTACTGTCTGGAATGAGACAGGAGTATACAACTTTGATCCTATTTGATTTTCACTGGTTTATTTCAATTTTTCATTCACCAGCTCATTTCTGAGCTCAGTTCAAAGTGCTGGTTCCAAACTTCAATGCTGACTTTGGAACCTGAGAACCTTAAAGACCACTGTGATGGTTGACAGCAGCTCCAGTTCTGTCAATCACCTTTTAAAGCCCAAGGAACCACCCTCCAGGTGGGATTCCTAAGGGAGGGGCTTTAGAAGGGAACATAGAGTAGCAGTTAGACTGTCTTACTCTAAGCTCAGAGTGTTAGAGCTTAGAAAAGCCAGGAGATAGGGACGGGCAGGGCTAGAGCGAGAATCTCTAGAAAGAGAAGGTCTGTTCTGGGACTGGTGAGGTTCCAGAGAGGGACTGGGTAGGACAGGATATGTGCCAATAGGCGATAGGCAATCCAACTGTGGCGATCTCAGTCATCTAGGTTATCTTTCTGTTCATGCACACTGTGTAGAACATCTGCCAGTGTGTGAAGTCTGTGTGTCACAATCTTACATATCACATTATTTACACTTTAGCCAAACCTTGTTATTGTTATTGAAGAAACGATTACAAGTGTGAGGCCCTGCTTTAGCAGAGAGAAACCTTTAAGATGCTTTTAAGCTGCTTGTACAAAAATAAACTTGATTTTGTTTTATTTAAAAAGTTCATCCTGTGTGCAGTGCATTATATTTTCTCCTCATGCAGCCCTCAGCTACTCTACGAGGAGCTCTCAAGATAAAAACCCAAACAGAAAGAGCTTGGTGGCAGCAAAGACAAGAGATGTGCATGAAACCGGTTTGGAGACCCTTTAAGGACCTCCAAATCGGTTCGAACGTCCAGTGGTTTGGCCAGTTGAAAGGTGGGGGGGGGAGTATCTTTAAGGACAGGGGAGGGTGCTCTTACCCCTCCTGCCACATTTCCCCCTTCGGCGCTGTCTTTTTAAAAGGTCCAGCGAGGCGGCAGCATACCGCCTTGCTGCCCCAGACCAGAAGTATCGGAACTAACTGGTGCGCATGCATGCAATGGGCACGGGCACACCAGGCACTTCCGGATACTTCAAACCGGCAGGCACTGGTTCAGTGCACACCACTAGCAAAGACTAGTAGGAGCCAGTGTGGTGTAGTGGTTAGAGTGCTGGATTAGGACCGGGGAGACCAGAGTTCAAATCCCCATTCAGCTGACTCTGGGCCAGTCACCTCTCTCAGCCTAACCTACTTCACAGGGTGGTTGTGAGGAGAAACCTAAGTATGTAGTACACCGCTCTGGGCTCCTTGGAGGAAGAGCGGGATCGTAAATGTAAAAATACATAAATAAAAATAAATAAATAAAAGACTAAATAAAGGGAAGTTGAAATAAATACATATTTCTCAGTAATATTGGTCCACATAAGTTTCTCTCTAGTTCTGGGTACAGATCCCTCTCACTAGCAGTGTCCCAGGCAGTTGAACAAGGTGCCGCTTGTCACAATCCCCTTATCCCATATGTGCCCTGAAGTGGTACCTGTAATTTTTTTTCATCTGTGTGGAATGAGTTTTGTTCTGGGTGGCTGTATCAAGGCAGTGTGTGTGCATGTGCATTCAGAGTGGGGCCTTTCTGATTCAACCTGAGTGGGATCTAAAATTAACTGAGCCGACATAAAAAAAAAAAGTTGTGAGTGCATGCATGTGCGCACACCTTAGAGGGAACAATAGTGCCCTCCTGTACATCCCATTCAATATCAAAGGCCTAAGTCCTCATACTGCCACCCTGAGTCATTTTGGAAGGGCGGTATATAAATCAATCAATCAATCAATCAAATAAATAAAATACTAATAGTGGTTTGGCAGGTGGGCATGAGAAGCAGGACATTTTTGGTTGTGGCACTAAAACTCTAAAATGCCCTGATACTGCATACCTTCCAGTGCCAGGTGAAAAGCAGGCCCTTTAAAGAGGATTTTGGAGGGTGTTGGACCACTAATTTGTTTTGACTGCTGATTCCACTATTATAGTATTTTATTAGGTTGTTCTGAAACTGTCTTGATTTTTTTCTATTTCTATACTTTTAGTTCTCTAGAGGAACACATTTTTTAAAAAATAAATGGCTAGATCAGACAAGAACTTAGTCAGGTGAAACAAATGACCACTTAAGCAATTTAAGTATTTAAAAACATGCAAGTATAGGCCTACTAATGGAACCCACAATACCTCATAATGTTCTGATTATTGGCACACTCAACACAGGCATTCCGAAGGCATCTGAAACATTCTGATAGCAACAGCAAACAAGAATCCAGATGTGCCAGCGTAGTCATGTCCTTGCAAGCCACATCAATTTCATGAGAAGTTTTTTTCAAAATTTGCAGCAGATTTTGGAATGTGCCTTCATTTGCTGTTTCTCTGAAATAAAAAATAAATGCAAGTGAAACAGACATTATCAACAATACAGGAGTAAAACATCCATATAAAAGAAGCATGCATTCTATGTCAAGCAAGTTTCTTCTTGATAAAAGGGGGGAAATTATTCAAGCTGTTTGCATATTTTGTCCTAGATAGGGTTCAAAAAATAGCACAAGAAAGGTTATCCAGCCTTTGAAATATCTCATACAGACACCCATGAACTCAGATGTTAGCCTTAGCACCCCTATAAGACATGGTTTGTAGACACGTGAAACTAGCTTCCTTTTTAAAAAGAGAGAGAGAGTACTCCTAGACCTAAACACATTTAACATACATGAAAATTTTCTTTTACTGATCACCCAGGATGGCAAAATGGTTCCCAAGCAGTCTCTCACGAAGGAATTGAACACCACACCCAGACCTTCAGGGGGAAAACAACGTATGTATCACAGGGAAAAGGCTAGATATGAAATACAGTTGTTGTTGTTTTTAAAAAAATGTGATTTGTATTCAGCATTTCTCAAACTTCTGATCACAGCTAAACATATCTTTTTCTAAATTAAAACTAAAGGCATACTTCATATTTATACCCACTAT
The DNA here is from genome assembly GCF_027244095.1 of Hemicordylus capensis. Lineage (NCBI taxonomy): Eukaryota > Metazoa > Chordata > Lepidosauria > Squamata > Cordylidae > Hemicordylus > Hemicordylus capensis. Next base: position 133,289,501 of record NC_069661.1, read on the forward strand.
TACTGGGCGTAATAGTAAGAACCTGCTCATAGATGAGCCCACCACAGCAAACTATAGTTTGTCTGCAAACCAGGATCACAAACCATGGTTTAATCCTGATTTACAGCAAACAGAAAAACACAGTTTACCTGTTTAGACAAAAAAGCAAACTCTGGATTGCCAAGAATCAAAAGGCAGGAATAGTGGCACACAAGGGGAAGAAGCATGTAAGCCAGAGGCTCCTTAGAGTTCGTTCACACAATACCAAGCAAAAGTTTAGTATTACAGCTGAATGCGCCTTGTTAACTTGACAGAATTGTAACAAGTAATTCAAACATAAAAACAAAACAGACACAGATTTTGTGAGTAAATCCTGTGCTCTAATTTATCCAGATGTTTCACTGCAATCCAAACCAGCTGTAAAAGTCAGACTGGTCTGTATCCACTTCTACTATTATAGAACAGATGGCACTGTGTACAAATTACCTAACAAAGAGCAATCTTAGCAATATACAAAAGACCCTCATTAACTGAAGACTCATTATCCGTGATTTCCCGTATCCTTGTTTGGGTAATAGTCACCCAATTATACCAATCGGGTAATATACCAATCAGGTAATAGTCACCCGATTGGTATATACGTAGGAAGGTTTAAAAGGGGTTAAATCAGTGTATCGGAGATAGCCAGAAATGACCTCAGCATCCATTTCCAGCTTCCATTTTGACATCGGGAGCCATTTTATGACTAATTTCTCACACAGAAACAGGCAAATAAAATGGCAGTTTTCAGCCAGTTTTCTACTCTTGGGGGGCATTTCTGGGCTGCTGGGGACCCACAGAGCATGGTAAGCCACCCCCTCACTGCATTTCTAGAGCCTTTTACCCCATGGTTTTTTTGTTTGGTTTTTTGGTTTTTTTGTTTGTTTTTAAACCAGGCAAAGAACCAGCGATTTCAGCCGATTTCCTGCTGTTTTTGCTCTCCGGGAACCTAACCCCCACAATCCCATTGTCCCAATAACCCAGTATTCATGGTTTTCGTAACCGCAGTAGTGGTGGTGAACTGAACCCCCACGAATACTGAGGTTCTCCTGTTGTGGCAAAACCAAGGACGAAGCGAGAAGAGAATCTGGAAAAACAGAAGGGGAACAAATAATGTTCACAATCTCATAGTTCTTATTTGTTCACTGAATTCATTCAGAATTAAGCCTGAATTACTCTGTGTGGGTGATGTTTTCAAAGTGCACATTTTTTCTGAGTTTAGAGATTGAACCCATGCCTGCCACAAAAAAATCAGACTTAAAAAGTACTTTGGGGGTAACTAAATGCAAGTTGAATGAAGAATATGCACGAAACACTGATAACTGCATATTCAGCAGACATAATGGAGAATGCACCTATATGAACAGCAAAGACACATGAGATTTTGCATATTGTCCACTCAGTGTGCATGGTTTCCTAGTAAATGCTGAAAGAGATGAGGACTTCATGCCGCAATGAGTGAATATGCACAGCCTTCAAGTGGAGAACATGCCTAATGGAACATCCCATTTATACTGTTAGGTTGTGCACATTCCCTATCATTTGAAAAATGTGCATATTGACCAAGCAAAATGCCAAATTTCCTATTTATCATGCTCATTTCTGCACATTCTCTGCAATGTCTAGTGAACATGCACAATGTTTGGTGTTGATACATTCTCCATTCAACTTGCATCTAAAACCTCACACAATCTCTGATGTACACACAGACCTCTTACACCCCTTATTTTTAATTATAAAGGTGCAAAACACATTATTTCCAACATGTACCCAGGAAGTGTACAAACTCTTCATTTCAGAGATTTCCTATTATGGCTACTGCTGTTTTAGCACCATTACAGAAAAGAGAAAGGTTAGACAGAAAAACTATTTCAAATTGATGCTTTCCTTTAAGTATGACAATCTTCCATTAATTTTAGGATATATTGATTGATTAAGTGCCATCAAATTGGTGTCGACTCTTAGCAACCACATAGATAGATTCTCTCAAGGGTGATCTGTCTTCAGCTTGGCCTTTAAGGTCTTTCAGTGGTACATTCATTGCTGTCGTAATCAAGTCCATCCACCTAGCTGCTGGTTGTCCTCCTCTTCTCTTTCCTTCAACTTTCCCAAGCATTATAGACTTCGCAAGGGAGCTGGGTCTTTGCATAAGGTGTCTAAAGCAGGATAGTTTGAGCCTGGTCATTTGTGCCTCAAGTGAAAATTCTGGATTGATTTGTTCTATGATCCACTTGTTTGTTTTCCTGGCTGTCCATGGTATCCTCAAAAGTCTTCTCCAGCACCAAAGTTCAAAAGCATCAATGCTTTTTCTATCTTGCTTCTTCAAAGTCCAGCTTTCGCATCCATAGAATCAGAATGTAACAGGGAAAACCATTGTCTGAACAATTCTAATCTTTGTAGGTGTAGACACATCACGGCATCTAAATATCCTTTCAAAGGCCTTCATTGCAACCCTACCAAGTGCTAGTCCGTGGTTTATTTCTTGACTGCTGGATCCTTTACTGTTGACGGTCGATCCTAAAACCAGAAGCTATCCACCACTTCAATGCCTTCATTATCAATTCTGAGGCTGGTTGCTGTAACCGTTGTCATTAGTGTAGTCTTTGTTACATTTAACGGTAGTCCCATTTTTTCACTGTGCTCCTTGACTTTAATTACTAGAGCTTGCAGATCATCTGCATTCTCAGCTATCAGTGTGGTGTCATCAGCGTAATGCAGGTTATTGATGTTTCTTCCTCCAACTTTAAAACCACACTCATCTTCTTCCAATACAGCTTCTCTCAGTATATGTTCAGCATATAAACTGAATAAAGAAGGAGAAAGTATACAGCCTTGTCTCACTCCTTTGCCAATCTAGAACCAGTCTGTTTCACCATGTTCTGTCTGGACTGTAGCTTCCCATCCTGTTTATAGGTTTCTAATGAGAACAGTGAGATGTTCTGGGGCACCCATTTTCCTAAGGATATTCCACAACTTGATATGGTCAACGCAATTAAAAGGCTTTTCTGTAGCCAATAAAGCACATATTTACTTATTTCTGGTATTCTTTGGCTTTCTCAATTATCCAGCGTGCATCAGCAATGATGTCTCTTGTTCCTCGGCCTTTTCTGAAACCAGCTTGAACATCCATCATTTCCCTTTCCACATAGGGCTCTAATCTGCATTGGATGATCTTGAGTATTATTTTGCTAGCATGTGAAATTAAGGATATTGTGCAATGGTTTTGGCAACCTGTTAAGTCTCCTTTCTTTGGTATGGTTATGTAGACTGACCTCTTCCAACCTGTTGGTCACTGTGTCATTCTCCAAATTTGCTGGCATAGTTTGGTTAGAGTTTTGACTGATTCTTCTTCTGCAGCCTGCCATATTTCTATAGCTATTCCATCAATTCCTGTAGCCTTCCGACTTGGTAATGACCAGAGTGCTGATCTAACTTCATCTCCCCATACTAGAAGATCTTGCAAGTAGGGAGTATCTTCTAGTGTATCTTGGATGTTGACATCCCTGCTGTACAGATTTTCAGTATACTCCTTCCATCTGTTTGATCTTCTCTGAATCACCTACTATCTGTCCTTTGGCATTCCTTAACATACAAATTCAAGTTTGGAACCTCCCTCTGAGTTCAGAGATCTTTTGGAAAACTTGCCTTGTTTTTCCACGTCTAATTCCATCCGCAAGATGTCATTGTAGCATGTTCCTCATCTCTTCTAATAGCTTTCTGAAATTCCTTATTAAGTTCCTTCCAGAGGTGTTTCTCTTACTTGACTTCGGCTTCTCTCCTCTTCTGGACAATTTCCACCGTCTGTTCTGACATCCATTTAGCTTTCTTCTGTTTCTTGGTCTTTGGCAGTCTCTTTTCACATTCATCCTTAACAATTTCTTTGATTTCATTCCACAGTTCGTCTGGTTCCCTATCAATGAGTTCAGAACGTCAAAGCAGTTCCTGATGTTCTTCTTTGAAATGGTGGGTACATTCTCAAGATCATATCATGGAAACTGGAAAGCTTTGTTTTTCCACTTTAACTGGACTTGAAATTTGCACATGAGCAGTTCGTGATCTGTTCCACAGTCGGCCCCTGGCCATGTCTTTGCTATTATACCTGAGCTCCTCCACCTCTTTGCACCAATAATGTAATCAGTTTGATTTCTGTGTACTCCATCTGGTGATGTCCATGTGTATAGGCTCCACTTTGGTTGTTTGAAGAATGTCTTAGCAATGAAGAGATCACTGTATTGGCAGAAACTAATAACTCATTCTCCTGCTGCATTTCTGTTTCCTAGGCCATACAGTCCGACTGTATTTTCCTACTTACTTTTTTCAACTTTGGCATTCCAGTCTCCAACCACCACCACCACCACATCCTGCTTGCATGCGCTGTCACTTTCAGACTGAACTTGAGCAAAAAACTCAACTTCCTCTACTTCTGCATCAGTTATTTTGGCATAGACTTGAAGAACTATCATGTGATAGGGGTGTTTAAAAAATCTAATTCATATTAGTCGGTCATTGACTGCATTGTATCCAAGTACTGACATTGCTATATCTTTCCTGACTATGAAAGCAACACTGTTCCTTCTTTCGTTTTTGTGTCCTGCAGAGTAGACGGTATGATTTCCTGACTGAAAGTGTCCCATTCCCATCCATTTTAATTCACTGATGCCCAAGATGTCAATCTGTAGTAGATTCATTTCATCTTTCACCGTGTCAAGCTTTCCCTTATTCACGCTTCTTACGTTCCACATTCCCACTGTGATTCTGTCTTTGCCACTTCGGATTTTCTTCTCCCACACAGCAACATCAGCTGTTAGACGTCCAAAAGGCTTTAGTCTAACCGTGTCATAAACACCATTGGTACTCTGAGAGATCTTCAGCTCTTCCTCAGTGGCATGTTGAGTACCATCCTTCCTGAGGGGCCCATCATCCAGCACTACATCGACAATCATTCCATTTTGTCTATCCATGTGGTTTTCTTGGTAAAATACAGGAGTGGTGTACCTTTCTAAATCGCTGCTGCCCAATATAGGTGCCTGCTTGCTTTAGCTGGGCAGCTGGGATGACCTTCACACTTTGGGTGACCCCACTGGGAGTATACCTCCCGGCGTACTTCGCTCACCCCTCCCAGGAACACACCTGCCACAATGAGGCAGCATACCAGGACTGGGGTCGGGGGGGCTTAGGATATATTATTATTATTTATATTTATATACCGCCTGATATGTGTACCTCTAGGTGTGTACACAATTTAAAACAAATATAAAACAGTAAAAACAATTTAAACAATTTCACAGAATTAAAAAGTTAAAACAATTTCATGGAATAAAAACAAAAAGGTTAAAATTAATTTCACTTAAAAGCCTGAGAGAACAGGTATGTCTTAACAGTTTTCCTAGAAGCAAACAGAGATGAAGATGCCCTTATTTTGACAGGGAGCATATTCCAAAGCCCCGGAGCAGCCACAGAAAAGCCCGGTCCCAATTTGCCACCAAATGAGCTGGTGGCTACCGTAACCAGACCTCTCCAGATAATCTCAATAAACGACAGGGTTCATAACAAAGGCAGTGCTATCTTAAGCACCCCCAGACCCAAGCCACTGAGGGCTTTATAGGCAATAACCAGCTCTTTGTATTTTTCTCAGAAACATAGCAGCAGCCAGTTCAATTCTTTCAGAATCTGTGTTATAAAGTCCCTTCAGGTTGTCCCAGAGACCCATCTGGCTGCTGCATTCTGTACCAATTGCTACGTACAATGGCAGCCCCACATAGAGTGCATTACAGTAGTCAAACCTGGAGGATACCAAAATATACCACTGTTTTAAGGTCATTTATCTCCAGAAATGGGCATAGCTGATGGGGTCAATAGGGAGAAACAGATTTTATGTCATCAGCATATTGATAACACCCTGCACCAAACCTCCTGATGATCTCTGCCAGCGGTTCTATGTAGATTGGGGTTTCTTAACCTTGGGTCCCCAGATGTTGTTGGACTACAACTCCCATCACCCCCAGACATGTCCTTTGTGGCTGAGGATGATGGGAGTTGTAGTCCAACAACATCTGGGGGCCCAAGGTTAAGAAACCCTGATGCAGGTGTTAAAGAGCACTGGTGACAGTATGGAGCCTTGTGGAACTCTTCAGTTCAATTCTTACTTTGCAAAGCAGCAGTCTCCAAGTGACACCATCTAGAATCTATCAGAGAAGTAGGAACAGAACCACTGTAAAACAGTGTCACTCAAACCCACCTCCCTCAGGCGACCCAGAAGGATATCATGGTCGATAGTACTGGAAGCCACAGAGAGAACCAAAAGGATCAGCAGAGTCACACTTCCTCCTCAAAAGCCAATTGGAGATCATCCATAAGGCCGACCAAGGCAGTCTCAACCCCACAACCCGCTCAAAATCCGGTTTGAAATGCACCTAGATAATCTGTATCATCCAAAACTGCCTGAAGCTGGGAGGCCACCACCCACGCAATCACCTTGCCTAACCATGGAAGATAGCTAACTCTGAGGGATCCAATGCACGTTTCTCCAAGGGTGGTCTAAGACAAGGAGGCATCCTGCCCTCCCTCAGAGAAGCATTTATAATATTTTCAGACCTTCTCTGACAAAACAATTACCAGATGAAATAAGACAAGTTGAAAAGGGTCAGTTTGCAGGATGTACAGACCGAAGCAGTTTGTCCACATCCTCAGGAGTCACAAACTGAAAGTAATCCAATCTAATTCTATAAGAAGAGTTGCTGGACACCTCCACAGTCAACTCTACAGTAACTCTGGAATCCAGTTCTGCCCAACCACGAGAGATTTCATCCGCAAATAGGTCATTGAAGACATCACAGTGAATGACTGGAGAGAGTAAATTGAGACCAAACAAATTTTAAAAGTTAGATCAAATTAAATTAGCCATAAAACAAGTGGGCCTTACACAAAATCTTAAGATCAAGCTTTTATTTGGCATAAAACCATGTATGTTCATTTAAATTGTTATTCTACACCATTATTTTGAGCAATGTTTTGAATTTTATTATGAAAATTACAGATGATACTAATTCTGCTTTGCTGCAATAAGCATAATCAAAGCCCAGGGAATCAACTGAAAATACTGCCTAGGCTCAAATGGGCTTGTGCTAATCCAGTGAATTTTTTTTTTTAATTTTTCCCTTTGACCATTTGACCCTAGCACTATTATCACAAGCTTCACATGAAATTGGTGTGGCTTGAAAGGACATCCAACCTGTCCAGACCAATCCTGGACATGTGGCAACCCTAGCTGCAACACAGCTACTCCACTGTTGCTCAATAGCGGGAATAGCTGGTTCCACTTCCAAAACATGAAGTCTAATTAGTGATGCACCTGCCAACAACCACAATTTGTGTTTTTAAGGTGTGTTTATATTAGTTTGTTCATGACATAATGGCCTTACTACTCCAAAGCAGAGGGGGAAGGTTGGTGATTTTTCCCATTATTAAATAGTTTTTGAACATCATGTTTGTGACATTTTGAAAGGGAAAAAAGCTTGCAATGCTGCCTATCAAGAACTTTAGCTGAGCCGTTAAGTATTCCTTGCTGGTAGGGGATGGAATACACACTCTTCAGCCAGACTATCAGCCAAGCTAGGAGAAGGCAATGACTTAAATAAATTTGCAGGTCAAACGGGACCACCATTGTCCACTGAAGTCAAAAGCCCAACAAACTGAGAGCCCTTTCTCAAGATTGGAGAAAGGGTTCAAAAGGGGTGAGGGGAAGAAGCCTCAAAACGCTTACCTCCCCTGCAGACAATCTTCTCTCCCTTGTTGGGCAATCACTTTGCTCGCCTAGATGATGGCCAGCTCCTGATAGCAGCAAGGAATTTCTGGGGCCGGGAAGAATGCACCAGTTGGGAGGCTACTAGTGTGTAGGTGCTGCGCTGGCACCTACACACTAATACATGGCACACATGGCACCGACACACAATCAATTAGCCTGGTTTCTGGGTGCCCTTACACCCAAACCCCAGACTAAGTGGCAGGCTCCTAAGCAGGTTTGCTGCCACGCCACCGGGAGCCACACGGCTCCTGGTGGTTCATACCCACCAGCAAAGCCAGGCTCTGCTTCCTTAGCCCGGTTTTGCCTGTGTGTGTGAATAGCCTCATAGTGTGGGGGGAAACCCCAAGAACCATATATTGGAAGGACCTAGTGCTGTATCAAGAGCAAAGTGGGCCCGTGTTCAGACGGGCATGCCCCTTCCCCATGGCAGCAGTGGCCTGGCCTCTCTGTACCCCGTTGCAGTGGTGGCGGCAGCCTGCCCTGGTGGTGTGCCACACATCCCATGCCCAGAGGCGCCACACTCCTGCCACCCGTCACCACCAGTGTTCCCTCTAACAGGAGTTCACAGATGTCATTCACTACAACTCCCAGCATCCTCAGCTGCAATTATCTTTGGCTTGGGATTATGGGAGTTGTAAGACATAGTCATAACTGTAGTCAACAACATCTGGGAGTTCCTGTTAGAGGGAACACTGGCAGCTTCTCACCCTGAACTGGGTGGGAATGAAATGTGCTAGGGATGTGCAAAATGTTACAAGCTCAGAACATTCTGTCTCGAAACAGGATGTTCTGAGTGTTCAGAGCTCAGAACAGAACACCCTTCAAATAAAGGGCCTGTTCTGAGCTTGAAATGCAATGGCTCATTTTGGATTCCAAAATGGTGCTCATCTGGCATCCACACATGCACAGCAGCCATTTCTGTGGTCAGCACCACCACACAAATGGCTGCACTACAAGCGCAGGCCAGAAGAGCACCATTTGGGAATCCAAAATGGCTCTCGGAACATTCCGAGTCAGAACGGGTTCGTTCCATCAGAACAACTGGCTCGACCGGTTGTTCTGATGGAACATTCCAGGGGTTTAGCATTCATTTCATGCACATCCCTAGAAGGCACACATGCGCCCTCCATTCCCAACTGGCTTGGAGTCAGAACCTGAGCAGCTGGAGCACAGTAGTAGGCAAAAGGAGCACAGGTGGTGGGAGCTAGGGGGGCCACAACAAAGATGGATGTTCCTTAGACACCCTAGAACACCACTAGCTCTGCCCCTGGATGGACCTTCCCCCTTTCCCTATGTATGGGTCACAGAGCAATTATCCCCTTCCCCCCCTCCTCAAAATCACAAAGGCCTCGACTGTGATCTTCACACGAATGTTCAGAATACAGTACATTTCTACAAAAATATGAATGTGGGACAAGCAATGGAAATTAACTTTTTGTGACTAACAGTAAAGATTTCATGTATGGCAGCTGCAAACACCTACAAATATATATGCTGCATAGACTGTAAAAGTGATGTTTGCTGTTGAGTGTTGGTTGATGCTGAACTACTAATACTTTGAGTTTGGGGCAGGGTATATGTATTTCTTTGTTACTGACTGATCAGTTTTATTTTATTACTTCTGATATTGTTTTATGTTTGGTAATGACCAAAAGAACTAAACTGAACTACATTTAGAAGTGGCTGAGGAAGAAGGATACTAATCAAGAAGTGAGGGCAGAAGCAATTAACCCTTTCCCTCTATGCCACTTCCCAATTTAAATCCAAACATCCTCTGCTGTTATTTATATACATATATCCACACGGCATGGCCCTGAGATATGGGGGAAGGGTTAAAAAATGAAAAAGAGTTAGGGTATGCTCCCTTAGGCATTCAGCCTAAGGTGTGCCAGGATTTTTCAAAACAAAAGGTGGCAGTCCAGTTCTGGTGATTACACACCTGTTCAGCCTCTGCCTCTTGTTCAGCTAAAAAAAAAACCCCAAAGATTCAGGGAGAAAGAGGGGAAGAAGAGTTGTGTTTTAAGGTAGCCCCAAGTCAGAGCTGTTTTGTTTATTTAAAAAAAATATAAGATTCATACAAGGCTCCCCCAGCCTTTTTTTTTTTAAGTGCACACCTAAACACATGAAGCATGGATGCAACAAACAGCTTTTTAGAACACAAATGTCACACACATATACTCATTAGAGCTGAACCTTACACAGACATCATGTTAAATGCATACAGAAGTCTGCACATATATACATGTTTTTGTGTGAATGACTACATATGTGCTCACTTCAGAAGTGAAGCTGGGTACAGATCCCCTCAAATTCAAGGAACATTTAGGAAGTGTACATACACTGAACATAATGTGTGATTAACTGTACTTGTGTACACTACACACATTAGCCTTCTTCAGACATTAAAAAAACTGGGGACGCTGCCAGGGTTCTGCATTTATGTACCAAACTAGTTTCTCATTCTCAGATAAAACAGCATCCGAAGACACAAAATAAAAGCAGACTGCAATTTTGGCTGTAGAAGTGCTCCTCCCTCATGATATATCTTGGAGTCACAAAACTGCCCTGAAAATGATTAAAGATGATTACGTGGCTGTGATTTGCCACAACACTTCCCTTTTTGACAGAAGTGAGATTTTTAAAAGGGGGAAAAAATTGCCCTCTTAGAAACGCCGACTACAGGCTTCAGTTTAGCGTCGTCCCTCAAAACACACACGTAAGCGCGCGCCGGCATACACGAAGTCCCGCCTGCAACAGGAAGATACAAAAGCAACGAGTCTACTACACGTGACGCATCCAGTCAGCCCCCATCACCGTCACCCGAAAGCTGCCCACGAGGCGGCCTCTTACCTGTGCGCTGCGTCCCGGAAAAGGCCCGTCATCTGCCTTATGGTTGCCAAGCAACCGGGGAGCGCCGCGGCCTGTTCTTTCTGTAGGCAGCCCAGCCGCGCGGCCAGAGCATGCAGCTCTTCTCCGGGCGGCTTCAACTGCATCCCCACCGACGCCATCATCACCCGCTCCGAGCTGGTCTGCTTGGCTCCACCCCCGGTAACGGTATCGAGACAGGAACCGCAGACATAAGAAAAAAGCAGAAGCCCAAGAACCAGGAAGTTCCTTTCAAATGCATACCCGGAAGTGAACCAGCAGGGAAGTTTCTCCACTAGGGGGCTCGCAAGGCGGAAGAGGCTCTGGCTGCTGTTAGTTTCAATGGAAAATCGACTGTAATCGGCTTTTTCGGATAAGAGCCAGAATTAAAAATATATAAAGCAACACTCCCAAATTCACCCCGCATTTATGACTGGGGATGATTCACTACGACTGGGGCAAGACTTCAACCTTAGGCAATCCCCAATGAGGGGTTATTGTTGCTCCCGGAACAGAACCCCGCCCCAATCGCCAATGAGTGTGCTCTAATCCCCCTCAGTGTTTTCAAACGGATTTAAAGGGAAGCACTAGCCGGACACAGAGGATCTGTGCGGCGGGCCGGCTGTTTCCCCCTCCCTCTTCCTCCCGCCCGGTCTCTCCTCTCTTTCCTTTTCCTCTGGCTCGCTCCCGTCTCGTCCCTCCCCCCCCCCCCACAGAGCCGCGGCAGGTGGCCAAGAATGACCCCGCCGCCGCCGCTTTATCTCTCTCCCGTCTGCCTGCCGCTACGGCTTTTCTCTCCCGCCACCCACCGCCGCCTTTCTCTCCCCACGCCCACCGCCACATTTCTTTCCCCCACCCACCTCCTTTCTCTCTGCTGCCCGCCATTGCCTTTCTCTCCGCTGCCCACTGCCGCCCTTCTCTCCCCCGCCCGCTGTCCGCCGCCATCCTTCTCTCTGCCACCCGCCGCCGCCCTTCTCTCCCCCACCTGCCACCCGCCGCCGCCCTTCTCTCCGCCACCCGCCGCCCTTCTCTCCGCTGCCCGCCGCCGCCCTTCTCTCCCCCGCCGCCCTTCTCTCCGCCGCCCGCTGCCCGCCACCGCCCTTCTCTCCCCCCGCCCGCTGCCCGCCGCCGCCCTTCTCTCCCCCCGCCCGCTGCCCGCCGCCGCCCTTCTCTCCCCCCGCCTGTTGCCCGCTGCCGCCCTTCTCTCCCGCCCCGCAGCTGGCCACCACCGGCACTTTCTTTCCCCTCTCCTCCTCAGTCCTCCTCACTTTGGAACTCTCGCAGCTTGTTTGGAACTCCTGGGCATTCATGTCCCAAGAGAATTAAATACATGGTTTCTACTTTTAGCCATCAAAAGGGCAACTCCTGATTAGATACTCCCTCCACGCACACTGATTGAAGAGATTTTTCTCCAGGTGGTACCTACATGTTTTCAAGTGTTATCTTTGCAGACCTAACACTAAAGTACTAACATCTGGAATTCTTAGGATGCTGAATTGTGCATTCAAATATAAGATATTGTGCCATTCCTTTGCAGGCACAGAATCATAGATTTACACAGCATTTCCTACATCTGCCACAGCTCTTCCTCTGCAATGTACAATATGGGAAGTGAATTAAATAATTTGTGAACATTAAAAATAATTCTGCAGTTGTGTATGCAATAAAATGTATTTTATGTTTTATTCTGTTTCTTATGTTTACCCGTTGTGTATGCTACTTCTCCCCCACCACCAATATACACTTATTCCCAACAACTGAAAATGTTTCCTGTAGAAAACTCATTTTTTATTCAAAAAAATAATGTAGCCTATTTTTAGTAAGTATGTAATATGCAGTATGTGCAATCTTGTTCTAAATGGCCAAGTTTAATAATTGGAGGATGCTATCCTTTGCTTAGTGTGAACAAAGGCTCAAACAGATATTTATTTAATAACATTTGTGAGCCCTTGCTCACAATAAGTAAAGGGTAGCTTATCATATAGCAGAGAAAGCTTTATTCCTCCCAAATTCCATCTTAGCACTTTAAATAAAAGGAGCTCTATGGGTTTTGTCCCAATAGCAGCAATCTTGCAGGATCAAAGCTAAAATCATAGAAAGGCCATAGCTCAAATGTCATAATGACATCTGTCATTATGGACCTATTATAATAAGTGCAAGGGTTTGCCCATTATTGCCAAGTGATCTTCCTCTGTTTCCAGGTTACCAGATTTTATTTTTCCTTTCTTCCATCCTTCCTTCCACTTAAAAAAAAAATTTTTAAACAGTGTTCCTGCCAGAAATGGCAGGAGATGTCTGCAGCAGCAATGGTTGCATGTGGTTGCTTTTCTCCCAACTGACTTACAATGGGAATGGAATAGTTATTAACTGGTAAGGCACCATACTTGTGGATATATTGTGTACAATAAAAATATGACAACAAGGGCATAGCTGGGAGTTCAGTGGTTTGCTTGCTTATGCACATTTATGCAGCCAGGAGTAAAAGTTTACCCTGAATCAGGATGAGGGTTAACACAGATCAATAAAATTCCAAAGAGGCAGGAGGTAGCTGTAATGGGGCAATGGCCATTCCAGCACTTGCTGGAAACCTAATTCTGCTAAGAGCTGGTCGAGCAACCATTCTCAGCAAGTACTCTTCCATGGCTCCATAGCATTAGGATCATGGCACAGGCAGGGGCGCTCTTACCTTCGGTGCTAGGCCTCCACACACCCCAAATCCTATTTAGTTTGTCCTGGGTGGTGTGGCCGCCGTGCCACACTGCCAGCTGTGCTGCGCTGGGCAGCCGAGTGTGATTGTGACCTGCGCCGGGTGCTTTAGAGACAGGAGGGAGTGGGGAAAGAAATATGTAGAATGGGAATATGTGTTGAAATGTTAAGTTGCGTGTTGAAATGTTTCTGCCAATGCATAGTTGTATAAATATACCTCTTTTATATTCTTACATTCTTGTGAGTTCAGTTGCTGTTTGTGCCCTCAAGATACTTGTGAGCCACAGTGTGTGTGTGTGTGTGTGTGTAGGGGAATGATGCTTAAGCTGTGGGCGGGGGCGGGGGCAAAAGCCTTTAGGTCCAGGCTCCAAAATTAGCTAAGTGCACCTCTGGGCACAGGTAGGGGGTCTCTAGCCCAGAATCTCCTGGGCAGAGGTAGGGGGTCTCTAGCCCAGTGCAGGGGCTGGTCTGACTATGATTTCCCCCAGAAAAAAAACTGACACTAATTGGCATTGTGCCTTGTGGGCCTGCTGTGATAAATTTGCAAGGCACTTTGAGGATAAAATCATTCAGATCAGCATGGAATTTGAGGCCACATCTCAGGATAGTCTGATGGATGTGTCCAGAGAACTATCTGGTTCAGTTGCTATGGATCCATTTCGATTATTACTGTATGAGGCTGTGGACAGGCTGCTTGTAGGGATCCGGCCAACCACATGTCTCCTGGATCATTGCCCATTGTTACAGACCAGGCCTGATTTATACACCAAATATGCTCATTAGCTAGTATACAAAATCAGGTCTGGCCCGCAATGTCATCAAGTTCTTTATATGGTGACCTGTGTGTGATCTGGGCGCAAGAGGAAAGGAGATCAAACCACTCCTAAAAGGGTTCAATGGGCTTTATTGAACATAAAAGGCTTAACAACAACCTAGCAAAGCAGAATTGCTAACAGTATTAAAACAGAACATCTAGCCAGTACCAATATTTTCCACCCAGTGTGCCTAATTAGCTTATGTGCGTGCAATTAGGCACACTGGTAAGGATTGTTTTCTGATTGCATGTACACAATACAGCAGGGGACAGACTCAATAGCTGCCCCTGCTTGAGCACAATCCTTACTATGCATTGGACCTATGTGTTGCCTGTCTTGGTTTATTGTTTTTAATAATGGGTCTATGTTGCTTGTGCAGGAGAAGGAGGAAGGCCACAGCGATCCTTGTTATGCCATCCGGCCTTCTGTCCCCTTCCCCACCAGTCCACTCCAGGTATACTTACCCAGTTTTGCCTAAAAGCAAACTGGATAAGTAGAGGGGGCATGTTGTGAACGGTCATAACCCATCAGAACCAAAGGTACCAACTCAGAAATATAGGCCTGTGTCTTTCAGTTTATTAAGAAATGATACCTGAACTTAGGGTGAACTAAGATGTTGCTCTCCCTGCTCTGCGAAGAGAGGAGGAACCTGGCACTGTGTTGTTAAATGGGATATGCAAGGGAACAATGGAGCCAGGTCTGAATGCTGAATGCTGCAATCCATATGCTAATACCACTGGCTACCAAGGTGGCTGTGGACGGGTTTACCAGACCTGTTGAGTTCCTCCTTCCATTGTCAGTGATGGCCCTGCAAGGCCCAAGTGATTAAGCTCAATTGCTGTCTATAGAAATTCAGTATAGCCAAATGTATACAGAGATAATGCTTGTAGACTTTAATTCTCACCTCACTAATGCTACAAGTCTCACACACATGTATGTTCCTCTAAATATTCTCTTGTTTTCAATTACAAGCAAAACACTGGATAAAGGTACATAAGAAATACTGGAATAATTGTCTGAAACCAAATGAGACCAATTCCACAATTCCATTACTAAACTCTGAATTTTCACACCTTCTGGGGACCAGACTGCCAAGATGTAATTTGCAGCATCTTAGATGCAGATTTCCCCACCCCTCCCTTCCTGAGCACAGTTTACAAAGATGAGGTCCAGAGATATCGCTGGACTAGCTGATATCCTGAATAATTAAGATTTTGTTGAGAAGGTGGCAGGAAGTTGACACCTTTTTGGACATACAGGAAAAGAGGAGATTTTTGAATAGATCCTGTTCAAGGATCAAAGAGAAAATCACTATAAGATGAGGCTTTTGAGACAGAGAGTTCAGCAGTTCTGTGCCTACGGGCATTCTGCTCACACGCTAGCATTCTTGTGCCTACAACAAGATTTGCTCACACGCTTTCCCAGAGTTTGCTGCACAGCCGCAGGGGCTAAGCAGGAACTCTGCCCGTGCTCAGAGGCTATGACTCTCACTGCGCAGTGAGAAGTCAAGGCTCCCCAGCCATGGAGCTCTCAGCTATGATCTGAAACAACTGCACAACTCCTGTCTCCACCAGCGCCTCACCCCTTCAGCTGAAGTGATCCGTCTCTCTCCAGCCTCTGATCCTGGTAATTATGCTGCTCCGTTACAAGCCTTGGGAATTCCCTCGATCCTTTCCCGGCTCCCTTCTCCCCCCCCCACTTCTTCCCATCTACTAATCTCTGATCTCCCCCAAAACCTTATCAGCCTGCAGCCTCCCCCCCTTGCTTTTCTGCCTATATTTGAAAGGTATTAGACCTAGGAAGATTTAATTGCACGCACATAAGCTAATTAGGCACACTGGGTGGAAAATATTGGTACTGGCTAGATGTTCTGTTTTAATACTGTTAGCAATTCTGCTTTGCTAGGTTGTTGTTAAGCCTTTTATGTTCAATAAAGCCCATTGAACCCTTTCAGGAGTGGTTTGATCTCCTTTCCTCTTGCGCCCAGATCACACACGGGTCACCATATAAAGAACTTGATGACATTGCGGGCCAGACCTGATTTTGTATACTAGCTAATGAGCATATTTGGTGTATAAATCAGGCTTGGTCTGTAACATCATCATGGCTGATAAAAGCTAGTGCAAGGTCTATAGCTGAGTGGGTTGTGGGAGTTATTAATGCCTCATTGCGAGAGGGGGTTGTTCCAATGGCTCTTAAAGAGGTGGTGGTGCAGCCCCTCCTTAAGAGATCCTCCCTAGACCCGAAAGTATTGAATAACTATAGCCCAGTTGCCAATATACCCTTCCTTAGAAAGGTACTGGAGAAGGTGGTGGCGACAGCTTCAGGCATACTTGGAGGAAGCTGATTATTTGGATCTATTCCAGTCCGGCTTCAGGCCTGGTCATGGCACCGAAACAGCCTTGGTCACCCTAGTTGATGACCTTTACCGGGAGAGGGAGAGGGGCAGTGTTACCCTGCTGATTCTCCTCAATCTCTCGGCAGCTTTTGATACCGTTGACCATGGTATCCTTTTGTAAAGGCTTCGGGAGCTGGGGGTTGGAGGCACTGCACTGTGGTGGCTTCGCTCCTATCTCCAGGGTCAATATCAAAGAGTTGCCATGGGGAAATTTTGTTTGGCTCCCTGGGAGTTGACCTGTGGGGTTCCTAAGGGACTAAGCTAAAAAGATCTCAGGTATCAGAGCTGGGAAAGACTTCTGCCCAAGATCATGGAGTGCCATTGTTAGTCATATTAGAAGATGGTACTTAGTAAGATGGACTAGTAGTCTGAATTGGTGCAAGGCAACTTCACTGGTTCATCTGCAGTATTGTACTGTTTGTTATTATGTGTTCCCACCCACACCTTTCTAGTAGATGACATTCCACACATTTTATAGCTGCTGCCACTCCCGCATCCAAGCTGAAAATATCTCTGCTGCTTGAGCTTGAATCTATGATGATTTCATTGTTGGATTGTCATATATGCATGCCTCACCCTGCTCTTTTTCCATCTTTTCCCAACCCTTCCACATGCCCTTCACACTTGTTTCATAAAATTAACTCAATCATACTTTATTAACACATGAAGTCATTCATTTGTTGCCAAAGCATAAACAAAACAGAGAGCTCGTGTTGCTACCAAAGACTGATAAATATCAAACAACATTGGCCTAGGATGGGACTTTTTGCACTTATTATGTCAAGAAAATGATGAGTCCAGACAACTGTAGTTGGGTGAAAGTGCACAGGAAAATGTCTGGCCAAAACGTTTATTAACAATAAAACAAGCAAACAGATCAACGTGGCCCAGGCTGACTGTTGTAAGGGCAGCTTGCTCTAAGAACCTAAAAGAAAACACTGCCCACGGCTGTGCCAATAACTGCACTGCATGATAAGACAAAGCCATATCGGGTACCAGTCCAGACTAGCAACAAGCTCTAGCTCAACCATAGCTCAAAATGGCAGTCCAAGAAGAAAATAGATATCGGCACAAATAATGAAATACCAGAATGCAACTTAATCAAAGAAGAGGTAATACCACATCCCACCTTTACAAAATTAATCTGAAGCTGTAAACAATGAAGATGCTCTCCAGTTCTCATGACCACAGACAGATTCAACTAAGCCCTTGAACCAGTCCCACCACACAGATGTCCTGATAAAAGTAATGCAATGCCCACCTTCAACCCAGCAACATAAGCTTCCCCTTCACCATCTGCAAGATATATAGACTATCCTCCCCAAAGAACTCGTGCCTAGGAAAGCAGAACTCTAGGTGATAAATTAAGACTGTCCCACACCAAGAGGATATCTTTGTAATTTCCACATTAACCTTTTTCCTAGCCTGATTAAGGACACCAACATCATGGGATCCAAGCCAGCAGCGACCCACTCCAAAGGCCAAAGTGCAGCACAGCACAGCCCTTGCCAGAAAAGACTGAAGCCAGCAGAACCTGCTGCATCTGACTGCACCTGGAAACCTGATCCCCAACTAATGGCATCCCTCCAAAAGGAGACCCCATTGAAATCCAAAAGAAATTCCTACCAAGCTAACAAGTCCTCATGGAAGCCCCTGGAGAGCCAATTTTGTGACGAGACAGGCAAGCTGGTGCCAGGAACACGTATATAAAATGGCAGAAAGCCCGACCAGGAGCTATGACCATGCAAGTAAAATTCAAATGAGCTGTTAGAACTTGCATCTCCCAAAGGGTTACTTTCTTTTTAGCTCTAAAGCTGGACACCAGGTCACACAAGGTGTTCAATTTGGTATCAGCCTGTCGGGTTACTCTCTGTACAGAGTCCATTTCAATGCCCAAGAATTAAAGGGAACTGCATGGACCCCCAATCTTTTCTGGAGCAAGAGGCAACCCAGCCCCACCATGATGTAAGCAAGGTCCTGCGCCTGCGCAGTGAGAGTATCGAACATCGCAAGCACAGGCTTGCAATGTTCAATACTCCCACTGCACAGGTGTGCTCTAGGCCCAAACTGACGGTCCCACCAACTGCTGCGCCTGCCCCCGGCTGCCACCACCACAGGAGAGGCCGAGCCTGCTCAGCTCATCCCAACCCCCAACCCCCAGCCATGCACATGGCAGCGGTCCCAGGACAGAGGCCCCCCCAGGACGGAGGTTTGCTTTAAAAGGGGGGGGGCTTGCGGCAGGAGGGGCCTCTGAAGCCCTTGGCCCAGGTGCCAAAATTACCTAGGTGCACCCCTGGTTGAAGAAGCTTGGTCTGTTTAGCTTGGAGAAAAGAAGATTATAAAGGAGTTATGATAGTAATCTTCAAGTTAAGGATGTGCACGGAACCGCGGAGCTACGGTCCGGCACTGGGGTGGGGGTTCCTTTAAGGGCAGGGGGAGGGTGTACTTACCCCTCCCTCCGCTTTCCCCCCTCCGGCACGCCTTTTTTAGTTAGCAATTGGGGCGGCAGGGTACCTCCCTGCTGCCCCTTCCCCAGGTCATCAGCAAAAGGCTTCAGAAAGCATGTTGTGGAGATGTGATGCGCACACGCGACATGCGCACATGCAAAAGGCTTTCTGAAGCCTTTTGCTGACGACCGGGGGAAAGGGTGGCAGGGAGGTACCCTGCCACCCCAAATGCTTACTAAAATTCACACACCAGAGGGGGGAAAGCGGCAGGAGGGGTAAGTACACCCTCCCCTGCCCTTAAAGGACCCCCCCTCCCAGCATTGAGCCCCCAAACCACCCCATGTCCGGACTGGTCCGGAGGCCTTTAGAATGGTCGGTCTGTGCACATCACTTCTTCAAGTATCTAGAGGGCTATCATATAGAAGAAAGCAGATGACTTTGACCTTCTCTTTCACTCTGACTAAAATAAATGGTTTGAACTCATAAAGAAGCAGATTTAGGTTAGACATTTCCTAACTGTAAAGGCTGCTCAACAAACAGTCGGTCTCATGCAATGGTAGGCTCTCTTCTTTTAGAGGTTTTCAGAGACTTGACAACCATCTGTAATTGTTTTGTGTTGTAAACTGCCCACAAGCCACCTAATGGTGTAGCGGGAAAATGACTTGATTAGGAAGCCAGAGGTTGCCAGTTCGAATCCCTGCTGGTATGTTTCCCAGACTATGGGAAATACCTATATCGGGCAGCAGTGATATAGGAAGATGCTGAAAGGCATAATCTCATACTGCACAGGAGATGGCAATGGTAAACCTCTCCTGTATTCTACCAAAGACAACTACAAGGCTCAGGAGTAGACACTGACTAGCTGGCACACTTTACCTAAACTGCCCAGAGATGGAAGTTTGGGACGGTATACAAATTTATAAAATAAATAAATAAAATTATGCACTGAGCAGGGGGATGAAAGAAGGGAAGAGGGGATGAATGCATATGCAAATGTTTGACCAGATGAATAGATCTGAAACAGTAGCTAGTGCCCCATACCACTAGGCTGCCATAGTAGCAGCAGTAGCAGCAAGCTTTAGTGCTTCTCAGGAATCTTCTTCCCAGGGACAGAGTGACCACACAGCTGGGAAAGACAGCACCTTATAGGTTTTTGTCTTGTAAAGCTTCCCAAAGGCAGGAAAACTCTTAGGTTCAGGTAACCAAACCTTGGGAAATGTGTGGTTATACCCATTCAGAGAGGAGGAACAAAAGAGCTCTTTTGTCTATAGTCTGTATACCTAGCTTAGGTTCCTGGCCTTGATGGCATTCTAGGGTGTTTGAATAGGTTGAAGGGCTACTGCTGCAGCCTCACATGCCTCAACACGTTATATCTATCTATCTATCTATCTATCTATCTATCTATCTATTATATTACATCACCCAAAACTTCCACCTCTGGGCAGTTTATAGCAACATGAAAAGCCAGCGTGGTGTAGTGGTTAGAGTGCTGGACTAGGACCGGGGAGACCCGAGTTCAAATCCCCATTCAGCCATGATACTAGCTGGGTGACTCTGGGCCAGTCACTTCTCTCTCAGCCTAACCTACTTCACAGGGTTGTTGTGAGGAGAAACTCAAGTATGTAGTACACCGCTCTGGGCTCCTTGGAGGAAGAGCGGGATATAAATGTAATAATAATAATAACAACAACAACAACAACAACAACCCCCAGTGAGGCACTACCTTGGCGTGGTTGTGGGGCTTGTGTGCTCTGATGAAGGTGAGAGCTATGCCAGAGGTCCAACCATACTGGACAGGTCTCACCAGAGCAGCCAGACAAATAGTGCCTCCCCCATCAACAATACGGTGAGACGTAACTTTAATAAATCTATACCGGATCGGTCGTCGCCTGGGTCAACAAGGACCGCGCCAGGTGCTGGAGTCCCTGGACATCTGGTGGCAAGTGGGCAACAGGACTCAGGATCTTCAGTTGAGCAACCAGGGCTGGAGACAGCAAAGTTACTGGAAGAAACGTCGCTTAAGCGGAAAAAATATACGAAAAATGCCAACAAGGAAATAATGATCTGCTATTACAAGTCTAGTCCAACTAGAAGAGGTTATTTAAAAAGAATGTACCAAATTTGGAAAGAGAAGCATCCAGACACAGAAATAACAGAACAAAGGCTAGCAGACCAGAGAAGATTCATAATAAGAAATAAAGTATTCACAGGAGTAGAGCTGGAAGAACTGCAAAGAGCAACACAGGCTCAAGATATGGAAGAAGAATTATCACCAACTGAAGAAGTTGCTCAGGCGCAGGTGGAGGAGGTGTTGGAAATCGAGGATGCCACTGTTGCTGAACTGTTTCAAAATCAAAACCAGGAAACTTCCCCTTTGCCTTCACCTCAAAAACCCAAATGCCGTTTAACAGAAAAGCAACAAGAACTAAAGCAAAAAATATCTGAGCACATGAACCAAACAACCACCAGGGTTCGACTTCCAGCTCTAAAAACAGTTGCCAAAAAACAACTTGCTCAGGCATTAAAAGATGTCAATGCTGCACTTGCAGAAATAACAACCAATAATTTGCAAGAAACAAACCAACTAATGTACAGTGCAGCAACAATAACAACACAAGAGCTCGGATATAAGATCAGTGGACATGTAAAAAAAGAAAGTAGTACATCACCTAAATGGAAGATTCGATTTTAAAATAAAATCTCCAGGCTTAGATCAGATGCTAGTAAATTGAAAGATATGAAAGACAAGAAGCTGAAGAACGAAAACACCAAACAGTATCTGATCCAAAAATACCACCTAGATTCAAGGAAAATTAGAGAAGTCCTGGAAATAATAAAGCAGCAAATAACAGCAGTGTCAAAGAAGATTAGCAGATATGAAGCCAGAATTACACAACACAGGCAAAATGTCCAGTTCCAATAGAATCAGAGACGTTTCTACCAAAGCATCGAAGGAGAAACTGCAAGAAACTTAGAAACACCAAATAAAGAAGAAACAGTGCAATTCTGGCGGAAATTATGGGACAATCCAATAGATTATAATAAAAAAGCAGGCTGGATGAAAGAGGTCAGAAAATGTAACCAAAAAATGCAAGATCTAATAATAACACCAGAATTAATAAGTGAAAGAGCAAAGAAAATTAAAAATTGGACAGCGCCAGGCGACGACGAACTGCATGGATTTTGGCTTAAACACCTAACAAGCCTTCATAAACAACTATCAAAACAGTTCAATAACATTATGAAAGGCGGTGTTACTGAACAATGGCTAACAACTGGGAAAACTCATCTCATCATGAAAGACCCAGCAAAAGGTGCAGTTCCAAGTAATTATAGACCGATAACCTGCCTGCCAACCATGTTCAAATTATTAACTGGAATAATAGAAGATGAAGTGATGCAACACTTATTAACTAACAAACAGCTTCCAGTTGAACAGAAAGGAAATTGCCCGAACACCAGAGGCACAAAAGACCAGCTGCTGATTGACAAAATGATTTTAGAAAACTGCAAGAGAAGAAAAACAAATCTAAGTGTTGCATGGATTGACTACAAGAAAGCCTTCGATTCATTGCCTCACACGTGGATACTAAAATGTTTAGAAACAACTGGTGTCAGCAAAAACATCCAGATATTTATTTAAAAAGCAATGAGCATGTGGAGTACACAGTTAACAATAAATGGCGAGGCAGTTGGACAGGTTATCATTAGAAGAGGCATTTTCCAAGGGGACTCACTATCCCCTCTATTGTTTGTAATCGCCATGACCCCACTTTCACAAATACTAAAGAAAACATGCCTCGGATACCAAACATCTAAAACATCAAGTAAAATCAACCATCTGCTGTACATGGACGATCTGAATTTTTATGGAATGTCCCAGTCAGAAATCGAATCACTGCTAAACACTGTCCATATATTCAGTAGCGATATAGCAATGGAGTTTGGACTAGACAAGTGTGCTGCATTAATAATGAACAGAGGGAAAATAACAAAAACAGAAGGAACAGAACTGCCGAATGGAAGCAAGATCAAGAACCTGGAAGAGAAAGAACCTTACAAATACTTGGGCATTCTCCAGGCTGATAACATCGCACACACTCAAGTTAAAAGAAAAATTGGAAGTGTATACATCAGGAGAGTTAGAAAAATCCTCAAGTCCAAACTCAATGGCGGGAACACCATACAAGCCATAAACACCTGGGCTATACCTGTTATCAGATACACTGCAGGAATAATAGACTGGACCCAGGCAGAGCTAGAGACGCTAGATCGTAAGACCAGGAAAATCATGACCATCAATCATGCTCTGCACCCCCGCAGTGATGTAGATAGGCTATACCTCCCTCGCAGCTCAGGTAGAAGAGGAATGCTGCAAGTCCATCAAACAGTAGAGGAGGAGAAAAGAGGCCTTGAAGAAAATATCAAGGATAGTGAAGAAGATGCACTTCAGATGGTCAAGAACGAGAAAGTATTCAACACCAATGAAACAAAACAGGCCTACAAGAAAGAACAAGTCAAGAACCGAGCAGAAAAATGGAGAAATAAGCCCCTGCATGGTCAATATTTGCACAATATAAGTGGAAAATCAGACATCACCAAGACCTGGCAATGGCTTAAGAATGGCAACTTGAAGAAAGAAACAGAGGGTTTAATACTGGCTGCACAAGAACAGGCACTAAGAACAAATGCAATAAGAGCAAAAGTCGAAAAATCAACCACAAACAGCAAGTGCCGCCTTTGTAAAGAAGCAGATGAAACAGTGGACCACCTGATCAGCTTTTGTAAGAAGATCGCACAGACTGACTACAAACAAAGGCATGACAAGGTAGCAGGGATGATACATTGGAACATCTGCAAAAAATACAAGCTACCTGTAGCCAAGAACTGGTGGGACCATAAAATTGAAAAAGTGGTAGAAAATGAAGATGTAAAAATATTATGGGACTTCCGACTACAAACAGACAAACATCTGCCACACAATACACCAGATATCACTGTAGTCGAGAAGAAAGAATAACTTCAAAATAATCGACATAGCAATACCAGGGGATAGCAGAATAGAAGAAAAAGAAATAGAAAAAATCACCAAATACAAAGATCTACTAATGGAAATTGAAAGGCTGTGGCAGAAGAAGACCAAAATAATCACAGTGGTAATTGGCGCCCTGGGTGCAGTTCCAAAAGACCTTGAAGAGCACCTCAACACCATAGGGGCCACAGAAATCACCATCAGCCAATTACAAAAAGCAGCTTTACTGGGAACAGCCTATATTCTGCGACGATATCTATAACCATTGACAATAAAATTCTGGCATCCCAGGTCCTTGGGAAGGACTCGATGTCTGGATAAAACAAACCAGTCAATAACACCTGTCTGACTGTGTAAACAAGAAATAATAATAAAATTAAAACAGAAATTAAAACCTTAAAACAAGTTATGATCACAAGTTAAAAAGCTTGGATGAATAAATGTGTCTTTAGAGACTTTTTAAAAGTTGTCAGAGATGGGGAGGCTCTTGTTTCAGCAGGGAGCGCATTCCAGAGTCTTGGGGCATCAAACCCCTGCTAACTTGGCAAAGAGGCACTTTTTACCATGGTGACTCTCTTATTTAGCAGGGGGAGAGTAACTGGCCCTATCCACTCCCAGCACAGTACTTCCAGTGACTATTGCTGGTGTCTGTCTTATGTTTCTTTCTAGATTGTGAGCCCTTTGGAGACAGGGATCCATCTTATTTTTTTATTCTTTCTCTGTGTAAACAACCCTGAGCCATTTTTGGAAGGGCAGAATAGAAATTGAATTAATAATAATAACAGAGAGGTCTGTCCCTGTATAGCCACCAGATGAACTGATGGCAACTGAAGATGATCTCAATGGGTGATGGGCTCATAGTGAAGATGTTCTCTTAAATACCCCAGTCATAAGCTGTTCTGACCCTGCACAATAAGTACCTCCATCTTATTTAGATTCAGCCTCAGGTTGTTATGCCTTTTCCTAATGAATTTTAGCATACTAATATTATAATAATTTTAGCATACTAATAACACCCTGCAACAAATCTCCTGATGATGTCTCCCAGCAGTTTCATGTAGATGTTAAAAAGCATTGGAGACAGTATGGAGTCCTGAGGGATGCCATATAACATTCACATTTTGAGGGACGATCACATTTTGAAGAACAGTCTCTGAGTGACAACATCTGGAATCTGCCTAAGAGGTAGAAGCAGAGCCACTGCAAAGCAGTGCCTCCCACGCCCAACCCTTTCAGAGAGACCAGAAGGATACCGTTGTCGATAGTATCAAAAGCCACCAAGAGACCCAAAATTACCAACAGAGTCACACACCTGTTAGAGGTTGTTGATTTTTACCCACAATAGGTAAAACAGCAGAGCACTAAGGAATGAGCACACACTCCAGTTACAGAGTAGGTAGCAGAGGATGGTTTGGATATTGCAGCTGTTTAGAGAAAACACATGGAGATCCTTGTATGACTAAACACTAAATATTTATTGGTTAAATACACTTAGATAGGAAAGACCTATCTCTAATCTAAAGGACTACATAGTGGATAGGTAAGGAGAGAGAGAGATGTTTCCATCTGCTCTCTAGGAGGAAAGGAAGGATTGTGACTCAGCAACAGGAAGTGCTGCAGAGTCAGTTCAGGGGTCATAGAGTAGGGACAGATAGGGAGACCCTGACTCACTGTCTCTACTCCCAATGCCCCTAGTGGTCATTAGGACAGTTGGTGCAAAAGGTCGATGCACTGGAAGTTCATCTCCAACAACACCCTCTGTCAATTTCTCTAGGCCGACCAAGGCAGTTTCCACCCCACAGCCTGCCCAAAAAACAGTTTGAAATGGGCCTACATAATCAGTTTCCTCCAAGACTGTCTAGGAGGCCGCCACCTTCTTAATTACCTTGCCCAACCACGTAATAGTTGTTTAACAATGAGGGATCCAATGCAGGCTTCTTCAGAAGAGGTCTAATTATTGCCTCCTTGTGACAGGAAGGCATCCTACCCTCCCTCAGAGAAGTATTTATAATATCTACCAGGCCTTCTACAACAAACCCCCTGCCAGACAGTATAAGCCATGTCGGACAAGGGTCAAGAGAACAGGTGGCAGGCCGCACCGTTTCAAGCAGCTTATCCACACATCATCAGGAGTCACAATCTGATCCAGCCTAACTACATAAGAGGAATTGCTGGACACCTCAGCATGAGACTCTGCAATAATTGTTGGGTCTGATTCTAAGTCGGCCCAAATACACAAGATTTTATCCAAAAAGTACTAATTAAAAACACCACAACATATAATTTATGGTTCCAAATTCTGATTCAAGGGAGAAGTGGCAATTCTAAGCAACTCAACTGAGCTTGTGGATGCAATATGGGCAGAAAAGCTTTGTTTCTTTGCTGCACGTATTGCCTGAGCATCGATCTTCAAATGCACTCTATGTTGTAATATGTTGAATTCAATTCGAGTCTTACTCCACTTGCACTCTAGTCATTTTCCTTGCCGCTTCAGCTTGTTTAGTTTTTACATATACCAAGGGGTCAATTTTGAAGCGGGTTGGAAAGGACGCTTAGGAGCTATTGAAGAAGTTGACCAGAGATTTATGACACAATAGCCAATTGGAATTGTAGCTCAAGCTTCAGCTTTACTGATAAATGGTAAATTTTAACAGTCTCACCATGAATACAGAAACGAGGAGTGAAAGACCCAGTACATCTCTGATAACCCAGGCTTTCCAGTACAACTTCAGAAGCATTGATAGACTCACCAGCAGAGCCAACACTAAATCCTTCCAAGGCTTCTTGGAATCCTATTGGATCCAATAACTTCCTTGGGCAGGCCATCCTAATAGGCCCATCACCTCTACGGAGGTGGGACATGATTGTGTGTCCAACCTTAACCAGATGGTGGTCCATCCACTACAATGGGGAAATCACAGGAATCCCCACCCATGGAACACCACCCTGATCAGTGTAAAAGACCAAATCAAGCATGTGGCCAGCAAAATGTGTTGGTCTCGAGACTGCTTGGGATAGGCCCATAGTTGTCATGGCCACTATGAACTTCTGAGCCACCCCAAACAAATTGGTATTGAAGTAAACATCATCATCATCATCATCATCATCATTATTATTATTATTATTATTATTATTTCAATTTCTATACCGCCCTTCCAAAAATAGCTCAGGGTGGTTTACAAAGAGAAACAATAAATAAATAAGATGGCTCCCTATCCCCAAAGGGCTCACATTCTAAAAAGAAACATAAGATAGACACCAGCAACAGTCACTGGAAGCACTGTGCTGGGGGTGGATAGGGCCAGTTACTCTCCCCCTGCTAAATAAAGAGAATCACCATGGTAAAAGGTGCCTCTTTGCCCAGTTAGCAGGGGTTTTGAACATTGAAGTCCCACACCACCATAAGTCTGGGAGATTCCAAAGCCAAGCCTGAGACCAATTCCATCTGCTCAATTGGGGACTCTGTTGGGCAGAAGGGTGATCAGTACACCAATAAAAGTCCCAGTCTATTCCTGGTCCCCAAACTTAAGTATACATATTCAATATGGCCAGACACTTCAACAGGGATCTTGGTAAGGGAGCTGTTATTCTTATAGATCACAGCCACTCCACTTCCCTGCCCATGTCCTCTTACCTGCTCCTCAACATAGTATCCTAGAGGGAGACGTTGGGATTAAACTGGGCCACCAGCCTCCCCCAACCAAATCTCTGTAATACTAGGGATATACAGAACATTTTAACAGCAAAATGTTTCAACTCAATATGGCCTGTTATGAGTGTTTCGAGCTCAAAACAGAATAGAAAATAATGGACCTTTTTCGAGCTTGGAGCAGAACAACCCCATTTTGATGGAAACATTTTGACGTTTCAAGAGCCATTTTGGAGGCCTGCTTTTCCCTTCTGAGATTCAAGTGACAGAGCCTTGGCACTCAAGATTGGTGCCTGGTGAAAGAGGTGGAGCCTGGTGGGACTTAGTAATTTAAAAAAAAAAACACCAGGGATGTGCAAAATGTTTTGACTCTTAAGTCAAAGGATGGAATCATAATTGTGTGAGAGAGAGCAACTTGTGCCAATGATGTTACTGCAGCACAGGCACTGTGGTTGGCAGTGGATTCTGGGTCAGTGATTCTTCTTTGGACATTTTTGGACTGTGTTTAAAATGTGTGTTCTGTCTTGGAGGGACAGATTCTCTTTTACTTATGCTTCTGCAGTGTTTTTCAAGGCAGGGTTGCAAAATGCATTGTAAAACATATGCCTACCCTCTGTGAGTGCAACTTGTTCCGGTCATAGGGAACAATGGGGAAATCCAAAACACCCCACTGGTCCCCATGGGTAACTCCTAGGTACACCAAAGTGGGTTGTGTAATAGGACATGATGGGTGCTACCTACCACCCAAACCACAAAAGAAATGGGCAAGTGGGTGATTTTAAACAAATTTTTAACCTTTCCCTAAAACCCCCATAGATACCACAACTCAAGAAAGGTAGGCACCCGTTCTGCCTTTGTCAGTGTGAGATCCAGCAAAACCAGATAGTTACAGCAGCAATAGCACAGCATATTTTGCTCAGTGCTGAGAAAAGAAAACCACAAAATCAAACATACCTTCCTCGTCTCCTGATATATCCTCTTCAAGAGAGGCACACTCTAAGGGGTCTCTCTGCCTCCCAGTCCCTTTGAATACATTTTGAAATTCCCTCCTTTTGGGCTCCCCTTCCTCCCCCCAGCCAATGGGGGCACAGTTGCCCATGACAATATTTGATTTATATAATAAGTCAACCAAGAAGCAAGGAGATCACAAGCCAATTGGAAGCCAGTGCCAGAAAACCAATCTACAAGGGAGAAATGGGCCTCCAAAATGGCACTCAAAACAAGGAAATGTTTCGATCAAAATGGGGTTGTTTGTTCTAAACTCAAACAGGCCCTTTATTTAAATGTAGTATTGTTTTGCACATCCCTAACGTTGAGATCTCTTTTTAAAACCACTAAGTCCCACCAGGCTCCACCAATCTTGAGTGGCAAGCAGAGGCGTATCTAGGGTAGGGCAGGCAGGGCATGTGCCCCGGGCGCCACTTGAAGGGGGGCGCCATTTTTTAAAATTTAAAAAATGGCCACAGAAAACAAAATGGCCACCGCACATGCTCAAATGGCCTCTGTGAGGCCCTAGGCCATGCCAGGCCTCGCAGAGGCCATTTGAGCATGCGCGGTGGCCATTTCTTTCCCAGCGGCCATTATATATATATATATATATATATATATATATATAAATGGCCACTGCACATGCTCAAATGGTCCCTGTGAGGCCTGGCATGGCCTAGGGCCTCACAGAGGCCATTTGAGCATGTGCGGTGGCCATTTTGTTTTCTGTGGCCATTTTTTAAATTTTAAAGGCCAGCAGGGGGAGGGGGAACCTTGGAAGACCCCCCCCCACAGCCTTTAGGAAGCCCCCGAAAGGGGCTATAGGTAAAAATAATAATATAGTATAAGTCACTGTACAAATATTCAGTTTGGCACTATGTACAGAGAATCAAGGCTTGTGAATACTGAGCTGAAGCTTATGAACTAGAATTGTATTCATTTGCTTTTACTCTGCTTCTTGTGATAAGTGAGTTAAATGTGATTTCTTAATAATATGGCTATTAATAGTGAGTTTGTCTTTGAATCAGTGTGAAATCCTTAGTATTAAGGCCCACTGAGAGTTTCTTGCTCTCTTTCTCTCATTTTAACTGTCTTTCTGAAATACTAGAATATATTCCAAGCAGTGACACAGTTTGCTCTGCATATCCTTTAATTATTTTCATAGTATCTGGGAAAAGTCAAATTCTCCATTGATTTTTAAAACTTATGTAATAGTGATGCTACTATGCATAGTAGAGGATTAGGCACTTCTGTTTTCCAAGTACACCTCCACATAGTATTTGGGTATTTCATGAGCCCCAGCATACTGAAATTTGTAGTTTTCCAGCATTTTTTGGTCTGGCTATGTGCATTGCTAAATAGTTTTTGAAATATTAACAGATTAACGAGCTTGACTTGTATTTTTCAGCTGATATTATGGTAATGTTTTCTGAAAGGTGGGTGTCAGATATTTGGACAGGGGGCACAAATTCAGTGCTTGCCCTAGGCGCTATTTTCCCTAGATACGCCTCTGGTGGCAAGGTTCTGTCCATTGAATCTCAGAAAACCTGGCCACCATAAACTGCTGAAAAGCCCTGTTTTGAAGTCAAATCACATAAGTTTAATTACATATATAAAGAGAATATTGGTTCCATTCATACTTTGTATTATGGGTAGATCTGTGGGTGGAGAAGTTGCTTAACCCAATAATAATTAGAATTCTAATTAACACTATTTTATTAAGTGAATTTGTCAGCGATTTGTGTGGTACACCTGTGGTCTCTATGTACAGAAAACTGGGTGGAGCCAGTGTTAAAACGTGGAATAGAAGAGAGATCTGTACATGCCATGTTTATTTTCAACACAATGCAGGAGGTCTTATCAGTATGAGTAGGTGACAATCATAAGGGGAACAACAGAACTTTTTTCCTAGTGTGTTTAGGATTATAGCATAAAATCTGTTCTTTTTTCTCATGATTGATTGGTTACATTTATATTCTGCCTTTATTTCATCCCATCCAGTCCCTGATAAGACTATCATATTATATTTGCCAATTTTTAAATAAATAAAAAATAGTGCTGTACTTTATTATTATATTCCTGAATGAATAAGCAATCCAAAAAGTCATATTTTGGCTATGCAAATCTTTATCCCACTTACTGGACATCCTAAATTAAATATTGAGGGCCATGCATCTCACATGTGAACAGACTCCACTGAAAAAGCAGTATGTCAGAGCTAATATGAAAGTTCTATCTGTGGTTGATTAGTGATGCCTCTCACATGTTATTCCTGCCCTGTTCACCTACAGTCTGAAATTGTACAGTCTTAGGAACTGTGATTCCATTTCTGGGGCTGTACAACCATTACATTTTTAAAAGACAAAGAACAAGGCTAAGGGAAATGTAGGATTGCATGATCATGTTAAAGAGAGGATTTAAGATACACGGTAAGGTTCATTCCTAAAGAAAGGAGTGCCCAGAAAATAGGACACCATTATAAATCATGTTTTTCAATGTGGATGGCTAAACTGCATAGCCGTTGCCTTAGGAAATCTGTCTAATTTGTCAGCTAAATGTATTCTTGTGATGGAAAACTAGCCCAATCATGCTACTGAAGGTTAATTACTCATGGAAAGAATCTGTTTATGGAACTGTCAGCACTGACAGTGTGGCAGAGATTCCATGCAAGGTTTTAGAGCTTGCATTCACAGGAGATCAGGACTATCCTAGTACTGAAATAACATTTTTTTAACCCATACTTTTGTTTGAATTTTTCTCGCTATGTGCATGCTCCTGACCATTTTGGGGAGCAGGGAAGTCACATATCCGCCCACTCTAACACATACACATTATCTGTCTATATATTTTAATCCTTTTAATTTGCAGTGCCAAGAACTGCTTTTATTTTCTTTTTCTTTTTTTTCTTTAATTGTACCAGCAGCCCCCAGTGGCTTTAAATGGGTACTGCTTGGATTTTATTTATTTTTTTAAAAAAATTCTCATTATTGCTTGTAGCCAGTCCCCAGTGGCTTTAACAACCAGGGTGTTGTGCTGATTCCCCCCCCCCCTTAATTTTTTAAAAATTGTACCAACAGCTTTAACTGCTGTGAACATCCCCCCCCCCATTTTTAAATTCTTGATTGTAGCCCCACTGGCTTTAACAACTGGGGTACTGTGCTCCCCCCCCCTTTGAAGCTCCAAGCCACACCTTTGCTGCTTCTGTCTGTGTGCCTGGTGGATTGATTTTTGGTTTTTGTAGGCTGGTGTATTCTGTCTGGTGCCCAGCCTGCAAGGCTCTCTCTCTTCCTTCTTTTTCCAGTTGTTTTTTAAAAATTATTATTTGATTGTTTGGGTGAGTGGGTGCCTGAATGGTGCCTATCTGCCCTCCCCCCAGCTGTCAAATCCCAGTGTCTGCTTGGCCCAAGAATGCCTCCTAGAGCAACACCTGGCAGACTCCAGCCAAAGACACTGGAAGCACCCAGCAGAAGACCCCAGTAGGTGAGACCCCCCCACGTTGGCAAGCTTATAGTACTTAGAGTTATTTAAATAGGGCTAGTTTGGGTAAGGGGGGGATTGGGTACTAATAGGAATGTAGGACAGGAGGGGGTGGGTTTGGGTTAGAGATGCGACAGAAATCCCCTGCCCTTTGCCTTCCCTTCCCTTTTACTTGCCCCATTGTTGTTCGGTCCCCTAAAAAAGAAAGCCCACCCCCATAAAGCCTGCTTCTTTATTGGGGGGATATCATTTTTCTAGCTTCTGTGTGTGCACCACAGTGCTATAGATAGTGCAGTGTGTAGCACACAGAGCATAAATAGACCACCCCTGGGCCCACACCTCCTTAAAGGCACTTCTTCTCTCCCGCCCCCATCAGAGTTGAGGCTTAAATTATTTTTTAAACCCAAGATGTCCAGGAGGGTGAGAAGCAGAACAAGGAGCAGAGTGGCAGGCAGAGGGAGGTGTGATGCTACTGGTTGTGGTGGTAGCTGATGGCAAGAAGAGCCTATTCCCTGAGTTGACCCCATGGATGTTTTGTGCAGGCTCTCTTTTCCAGAGCAGCCTGGTCCCACAACACAGCCACCTCTGGCAGCTGAGGGAATGGTCCTCCCTTGTCAGGGAAGAAGCTCTTCCCATGGCAGCAGTGGAGGAGGTGTTGTTGGCTGCTAGCCCAGCCAGATCACTCTCTCCAACCTCCTCAATCCCTGTTGGCAGTGTGAACCCCCTGGCTAAGACTGAGTTCGACGAACTACTTCTGCTTCCTGGATCTTCTCAGCCCTGGATATTGGTTTGCACTACAAACCATACAAACCATCCTTTCACACCAACTGTCACCCCAGCTGTTAACCTTTTGAGTCCCCTGCTTCTCCACGTTGCATTGAAAAAACAATGTTTGGACCACTAAATGGTTGATAATGCTAACTGTGGATCAGGGAACAACAAGGGTGATCCTTTCCAATATCATCAGGGGCCCTTGATGACCGCATTCTGTTCCTCTCCTGAGCATATATCCTTCCATGTTTGCCGCAGAAGATTGGGCTAGTTCAAAGCTTCAGAGAACCCCTTTAAATCCTCTGAGCAGTAGGACTGTCCTGAAGACAATGGGCTATAGTCTCCATTTGAATGTCATCTGCATGTCAGCTGTTCACCACTGTTCAACCAGAGTTTTCCACAGGGTAACTTCAATT
Organism: Hemicordylus capensis; assembly: GCF_027244095.1. Taxonomy (NCBI): domain Eukaryota; kingdom Metazoa; phylum Chordata; class Lepidosauria; order Squamata; family Cordylidae; genus Hemicordylus; species Hemicordylus capensis. The sequence goes on from NC_069661.1 coordinate 133,322,886, forward strand.
TTAACCATTCCTATTATTCAATATGATCCATTATGAGATGGTGGGTAAGCCTTCCATCTCATTTCCCTTAGATGATAGGGGCCCATAGGATCATTAAAGGTTGCAGTGGGAAACTGATGATTCCTGAGGTAAAGCAATCATTGCTGGTGCTGCCTCCTTCTCCTCTCACAGTTCCAGATAAGCCAAACAGAATATGTCATCATACATACATACATCAGCTTCAGCTGATACACCAGCTGCATCTGTTTCTTGATATGTACAACCTCAGAATGGTGGTATATATGCTGGTAACCTCCAGACTTGACTACTGCAATGTGCTCTATGTGGGGATGCCTTTGTACATAGTCTGGAAACTGCAGTTGGTAAAGAATGCCATGGTCAGGTTGGTCTCTGGGTTATCTTGGAGAGACCATATTACTCCTGTGTTGAAAGAGCTACACTTGCTGCTGATAAGTTTCCAGGCAATATACAAAGTGTTGTTAATTACCTATAAATCCCTAAACAGCTTAGGCTCTAAGTTTTTAAGAGAACCTTTTCTTTGCCATAAGCCCCATCTCCTGTTGAGATCTTCTAGAGAGGTACATCTATGGTTGCCACTAGCTCATCTGGTGGCTACTCAGGGACAAGCCTTTTCCATTGCTGCCCCTGGGCTTTGGAATGCACTCCCTGTTGAGACAAGAGCCTCCACATCTCTGGCAACTTTTAAAAAGGCATTGAAGACATATTTGTTCACTCAGGCTTTTAAGTAGATCTATATATTAAAACTATAGAATCATAAAATCATTAACATTAAAATAATTTAAAATCCAACATTAAAAGTATTATCTTTTAAAGTTGGGTTTTAAATTATTTTAATGTTAATGATTTTAATGTTTATATGATTTTAATTGTAAACCTCCCAGAGACACAAGTTTGGGGCGGTATAGAAATATGTTAAATAAATAAATATAGGACTTTCCTCAAGATCCTGGTGGGCTTTCCGCCTTGTCTTTTATGAGTTTGACCAAGACTTTTCATGCTTTAATGAGTCTGACTGCATCTCTCAGGTGGGGAAGAAAGGAAGCCTTCATGCTGAGGGGAGTCGATACTCGATCTACTCCTTGAACCACCACTTTGGGGTCCATATGGTCGCTTTCTATTTTGCCGATGACACCAACCAAAGTTTCTCTTTGGGTCCTGGTCTTCTTTGGCTATCTCCAGTTCTCCTCCGCACTTAAGTTGGCTGACAGAGAAGTGGCTAGGAATCTGGGGCCCACAGCCCAAAGGCCCAGATTCCCATCCTTCATATTCCATAGAATATTTGGAAACTGCAGCTAGTGAAAAATGTGGCAGCTAGGATTTTATCTGGAGCTGCCTGCTGGGATCATCTTACACCCATTCTGAAAGAGCTGCACTGCCTACTAATTTGTTTCCGGGTCCAATTCAAAGCGCTGTTTTTGACCTTTAAAGCCCTTAACTGTTTGGACCCTGGATATCTGAAGGACTGCCTGCTCCCAAGGGTTTCTGCCCACTTGACAAGGTCATCAGAGGGGGCTCTGCTCCGCATGCCAACTGTGAGAGAGGCTCAGCTGTTGAGCATGCGGGACAGGGAATTCTCAGTCATCACCTCCCGGCTTTGGAATGCCCTCCCAGCTGGCATCTGCTCCTCAGCCTCCATCACAGCTTTTAGAAAATGAATAAAAATTTGGCTCTTCACCCAGGCTTTCATATGAGAGTACAGTTCTTATTGCTGTTGCTTTGTGGTTTTTGTGTTACTGTTTTATCTTATTTGTTTGTTATTTCTCTGTGTAAACCGCCCCGAGCAATTTTTGGAAGGGCGGTATAGAAATCAAATTATTATTATTATTATTATTATTATTATTATTATTATTATTATTATTATTGAGCTTTTTAAACTTTTAAATAGAGATATATTTATATTTAATATCTGTACTTTTTGTATTTTAAATCTACATTGTTTTAATTATATTGTAAACTGCTTTGGGGCAGGGCCGGATTAAACTAGTGTGGGGCCTGTAGCATATGTTATAAAGGGGCCCTAAATTAAAAAAAAAGCACATAAATACTAAAACGTAGATTATTTACTTGCATAGTAAAGTAATTCAATTTTTTCATTTGCTATATTTTGGAGTATGGGAGACCAAGCCACAAACCCACACAACAACAGTGAACATTTATATACCGTTTTTCAATCAAAATTCTCGAAGTGGTATACATAGAAAAATAAAGAGTGGATAGATGCTTCTCTGTCTCCAAAGGGCTCACACTCTAAAAAGAAAAATGTGGTAGGCGCCAGCAACAGCCACTAGACAGATGCTGCGCTGGGCCTTCTCTTAAAATGCACATTTAGCAGGGGGAAAAGTGATATTTTATCTAACATGGACCAAATAAAACAGGTAAAGTTTTAACTTTAATTCCCAGTTGGAAGCAGAGCGTGCGGGGCCCTCAAAAACGCGGGGCCCGTAGCAAATGCTACATTTGCTACTACGTTAATCCGCCTCTGCTTTGGGGTTGTTTTAATGAAAAGCGATATAGAAATCGAACAATCAATCAAGCAATCAATTTTTCTATTTCATTATAATCCATCTGAATCTTTTACTTAGATCTCATACTTTGTCCTCCAATTTGATTTTTTATATAAGCTAGAGTTACCATCTTTTTTTACTTTTATCAAACTCTTTATCTTACCTTTAAAGGCTATAATTTTTGTAGCTTAAAGAAAGTTAACTAAGCAATAATATACTTTTTCAAAAGATGTGTAATATATAGGAAGAAAGGCAACACAGTGGTTGGTTGGTTGGTTGGTTGGTTAGTTGTGGGTGTGTTTTTTTAAAAGAGTGTTAAGTATTTGCTTTTAAATCAGGCAACACTATTTGTAATATTAAATAAAGAGGAAGAGTGGTACCTAAATCACTCTAGCCAAGCTAAAAAATAGCAATATGAATTAATGATTGACTCTAGGTTTATTCATCTGTTTGCTCTGGTATTCATAAAAATGCACCGTTGCCTTAGTAACCCTAACATCATACAGTTTTTAGTCTATCCTTGGATCTAAAGTGCACCCTCTTAAAGAAAGGCATAGAATTTCTCATAAGAACACTTTTCCGCATTTTCTTTTTTGATGTTTGTAAAGAGGGGGAAATGAATTGGCTCGTCTTTAATGAGGTATTTTTAAAATCTTTTCTCCCCTTCCCAAGCAACATCTAACACAGGAACATTTTGCACTAATAGTTGCCCTCATTTTTACATAATGGATTGTTGCGGGGGGTGGGGGGGTGGGATCATAAATAAGTGAGGAAAGGGTAATTTTCCTTCCTCTTCTATTTAAAAATTTAAAATATCTTAAAACGTGTATGTTATGTTACCATTGTTTACACTCTTTGAAAAAGCAAAGTGTGCTGTCGAGTCAGTTTCGACTCCTGGTGCCCACAGAGCCCTGTGGTTGTCTTTGGTAGAATAAAGGAGGGGTTTACCATTGCCTCCTCCTGCACAGTAGGAGATGATGCCTTTCAGCATCTTCCTATATCACTGCTGCCCAATATAGGTGTTTCCCATAGTCTGGGAAACATACCAGCAGGGATTCAAACCAGCAACCTCTGGCTTGCTAGTCAAGTAATTTCCCCACTGCATCATTCGGTGGCTTACAACTCTTTGTACATACCAAAATATGTATAAAATGTTTCCTTTCTCATTTAAAAATAGCACAGATTTCTGGGTTGCAACTCAGATAACCTATACCCATAAGCCACCACATTGCTTCCTGCCCCATCCCTCCATGGGTTCTGTGGCTTATCCTCTCCTGTCTATTGAAGCAAAAGGGGCTTTGCTTCCTCCCACATTTGCTGTGAAGCAGAATTAATGAGCAAAAGAAGGAATGGCCGAACACAAACATTATGTTGCTTCCTTCACCATAAATATTGGTTTTCTGGATCAAAGCCTGGAACCCTCCACATGCATCACCCTTACAATGCATAGTTACCATGAACATGTGCTTATACACCCAAACGCCCACAACTATTTGCCATAACTTTCAATATGTATGGCCGGTGCTTGGACAATCTACCCCACATAACAAAAAAGTAATTAGACCAGTGAATTATGTCTTTATTGTCAAAGGAAGAGCACAAATATGTTGACTTTACACAAGACTATTGCTTTCGAGAAATTACTGTTTTCCAAGACATTTACCATATGTTTCAACTTGACATGCAGTAAAATGACCTTACCACTTAGCAACAGAATACAGATGACCCACTTACCAAGCAGTTATATGCCTCTTGATTTGCAAATGCAAATATAAGTATCTAATCACAACTCCTTTTCTACATTGCTCCACTGCTACATCCTATTTTACCAGCAGACTGTGAGCTAGAATACTGTATGCTTGCCAAGTTTCCGCCATCCCTTGCCTTATTATTCTGAAATGGTTCACTGGAAGAAACACAGTTTGCAGAGATTTAACTGATCCAACACCACACTATTGCAATTGTTGTTCCTTTGAACATAAGAACATAAAAACAGCCTGCTGGTTCAGGCCCAAGGCCGATCTAGTCCAGCATCGTGTTTCACACAGTGGCACACCAGATGCCTCTGAGAAGCCCACAGGCAAGAGGTGAGGGCATTCCATCTCTTCTGCTGTTGCTCCTCTGCATCTGCTATTTGGAGACATCGTGCCTCTGAGCCTGGACGTGGCCTATAGCCATCAGAGGAATAGTAATAGTCGTCGTAGTCATCGTCATCGTTGCCGTCGCAGTAGTAGTACTACTACAAATATATTTATATACTGCTCTTCAACCAAAGTTCACAAAGCAGTTTAAATAGAAAAATAAATAATACATAAATGTCCCCAAAGGGCAGACAATCTAAAAAGAAACACAAGGTAGATACCAGCAACAGCCACTGGAGGGATGCTGTTCTGGGGCTGGATAGGGCCAGTTGCTCACCCCCTGCTAATATAAGAGAATCACCATTTTAAAAAATGTCTCTTTACTCAGTTAGCAGGGGCCATTGATAGACCTGTCCATTATGCATTTGTTCTACATTTTAAAATTCTACATTTCTTGGTTGCTGCTGTTACACAGAGGCTGCCTGTGGTTTCTGTGTGTGTGTGCCTCCAAGATCCCTACCAGCAATAACATTCTTTGAGTCTACTCCCATATCTTTTTCATCCCAATAAATTAGGGCAATTTTTGGAACCCAAACAGGCAAATTTCAAGATGATAAATAAATATATCTGATGGACAAGCAGAGACATGAATGACAGCAAAAATAAGAGGAGGTTCTTTATCTTGCACATTCCAAATACCATTTTCCTGACCAGCTGGAAACACAGCTTGAAAAAGATGTATGGAGGGAAATGGTCTTTTCAATGCAGCTCCTTCCAGTGCTCAACCTTCTTTAATAATTGTATCAAGGAATCACTGAGCTTTTTTGATAATTGAGTTGAACGAGGTATTCCACTACTTTTTCTATAGGTTGGTGTTTTAAGGCAGCTGTTTCCTTTTTAAACAGAAGTGTGACTCCTTCACAAGGGAAAGTAGGGGTGTGCCCAAATCAGAATCTGCAATTCGATTTGACCTCAAATCAAATCACAGGCAACCAAACTGATTTATCGAAAGCAGCTGGCTTGGCCAGCTGCCTCAATAAATCACCTCCAATTCGACCCAAATTGATTTGGGCAATTCAGGTACCATTTTGGGACACTTTTTGCTGGAAAAATGGGTTTCAAAATGGCACTTCTTTCTGGGGAGAGCTGGTCTACCAATTTGGATCAGCAGGTAGACCAACCCTCATAGGCAGGCTGATGCCCTAAGTCTCGAGTGGAGGGTTGGTCTACCCACTGATCCCAATTGGTAGACCAGCTTTCCCTAGAAAAACAGGTGAGCTGGTCTATCAATTTAGATCAGTGGTAGACAAACCCTCTGCTCTGGAAAGAAAATCAGCCTGCCTCAGAGGACAGGTCTATCCATTGATCCCAATTGGTAGACCATTTCTCCCTGGAAAACTAGGAGAGCTGGTCTACCAATTGGGATGAGTGGGTAGACCAGCCCTCTGCAAGAGTTGGTCTACCCACAAATCCCAACTAGTAGACCAGCTCTCCCTGGATAACCAGGAAAGCTGGTTTACCAATTGAGATTGGCAGGTAGACTTGGTGCATCAGCCCGTCTTGGAGGACAGGTCTACCTGGATAGACCTGTCCTCCAAGGTGGGCTGATGCACTAAGTCTGGAGTGAAGAGTTGGTCTACCCACTCATCCCAATTGGTAGACCAGCTTCCCCCTGCCAGCTTCCCCCTTCCCAGCAAAACGGGCCTCAAAATGGCATCCAAATTGCTCAAATCGATTCAGGTCAAAATGGGGATTATTCTTTTCTACCCAAATCTGGCCCTTTCTTTTCAGGGTCATTCGATTCATGGTAGAATAATAGAATCACCCCAATTTGACCCAAACTGTTTTGTGGGCAAATCGAATTGCACATCCCTAAGGGAAAGGCACTCTGTCTGCACATTATGATCAGATGAAGCTGCCTTATACTCAAGGGTGGTCCAAGATGTTTTGCTGCCTGAGACAAAAGACAATATTGTGTTCCTCCCAACTGGAGGGGGTGGTGCTCAACGTTGAAGCCATGTTAATGAAGCAGCAGCAGCACATGTGCACTCAGACTATACCAAGCAAGGCAATGGAGGCAGGAGCATTCCTAGCTAAAATCAGGGGCAGGGAAGAAGAGGTGCACCCTAGCAGGGCAAGGGCAGTAGCTGTGAACAGAGGCGTGGTGCCTGTGGGGCAGGACTCCAGCACTTGTCACCCTCTTCATTCCTCCCTGTCTCACCCTGCCTCACGGAGAAGGCTGCTTGAGCCAGATAAGTGGTCTACCTAGCTCAGTGAAAATGATTTTTATTTTATAATTTTATTTACAAATATTCTAAATGAACTGAGTGAAGTAATGATCCTGAGCTTTTATATTTATTTGTTCCTGAGCTGAGTTTTATCTGTTGATTTTTGTGATTATAGATATAGATATAGATATATAGTGTTGTCCAGACACTGAAGGGCAGCAGCTCTCCAGGGTCCTACCTGCAAATGCCAGGGATTGAACCTGCGACCTTCTGCATACAAATCATATGCTCAGCCACTGAGCTATGTTTCCTCTCCACACTCTTTCACAAAGGAAAGACACTCATCATGTTCATTGGACTTTTTTTTTTCCCAAACTAACATTTGAGGGGATTTCCTTTGTTTTTAATTTTGTTTACAGATATTATATTTCTTCATACGTAGGAAGCAGAAACTATGATCTTATTTTTTGGTGGCCCTGTTTTGTTTCCAGACTGACAGGCCTCAATTCACACCTGTGTTCACTGTTAGTGTTTATGATATGATTTGCTCACAACCCCTTCTGATAAACTCTAAGAGATCAAAAACTTAAAGCTGGTTTGCTTTCTTACTTATTCATATTCTCTTAGCACATTCACCCTATAGCAAACCTGGACAGAGTGAAACCTAGAATTCTATTCCCTTGCTTTTTTAAATTCAGTGATTCAAGGCTCTGAGTTCTCGCTCTCCAGAGGTGGTGTACATCACACACACACACACACACGACAAACATATTTCATGATCCCTTTTTCTTGTTTCCATGCATTCCATGGAGATAGAATATCACACCACTGGTTAAAGCTAATAAAACACTATAAATAAATTCATTTTTTAAAATCCTCTGGAAAGCTATCGATGACCCTTCCAAAACTTTAATTCCTATACCTAAATATCACATGCAAGAATTTGACCAATAAAATGTCCACAGCTTATAATGGTAAGATGTTGAAATGACTTATCATAGCAATAGCAACAGCAATAGCAATAGCACTTACATTTATATACCGCTCTATAGCTGGAAGCTCTCTAAGTGGTTTACAATGATTTAGCATATTGCCCCCCAATATTCTGGGTACTCATTTTACCAACCTCGGAAGTATGGAAGGCTGTGTCAACCTTGAGCCCCTGGTCAGGATCGAACTTGTAACCTTCTGGTTATAGGGCAGCAGTTTTACCACTGCACCACCAGGGGCTCATGTCATATCAACTAAACTGGCATTATGATGTTTACCATTGATTTAAACAAAAATGGAAGAGAGGAAGAGAAGGCAAATGTGTGGCCAATTTTTTTTGTAAATTATCTACCTTCAAGTTCTTTCCAAAATAAGCCAATATGTATATTAAAACAAACAGGCATGTAAAATGCAATTTACCCTGCTTGGTCGCTTGAATAAGGTGGGATTGAGTGGCACTGTTTTACTGTGGTTCCATTCCTACCTCTCTGGCAGATTCCAGATGGTGTCACTTGAAGACTGTTCTGAAAAGCGAGAGCTTAAGTGTGGGGTTCCACAAGGCTCCATATGTTTCAAATGCTTTTTAACATCTACATGAAACTGCTGGGAGATATTGTCAGGAAGTTTGGTCTGGGATGCTATCAATATGCTGATGACACCCAGATCTATTTCTCCATACAAACTTCATCAGGAAATGGCATGACCAAGTGCCTGCCTGGAGGCGATACTGGGCTGGATGAGGGATAACAGGCTGAAGTTGAATCCAAACAAGACGGAGGTACTGTCTTGTAGGGGGTCGGGATCCAAGAGATGGTTTATATTTCCTTGTTCTGGATGGGGTTACACTCCCCCTAAAATCAGGTTCGTAGTCTGGGAGTGCTCCTGGATCCCAAACTCTCCCTAGTTTCTCAGGTTGAGGCCGTGGCCAGGAGTGCTTTTTATCAGCTCCAGCTGATATGCCAGATATGTCCATTTCTGGAGACAAATGACCTTAAAACCATGGTACCTATGCTGGTAACCTCTAGGCTTGACTACTGTAATGCACTCTATATGGGGCTGCCTTGGTACATAGTTCGGAAACTACAATTGGTACAGAGTGAGACAGTCAGATTGGTCTCTGGCAGTCAGATTGGTCTCTGTTATATGGTCTTCTGAAGGGACCATAACACCAATTCTAAAAGAACTGCACGGGCTTCTGAACAAAATACAAAGTTCTGGTTATTACCTATAAAGCCCTTAATGGCTTGGGTCCAGGGTATTTAATAGAGCGCCTTCTCTGTTGTGAGCCCTGTTGCCTATTAAAATCATCTGGAGAGCTCCGGTTATGGTTGCCACCAACTCAAGACCGAGCCTTCTCTGTGGCTGCCCCAGGGCTTTGGAATATGCTCCCTGCTGAAATAAGAGCATCTCCTCTCTGTTTGTTTTTAAGAGGACCCTGAAGACATACCTGTTTTTCCAGGCTTTTAACTGAATTTTAAATTTTAAATTTCAATGTGTTTTTATCTATTGTGATTTTTATGTTTTATGAATTTTAAATGTGTTATATTTTATATTATGTTTTAATTTGTACACCATCTAGAGATTTCTATATCAGATAGTATAGAAATTCAATAATAAATGAATGAATGAATGAATGAATGAATGAATTTTATTTTTTTAGAAATAGAAGAAGATGGAGGAGGAGGAGGAGGAGGGAATCGGATGGACCCATAATATCATGCATTAAATTCATTCAGACAATATGAAACATGAAGCTGCAGCTGCGTTATATCAGATCAGACTATTGGTCTGTTTTTACTCCTCTGTTTGGCAGCAGGTCCTCAGAGTCTCAGACAGTGGTCTTACCCAGTTCCACTATCAGAGATGCTTGGGAGTGAATATAGAACCTCAAACATGCAAAGTATGTGCTCTGCCACTGAACTATAGCCCCTCCCCAATAAATGCAGATACTCATATGCTTTTGGGGGGAAACATGGACCTAGGTTATGGTCTCAAACAGCCAGAATCTTCTGTTTTTTATAACCATTATTTCACCAGTTGCCTGTGCAAGCTATGTATTTTCATTTATTTATTTTTAAATGCGGAGCGCCACACAGAGGGACATTACCCTGAAACTGTGACCCTAATATCTTGTGATCAGGGAATTCAGCTTTTGCTGAAATTGAGAAGGCCATGCATTGCATGTAATCCCATGGTTTTGGCATTGCCATATGGTGTGATTCTGGCATCAGGGTTCTCCAAGATTAAGAAAATTTAATTTTTGGAATACTGAGACAGGGAGAGCCATGACAAAACTTGTTTAGTCAGGAGTGGGAAATGTTGAGGGATGTGAGGAGAAACATTAATATCCCCACACAGCAGAGTATGCTCTGGTGGTACAGAAGTTTAGCCCAAGAGATAGCATCTCTAAGATATTGTTGAGGGAGATTCCTGCCTGCAACCTTGGAGAAGCCACTGCCAGTCTGTGTAATACTGAACTAGATGGACCTATGGTCCGACTCAGTATATGGCAGCTTCCTGTGTTCCTATTAGCTGAAGAGAGTAGATTGAGTTCAAAAAAACAGCTATTCATTAAGAAACTAAACATCACATACTGAGAGGCATTGAACAACATACCCAAACAGGCACTAGCAGCCTTCAGCAATGGAACAATTCTGTCTCAACTGACCAAAAGAGACCTATTAACATGACTCATCATGCCTCTAGTGGCCCAACGATGTTACTGTGGTGCTAAGAGCAATGCTTTAGAATTCTAACAGAAAATAGCAGAATCTGACACCCTAAGGGTGCAGTCTTGTAGATCTGGGGTGGGGCCAATAGCAAAGTAATATCTGAGTCACTGTGCACTGATTTTTCTTACTATGATACTGGTTTCTTTGTATAATGTGTTAAATCATAGATGACTGGCAGTCCTGAGAGTCCCACTAATACATTACATTCCCTTGTTCTTTAGGATCCCTGCCCCATTTCTGTACTTTTCTCCATACTGTTTCCTTGAACTGTTCATTCTACGAAAAATGGAATATGTTGTTTTGTGTATTGCAAACTTTAAGGGGAAAAATGGACAAACCACAGTTAGAAGAAAATGAATAATGAAATAGTTTATTTTCATTTTTGTAGTACAAATGATGCATTATTGTGAGAAACTGAAAATACATACAACACTCGTTTACTGACGGGAGTTTTATGACATCACTGGCCCACATTTAGTCTGAACTCCGAAGGCTTAACACACACTTGTACCAATCCAACAAGGGAAACTTATGCAGGTATGCATGCTTGCACAGGCATTGCTGATGTGGAAGCTCATCATGATGTTCATCTGGATCCTCCTGAATTAGTTGAAGGCATCTTGATATGAAACTGTTCATCCATAGCTGGAGCCACCAACTGGTATGTCCATACCTGCAACTGGATCAGGGCCTTCGATATTATTGGCTTAGCCACACACTCAAGAGGGATGTGGTCTCACTGGCTGCTTGGGACTCACCACTTTGTTGATGCTTCTAGAGAAAAGGCTCTGTGCAAATGAAGCTGTGCATCATCACCACTGCTGCACTTGACCCCCTTTGGGTGTGCTGAGCACCTGGAACTGTGATGATGCACAGTGTCATTCACACAGAGCCCCTTCCACCTTCACTAGAAGTACTGATGAAATGGTGAGTCCCAAGCATCCCTCCACTGTATGTAAGCCATTAATTTTAAAACAATTACATATTTTATCTTCTGTGCCACTAATCCAGTTCTAGTCTACTTCCACATCAGCTACATGCTGCTTCCACATGCATGAGCAATTCTCTACTAATAGGGCCTGGGAGTGTGTCGAAAAGAATTATTTGTGGTTCTACACTACTCATGGCTAGAACAACACAAATAGCCCTAGAGCTGAAGTGTGCACTAGTCTTTCCACCGCAATCCCAGTGGTGGTGGAGGCAGAAGGGTGAAATTCTCACTGCTCTCTCCTCCCTTACAGATAGAGCTTTTATTTCCAGTAATCTTTCCCTGAGAGTTGCAAAACCCTCAGGGAAAGATTCCTGGAAGTAAAAACCCTAGCTGGAGGAAGGAGGGAGCAATGGAAAATTGCACCCTCTCCCCTCTGCACCTGCTGGGGCTCCAGGGAAACACTGGAGTGCACTTAAGCTCCAATCTGTTTGCATCTGTGCAGGGCTATTTCTGTTGCCCTAGCCCTATGGAGAATGTAAGCCATATATTCTTTTATACCTTTTTATTTCCTTTTGTACTTTCTCTCTTCAATGTAGCAACTCTCTTTTTAAAATTCAAAATTCATTTTCAAAGGCCATTGATTATTAGTGTGCAGGTTTGGGATATCTAATTTGCATGATGCTCAGAGAACAGAAATATAGACTTTCCTGCAAGAAGAGCATAGTCTTTGCCTTGCTGAATCAGACCACACAAATCAGCATTCTTTCCAAAAGTACCTAACTGTGGGAGCTCAAAAGCAAGGGCATGATCGTGATGGCCATTCCATGACATCTGCCTCCAGCACCAGGCTATCAAAAATATAACACATCTAGCCTCAGAAGCAAGATGCCTATACCAGTTGTGGGGAAGTAGCAGTGGGAGAGAGAGCATGCCCTCAGCTCTTGCCTGTGGACTTCCCAGAGGCCTTTGGTAGGCCACTGTGTGAAGCAGGATGCTGGACTAGATGGGCCTTGGGCCTGATCCAGCAGGGCTGTTCTTATATTCTTAACATCTGCATTTGTAGCTCTTTTAAACATGGGTAGCTTCACATGATCCACCAAAAAGTAGTAAGTGGTAAAATGGCAGGGATTTGTTGGGAACCGAGAGCAGGTTCTGCCAGCAAATGTGACATCCAAACCTGCCCAAATCCAATTCCTGAGATTCTCCACTCAACATTCTCCTGACTTCCACACCCAAAATTAGTAAATTGGGTAGAGAATGTTGGGAGAACGTCAGGTGTAGGTCTTGGGACTTGGGTTAGGATGTCACGCCTGCCAGGAGTGCACACTCTCAATTCCCTAGCATATTTCCCACTTACAGGCTTGCCAGCAATTGTGTGAAGTTATTCTATATATCTCCAGTGATAGAAGATGGTTCATTGCTTTTCCACTGAAGTAATCATATATTCAAGACAGTGGACTTCCTATTGCTTTAAGCAGTGGTGTAGTGCTGGTGGGATGGGATGGATCAACCCATTCCTCCTCCCTCAAAAAAAAAAATGGAAGGAGGTTGCAGCTGAATGGCCATGTACAGTTTGCTGGGATGGGGGACAGAGAGGAGGGCAGATTACACACCTTTAAACCTTGGTTGAAACTCCCACCACTGCCATCTTGCTGATCAATGACATTAGCAGCAGCAGCAGCAGCAAAGTGCAGGGCAAGATGCCAGTGGTGGCAGCAGGAGTTTAAACCAAGGTTTAAAGGGGTGTAATCACTGCCTTCCTCACCACTCCTGGCCCAGCCTCCCCTGCCTGAGGTCTCTAGACTGGACATTTAATCTCCCGTGTGCCACTTCTCAGCTGCAAGGCTGAGTGGGGAGGGGGACTAAATGGCCAGCCGCCTGAGACCTCGGGCAGGAGAGGCTTGACAAGAAGCCACCACTGGTGGGAAGAAGCTTGCCTGGTTGGAAGGGAACCTTCCTGACTCCTGGTCAGAGGGGCATCTCTCTGGCCACGATGATCCCTGGAATATATCCTGCTTGCTGGTCTCCTCTCCGCCTCATGCTGACTCTGTGGTGGCAGAAGCTGCTGTGGTGGCAGCAAGAGGAAGAGGAAGAGGAGAGCAGGCCCATGGGTAGGCTGTTGGGCGGGTCAGGGCAGGAATGTTCTCAGCTGGCAGCACCTTCTCAACTGCTGGATATTTAGCCTGCCCCCCCAAAAAAAGTTGGCTGTGCCACTACAGATCACGGCCCTTGCTTCTCTGTACCCACCCTCAGGCAGATGGGGTGGCCAGTAAGAAGCATATGGAGGGACAGATATCCAGAAAGCTCTGATGAAAAGATAGATAGAAGGGATGAAAAGGGTTGGACTTCCATTTGAGAATGGGAGGTGGGGAGGGTCTCTCTGGGAGCAATGAATCCAAGTCATTGCTCTCTTTTTTGGAAGAGTCTCTCTCTCTCTCTCTCTCTCTCTCTCTCTCTCTCTCTCTCTCTCTCTCCCCTGCTTGATTCCTTTTCCTTTCTTTCTTAAAAAAATGAACCATAGTACCTAGGATGCTAATGTGTATGTGAGAGAGAATGAGTGAGAGAAAGAGGGGAAAGTTGTTGTCAGATAATAGTGTGAAGGACTTTGGCAGGGGTAAACATAAGGCAGTGGAATGGGGGAGAACTGAGAGAGAAGGAGCTTTGTGCCTTTCCCAATGTCTCGATGAACATGGGAGCTGTTGTGTGTGGCGGGCGGGGGGCAAGGAAGGGGAAGCCAAGCATACTGCAAGAGCTGGGACACTGAACAGTTCAATTGCTGTATATATTAATGACTGCTCATTGTGCCAGAAAATACTCCTTTATGGCACATGTATGTAAACACGATTCTCTACCTTCCTTGCCTGGAAATCCTTTCCTCTTCAACCTCCACTCTTTCTTTTCTCCCCAATTATTGCATCTAAACAAGCTGGGTGTGGCAATGGGAGTAGCCACCAGGGCATCAAAAGCGTCTGCACATCTAGAATTTGTGACTGCACCACTGTAAGTCTCCCACACTTTTACTTGGAAGTAAAGAACCCTAACAAGGTTTGACTTTCATATTTTAAGATCCAGAATGGCAGGATAATCAGGGTGGGAGGTTTTCCTATTAAAATGGTTGAATGGGAACTATGATCAGTAAAGGAGGCTAGGGTTCCCTAAGAAAGAATTCTCAGCACCCTAATCAAACTACAGATCCCAGATTTGTCTGGAGGAAGCCATGACAGTTAAACTGATATAAAACAAGCATAACTTTGCAGTTTATGCTGCATCTAGTTCTGCACCACAATCACCATAACTTCATTATACAATGAAAGTTAATAAAAGTCCAAATCTCCCTCTCTTTCTGCAAAGAGCAAACCTTTTCTTGGAGTAATGGTTGCCTAATGCAGTTCTATACACTGATTTCTTTGCTTCTCTTCTGCTAATCAACAATTCTAGGCTGGAGTCCTTCATTTTCCCGCATTCACTTTTTGCAGTCTTCCTGGAATGCCCTTTTAATTGAACCATAAAATTAAAAACAAAACATATCCACCCAGAATGGGACGCTTGAAACATCAAAGAACAATCAGCTCCCTCCCCCATTATAGAAGAATATATGATATATCAAAGAGTTTGGTGGAGGGGTGGTTTACATATTTTTAATACCAATTGGAGTTAGTTGTGATCCCACATGTATAGGAGGGTTGTGTGCTTCTCTGCCCTTTTATAGTGAGGATGTGAATAAACAGGCAAGGTATTCAAAGGAAGTAGCAAAGGTGATGACAAGCAAAGCTCTGATACTACAAAATCTTGCATTCAGCACCCTATCTCAAGGACCCTTACAAAACATTTAGCAAAGTTTAAAACTCAGTAGAAGATCAGGCAACCATACATGCTAATTACATACACAAAGAGACATACATAAACACACACTCCTACTAGATCGGACACAAGGATATTGTTCCATCCTACTTCTACTTTAGATAGATAGCTATTTGTCGTTTAGTTAAACTATAAACCAGATATGATCTTTGAAAAGAAGTTACTTGGTTTTACTGCTCCAACCTACCACACACCCCAAAAGGTGCATCACTTTCGAAGAGCTTGTGATGGCAGCTTTCACCATGGCACTCTTCTGCTTTCTTCACAATGGCAAACTCATTCAGAACCAGTATTCAGAAACAAAGATGTGGACATTAACAATGTTACGGTGTGAGACGACCCCTCCTATAACGTAGTTCATCTCAAGTTTCAGGGTGGCATAAAAAGGGCCAACAATGGGCTTCACCTGACGAACCACACCTATAGGTTGGGGAAATTTTAAAAAAGATTAGCACTGCAAACTAGCCTCAGATAGTTTCATAGCTTAAAACCACATGTTCCATAGCTTAAAACTAACAAACAAACAATCATTCAGAAACACATTTATTATTATTACTAAGTACCGCAGGATGTTCACACTGACAAGATTTAATGTGGTACCTTCAGCTGAACTAGAAGGTAAATTTAGAGGGATATCAAAAGAGCAGAGATTATGCCCTTGCAGCTCTGGAGAACAGGAGTCTATCTTTGATATTTTACTCCGCTGCCTCTTCTACAGGGATTTTCAATCTCATTATATTTCCTCATTACTGGCTGACTTTCCAGGACATACAGATGTATTCTACGTCAACTATCTGCTCTCAGATCAGAAGGAGGAAGTAACAATTAAAGTTGCTAAGTTTTGTGAGGCAGCTAAGAATGCTAGACAACAGATGGTAAACCAGATTATGTAAACTGGAAACTGCTGATTAGGATGAGATAATATTGGATCTCTATATATATTACTATTATATCATATGTGTATTATTATGTATGCCTTAAATTTTGGTCTATGACCGTAAATAAACATGAAACATGAACACATTTATTAAGAATCTCAGAAGACCTACGAAAGTGAAATTTCTCTCTCTTCATCAAGCCAAGGGTTGGAACTTACCTTTTTCATGAAGCTTGTCTCAACTCTTTACTCCTCGTCTCTAACTGAAATTTTTCTTCTAATGATTATCATTAAGAATATGTATATATTCTTTTTCAACCAAAAATTTACAAAGTGATATAGCAAAAGGAATGAAAAACAAGAAAAAGAATGAGAAAGAAAGCCTACCTACTACTACTACAATTATTTATATACTACTTTTCAGTGAAAAAGTTCTCAAAGTGCCAAAAAGAGTAGAGTTAGAGTATTTAATCCAGTAGTGAAAATGTTGTTGATATTCATTAAGATGTAACTGTCTGTTCACTTTCACTACATGATTATCGGATTAAATATGACCCTGCTCTCGCTGGCACAGAGTGAGTGCATACTGCATAGGTTGAAAAAATTCATTTAAAATCAACGGTCAATATTTGACTTTCTTCAAATTAAATTCACAGAGTCCTGTCATATACTACATTCTGTGCAATTTTTCAAAGCTTTCTACCCATCCATTTTGGAAATATAAAATGGGGAATATATAAAAGTGGACAATTGCTATTTAGGTGAAGGCAAAGAGCAGATTCTTCCACATAAAGCTGAAATAATGGCCAGGTGGCCAGGTGGGAAGTGTGTGGGGGAGGGCTTCTGTTCCTGAAGTTTTTGTAACTTTCTGCCATGAAACAAGCAATTTATAAGCTAAGCAAGCCTCCAAATAGTTAAAAATCATTGAACTGACCGATTTGCTTAGACTTAAAAACATAGAGTCCTGGCATCCTGTCCTACCCAAGTACCCAATTTCAGAACACTATGCCCAGCCATTCCAGAACTATAAAATGGGGAACAAACTTGGGAGCTGAAAATTTTCATTTAGGTGAAGGCACAAAGCAAGATTCCTCTACATGAGGCTGGAATAATGGTTAGGGGTCCATTCGGGCCTCTGTTATTCGGCGCAGCAGCCATGTTGCCTGCTGCCGCACATGCTTAAATGGCCTCTGTGAGGCCTGGCATGGCCTAGGGCCTGGCAGAGGTCATTTGAGCATGTGCAGCAGCCATTTTGTTTAAAAAAATTAAACAGAAAATATTATATTGTGGTAAAATTATTTATAACTTAGTTGTAACATACAGAGGTTTTTTAAAAAACACTGTTATAATTTGGAAATTCTAATTTATTATTGTTAATATTTTCTTGTATAATATTTTCTGAATGGTTTTTGCAGCTGTCTATGAGGAAGAGCACTTTTATGCCCAAAACATGTCAGGAGCTTTTCTAAACAGTGATTTAATGCAGCTTTGCTACACTCAGTTGGGGTGGGGGGTAGTACATACGAGGGAACCATTGTTAGCGACAGAAGGTGCCATTTGTACAGCCAATGGCATTATTCAGCATTTTCCCCAACAACTTGCAGTTACTGCATATTATATGCATCCTAAAAAAGTAGCACTTTGGTGCAGCACTCAAAACAGCTTATCTTAAACTTCCTGCCACAGTAAAGCCACCCATCTGGGAAATCTCCAGGCAATGACTGAATAAAGAATTTTTATGACTGAATAAAGAATTGATAAATATTTATCAATATTTATTCAGCATCTTTGGGAACACCCCCCACCCCCGTACATGCACACACACACACACTTTTATCTTGGAATAATTAACAATGCCAGCCCAGCTGGTGCTTCCCATCACTACCTCCCGTGCCATTGGGCCTCCATTCTCCCCCCTTCATGTATTTGCAATAAATACTGGGAGGGACAGTGCAGACTGAGTGTCTTCTCCCCATTTCCTCCTCTGCTCTCTTTCTCTTCCGTATGGGAAAGGGTGGAGGTTGTGCTGGGGGGCAGCTCTTTCTGTGTGCACAGCCCTCTGCCTTAGTGAAGAGGATGGGGGCAGCAGGCCTGTCCCTGGTAAATCTCAATCCTATGTTGTCCCTATTTTTCCTTTGGGGGACGTCTTGTTCAGTTCTGTTCAAGTTCCTAGATCTGTCATTCCTCAGTGTTGAGCTCCTTCTCAACAATTAAATCTCTTTAATCTCTTGCAATTAAATCTGCAAGTGGGTGTGTCTGGATGCACCATACCTTCATCTCTAGCACACCTGCATGTGTTAGGTGCATGGTCCTAAGACACTATGCAGTGCATGGCACAGAGCAGCTGAAACTGAGTGTAAGAGCAATGTGTAATAGTGGGTTGAGGACTTGGGCAGTAAACCTTGGCATGAGACTTGGTTGTTACAATATTTTTATCTGAGAAATGTTGGGCTTGGCTCACCTACTCTGGTATTCTGAAATAATATACTCTGTGTGCACTTTATTACTTGCTTTCCATTTGTGCCATGCTTCTAGTCAAAATTGTGTGGCCATGCCCCCTACCCATTCTACACCATGCTTGCCAGGTTGCTTGGCCCGCATCCCTACATATTTACAAGCATGTCTCTATTTTCACTGGTGAAATATTGGAGGGTGTGTGTGTGTGTTCCTATATGGTGCATATGATGCTTCAAAAAATAAGCAAAGAAGGATTCTGCTCAAGGAGTATGGAGGCTGAAAATATAGGCTACAGCTCTGTTGGTTTTAAAAAGTTTTTTTTAAGGGTTTTCAAAAAGTAGCTAAAATTATTATTTGCTTCTCTTTCCCTCCCCTTCTCTTCCCGGGGCATCACTGACCCTTGATGACTATTCCATTCCAAGGCTGGAGAGGCATTCCCAGCTATCAGGGGATATTAACATTCTTTTATTAACTCCCTTACCCGCATTATGTGACACTGTAGGCAAAACCATAGTGACTGACATATCCAGAGTAATCAAGGTGGTCAACCTCACAAAACCTTCCTAAAAAGCTTAAACAAAAACGTTTGCAATATTTACTAGAGCACAGCAAAGTTTGAGAGGGTCTGACTCCTAAGTCAAAAAGTGAAGATGAGCCCCTGCCCCCACTTTCTTCTTCAGAGAGCCACAAGGGGAGAACAAAGAGCAAAATCACCCAGACAGCAGGGACCCCTCCCTCAGGGACCCAGGGACATTCTCCCCTTGCTCAGTCGTAGCTACAAGGCCCTGAGGGAGACCCTGAGAGAAAAGTCAGTTACATCAGCCCTTCCTCAAATATGTCAAGGTTTGTGATCTTATTAGCAGATAAAGTGCAGCTCATAGTGGGAGCAAGCCACAAAACTGAGAATGAGGTTGGAGATGGTGGCCTGAGAGGGGCTACACTTCCCGAGGTGAACACATATATTCATTTGTCCCATTTGTCGAATGGGTTTTGCAGTTTTTGAAACAATACAAAAACCTGCAAACCATGTTTAACAGAGGCAATAGTGGAAGGGCCACTAAACCCTCTTTCAAATGAAGGGGGTGGTGGTGGTTCTGCCGTCTGTCTCCAGCCTGCAGCTCACGGATACCCTCCTCTCTGATTTCCATTTTCCATGAGTTTTGCTGTCCTCCACAACAGAGCATATGGGTCCTGTTCTGTCAGTGAGAGTGCAAAAAATGGGATAATGAAGGGTCACACAAATTCAGAGCTCATGCGGAGCTGAGTAGTTTGATATAGAATTTCTTCTTTCACTTATTGGAATCTGACAATGGCATTTGATTTGGAAGGAAATATAGCATTTATCTGATATATATTCCATTTACATCTTGCTTGAGGTCAAGTTTCAAAAGCAGAGTGCTCAACAGCCTTTATAGAATTCCAGAAGTATTCTCCTAGCAGTTCCCTAAGAACACATTGGCTTAGGATCTGATGGGAGAGATAAACGTTTGCTTATGCTGGCTGTCAGCACCTCTCTTCTGAATGCTGTGATGACCTTAGAGTTCTGTCTGTTCTATTTAAATACTGACTAATATCTTCAGCATGCGGCAAAATAGCAAACTTTTCACCACATTCGCTTTGCTTGCCATGTTTTATGAATGTGCCTCTCTCTCTAAGCATCATTCCCACTCCCTAAACTATTACATATAAGATTTATTTTCTTGGACTGTTTCCCTTTCCTTATAAAATTGGTTTGTACTGGCAAAAGCTGAGGTGGGGGTGGGGAATCTCCCTGGAATACTTCCCTTGATATGACAGAAAGTATTCAAAATGCTTCCTTCTTGGTATTATCTTTTTTAAAAAATTTTAATTTTTTTTTGACATTTTGTATTTTACAACACCTTTCCCAGTTCCCACCCCCCCACCCCACCCCTGAGCCCAGCCCTCCCTCAGCACTGGTGGCGGGGGGAGAGGAAAGAAAGGAGAGAAGGAAAGAGAAAGAGGGACTTTTACCTATAACCACATGAATAAACAGGATGGAGTCATTTAACAGTTTCCTCTTCACCTTGCATACACCTCACTTTGCATACACTGCAATGGTCAGTGGGCAACATGTGATCACTGCTAGGAGTGTCAGTTGCAGCTCAGATAGGCATGCCTATCTTTAATTGTACTAACCAAGGAAGGTAGTCATAGCGTTCTGCCCGTTCCCACCTCTGCTCTTGCCATCAGCACCCAGCTACATTGCTAGCGCTGGCCACAATGGGCACATGTCCCAAATGCTTGCTAGGTGCCCAAATCTCTTGCCTGCCCTGCCACC
The DNA here is from genome assembly GCF_027244095.1 of Hemicordylus capensis. Lineage (NCBI taxonomy): Eukaryota > Metazoa > Chordata > Lepidosauria > Squamata > Cordylidae > Hemicordylus > Hemicordylus capensis. Next base: position 133,343,867 of record NC_069661.1, read on the forward strand.
CACCAATTTTGTTTGGATGACGCGGGAGGCAGTGGTGAGGGATACATGCTGGGCAGACATTAAAAATGCCAGCCCAGCAGGCACCCCCATCACTGCTCCCTCCATAGTTGAGTCCCTGTTCTTCCCACTCCATGCCCTTGTGATGGAAAGGGGTGTCGTAAATCTATCGGGCTAACCACACTAAGCGCAACAGAAGCAGAAGCAGAACATCAAAATTCAACAGGAATAAATTCTCCAAACCAAGTCCAGTCCAAGTCAGTCCAATAAATCCACCAGAGTCCAAAGTGAAATCCACAGGCAAGGTCAACACAGTGTAGGGTCCAAACACAGCCAAGGCAAAACAGGAACACAGCCAATTAGCTCGCAGAAAACTATTGTTGCTATCAGCAGGGTATATATGTTACAGGCATCTTAAATAGGCCGAGCCCACAGTGCTGTTAATTAAGAGTTGCTGAGTCAGCAGCTCTGACTGTTGTTTTACGCATGTGGCTTCTTAGCTCTTGCTGTCTCTTGGATTGGCACCTCTCCACAGCTGAGACTGGTTGCGCCTCCTCCACAAGAACTGCCTCACCCGGCTCTAACTCATCTTCGACTCTCTGTGCGTCTGACCCACTCTCCTTTGCAACCTCTGGTCCTTGCCCACCCTCCTCTGCTGTCAGCTCTGTCTCTACCTTCAATTCCTCCTCGGAGTCTTCAAGCATCCCCATGACAAGGGGAAAGGAACAGAGTGCCTTCTGCACATTTCCTCTTTCACAGTGGCAGAGCCAGGGGGACAGAGGTACGTGTTTGCACCCATCTCCCATATACACACCCATTTACGTGCCAGTGACGCCCCTTGTGTTTGGGGGCATGGCCTGAGCTCTGGAGGGCCCACAGGAGCCCTCTGGAGCTCATTCCCAACCAGAATTTGCTGGCTGGGTACATTTATTTCTCTTTCTTTCCCTCACTGAAGAGAAAGAAAGGGAATTAAATGCACCCAGCCAGCAAACTGCTAATTTGGCAAAGAGGCACCTTTTAACGTGGTGATTCTCTTTATTTAGCAGGGGGAGAGTAACTGGCCCTATCAACCCCCAGCACAGTACCTCCAGTGACTGTTGCTGGTTTCTATCTTATGTTTCTTTTTAGACTGTGAGCCCTTTTGGACAGGGATCCATCTTATTTATTTATTATTTCTCTGTGTAAACCACCCTGAGCCATTTTTGGAAGCGTGGTATAGAAATCAAATGAATGAATGAAATTCTGGCTGGGAATGAGCTCCAGAGGGCTCACACAGGCCCTCAGGAACTCTGGCCACGTGACATCACACAAAAGTGGACATGGCCAGAGCCCTAGAAGGGCCGTGTGAGCCCTCCAGGGCTCATTCCCAGCTGGTGCCTTCTGGCAGGGTGGATGTTTGTTCATTTTCTCCCTCACTGGAGCAAACACTGGCTGGGAATGAGACCCAGAGGGCTCACATGGCCCTTCTCGAGCTCCAGCGACATCAGGCAGCTCCCAGGAGCTGGGGGGGCAGGTTATTTGAACCCATCCATCCTATTATAGCTCCACCCCTGCTCTTCCACTTTCCATGCCTTCCTGGTTCCATTTGGGCATGAGGGAGAAAGGGATGCAGCTGCATGGGGGGGGGGCAAGCTCTTTCAATGGGCACAGTGAAGGGTAGTGACCCTCATGCCCATTAGCAGGGCTGAACAGAGGCAACAACAGTAGACCAGGAGGATATGGTGGGTAAACTCCCTCCCCCAAGTACTCTTAAACCCTCGTCTCTGCTTTAAAAGATTGTTTGGGTGACGCACAATAATAATAATAAACAACTTCACCGGGAGACTAAATTGCTGCAAGTCATGATTGCAAAGGGGAGGGGAAAATGAAAAGGAAGCAAGTATTGTGGGGCGGGGACCCATTCCTAGTAGGATCCTAACAACATCCCCTGGTGCAGGTGGATTAGATTTTCTCAAGACTTAGAGTTCACGTATGGCATATTGACAACCAGTATGATTTTATTGTTATTATGATTATTAGGTGTGTATTATGTTGTTGTTGTTCATTTCAAAATGATTAATAAAAATACTTTTTAAAAAGATAATCTGGGAAGCTCAGGATTAACTTTAATTATCAAAATGGCAGCGGGCAGGGGGAGACTGTGGGCCTCAGCCAGGTCCTGTGGGACCAGGCCTCAGTTCTTTTAAGTACCTGGCAATACTCCTGTCCTGTCTGCATCTCTCCTCTCACCTGCTGTGCAAAACTCCAGGAATCTTGCTTGTTACAGCAGCCAGGAGAAGGCAACAAGAAACAGGGAGGATAAGACACAGCTGCCTCCATCTACAACAGCATATTGAAACTTAAGGTACATAACTGATCTCCAGCAATCAAATTTTATTGAGTATATTCTGAATTGTGCAAAGACTGAACAGCAACATTGACTGTGCACTCTGACCACACTCCCACACATCAGAAACCCTCCCTCCCACACCCCATGCAAGCAGAAAAAAGGGCTCTGGCAGGAGCTCTCCATTAATGTACCTCAGCTGTGGCTACTCATGGACAAGCCAAACAGGAAAAAGACAGAGCAGGGGAGGGCTGCTATGGTTCACCGTAAGAAACGGGCTCTGCCAAAGCCTCTGTGGCTGTTTATGCTATGGGGGAGGGGAGGTTAAAGCAATACTTTAACCAGGTTAAAGTAAAATAAACAGTTGCACCCCGTTTATGGAATAGCCTCCCCAGTGAGGTTTGCCTGGCTTCATCACTTTGTTCTTTTAGACGCCAGGTAAAGACCTTTTTGTTCACTCAGGCCTTTTAAATTTTAAATTTAACTTTTTAAAGTTGTGATCTGATTGTAACTGATCTTTTAAAAAATTCTAAATTGTTTCTGTATTGTGTTTTGTATTGGAATTTGTATTCCCCACCCCCTTTTGGAGGACTATTATGATTTAATCTGTGTTTTTATCTCGTGTTTTAATGTTGTGTTGTAAGCTGCCCAAAGAACATTTTGTTATGGGAGAGCTAACAAATAAAATTTAATCATCATTATCATCATCATCATCATCCCCCAATGAGGCACTACCTTGGTGTGGTTGTGGGGCGTGCGTGCTCTGAGGAAGGTGAGAGCTATGCCAGAGGTCTAACCATACTGGACAGGTCTCACCAGAGGAGCCAGACAAAGAGTGCTTCTCCCATCAACAATATGGTGAGATGTAACTTTAATAAATCTATACCGGATCGGTCGTCACCCAGGTCAACAAGGAACACACCAGGTACTGGAGTCCCTGGATATCTGGTGGCAAGTGGGCTACAGGACTCAGGATCTTCAGTTGAGCAATCAGGGCTGGAGACTGCAGGGTTACTGGAAGAAACGTCGCTTAACCGAAAAAAATATATGAAAAATGCCAACAAGGAAATAATGATCTGCTGTTACAAGTCTAGTCCAACTAGAAGAGGTTATTTTAAAAGAATGTACCAAATCTGGAAAGAGAAGCATCCAGATACAGAAATAACAGAACAAAGGCTAGCAGACCAGAGAAGATTCATAATAAGAAATAAAGTATTCACAGAAGTTGATCTGGAAGAACTGCAAAGAGCAACACAGGCTCAAGATATGGAAGAAGAATTACCACCAACTAAAGCAGTAGCTCAGGCGCAGGATATAGAGGGTGCCACTGTTGCTGAACTGTTTCAAAATCAAAACCAGGCAACCTCCCCTTTGCCTTCACCTCAAAAACCTCAATGCCGTTTAACAGAAAAGCAACAAGAACTAAAGCAAAAAGTAACTGAGCACATGAACCAAACAACCACCAGGGTTCGACTTCCAGCGCTAAAAACAGTTGTCATAAAACAACTTGCTCAGGCATTAAAAGATGTCAATGCTGCACTTGCAGAAATAACAACCAATAATTTGCAAGAAACAAACCAACTAATGTACAGTGCAGCAACAATAACAACACAAGAGCTCGGATATAAGATCAGTGGACCTGTCAAAAAAGAAAGTAGTACATCACCTAAATGGAAGATTAGATTAGAAAATAAAATCACCAGGCTTAGATCAGATGCGAGTAAATTGAAAGACATGAAAGACAAGAAGCTGACGAATGAAAACACCAAACAGTATCTGAATTAGAGAAGTCCTGGAAATAAAGAAGCAGCAAATAACAGCAGTGTCAAAGAAGATTAGCAGATATGAAGGTAGAATTACACAACACAGGCAGATTCTCCAATTCCAGTCAAATCAGAGATGTTTCTACCATAGCATAGAAGGAGAAACTGCAAGAAAAATAGAAACACCAAACAAAGAGGAAATAGTGCAATTCTGGGGGAAACTATGGGACAATCCAATAGATTAAAATAAAAAAAGCAGGCTGGGTGAAAGAGGTAAAAAAATGTAACCAACAAATGCAAGATCTAATAATAACACCAGAATTAATAAGTGAAAGAGCAAAGAAAATTAAAAATTGGACTGCTCCGGGTGACGATGAACTGCATGGCTTTTGGCTTAAACACCTAACAAGCCTCCATAAACAACTATCAAAACAGTTCAATCACATTTTGCAAGGAGGTGATATTGAACAATGGCTAACAACTAGGAAAACTCATCTCATCATGAAAGACCCAGCAAAAGGTGAAGTTCCAAGTAATTATAGACCGACAACCTGCCTGCCAACCATTTTCAAATTATTAACTGGAATAACAGCACATGAAGTAATGCAACACTTATTAACTAACAAACAGCTTCCAGTTGAACAGAACGGAAATTGCCCAAACACCAGAGGCACAAAAGTCCAGATGCTGATTGACAAAATGATTTTTAGAAAATTGCAAGAGAAGAAAAACAAATCTAAGTGTTGCATGGATTGACTACAAGAAGGCCTTTGACTCATTGCCTCACACATAGAAACAACTGGTGTCAGCAAAAACATTCAGATATTTATTTTAAAAAGCAATGAGCATGTGTGGAGTACACAGTTAACAATCAATGGCGAGACATTTGGACAGGTTAGCATTAGAAGAGGCATTTTCCAAGGGGACTCACTATCCCCTCTGTTGTTTGTAATCGCCATGACTCCACTTTCACAAATACTAAACAAAACAGGCCTCGGATACCAAGCATCTGAAACATCAAGTAAAATCAACCACCTGCTGTACATTGACGATCTGAAGTTGTATGGAAAGTCCCAGTAAGAAATTGAATCACTGCTAAACACTGTCCATATATTCAGTAGCGATATAGCAATGGAGTTTGGACTAGACAAGTGTGCTGCATTAATAATGAACAGAGGAAAAATAACAAAAACAGAAGGAATAGAACTGCCCAATGGAAGCAACATCAAGAACCTGGAAGAGAAAAAACATTACACATACTATACCTATTATCAGATACACTGCAGGAATAATAGACTGGACCCAGGCAGAGCTAGAGACGGCTAGATTGTAAGACCAGGAAAATAATGACCATCAGTCATGCTCTGCACCCCCGCAGTGACATAGATAGGCTATACCTCCCTCGCAGCTCCGGTAGAAGAGGAATGCTGCAAGTCCATCAAACAGTAGAGGAGGAGAAATGAGGCCTTGAAGAATATATCAAGGACAGTGAAGAAGATGAACTTCAAATGGTCAATAATGAGAAACTATTCAACACCAATGAAACAAAACAGGCCTACAAGAAAGAACAAGTCAAGAACCGAGCAGAAAAAATGGAAAAATAAGCCACTGCACGGCCAATATTTGCACAATATAAGTGGAAAATCAGACATCACCAAGACTTGGCAATGGCTTAAGAATGGCAACTTAAGAAAGAAACAGAGGGTCTAATATTGGCTGCACAAGAACTGGCACTAAGAACAAATGCAATAAGAGTAAAAGTCAAAAAATCAACAAGTGCCGCCTTTGTAAAGAAGCAGATGAAACCGTGGACCACCTAATCAGCTGTTGTAAAAAGATCGCACAGACTGACTACAAAGGCATGACAAGGTAGCAGGGATGATACACTGGAACATCTGCAAAAAATACAAGCTACCTGTAGCCAAAAATTGGTGGGACCATAACATTGAAAAGGTTGAAGAAAATGAAGATGTAAAAATATTATGGGACTTCCGACTACAAACAAACATCTGCCACACAATACACCAGATATAACTGTAGTCGAGAAGAAAGAAAAACAAGTTAAAATAATCAGCATAGCAATACCAGGGGATAGCAGAATAGAAGAAAAAGAAATAGAAAAAAATCACAAAATACAAAGAACTACAAATTGAAATTGAAAGGCTGTGGCAGAAAAAGACCCAAATAATCCCAGTGGTAATTGGTGCCCTAGGTGCAATTCCAAAACACCTTGAAGAGCACCTCAACACCATAGGGGCCACAGAAATCACCATCAGCCAATTACAAAAAGCAAGTTTACTGGGAACAGCCTATATTCTGCGACGATATCTATAATAACAGCAACAACATTGATCACAAAATTCAGCCATCCCAGGTCCTTGGGAAGGACTCGATGTCTGGATAAAACAAACCAGTCAATAACACCTATCCTGTATAAACAACAACAACAGCAACAGCAACAATAATTAGTTTGTTAGATTTTTCTCCTTTGGCTTTGACTGCTAAATGACAAGCAAATAATCAGCAGGTAGTTATTTTCCTTCTGCATGCTGGGAAAAGGTACACCAGGGAATATACTCTCATGGCTTCATGGTGCGGTGTAAATGTTGAGTGAAGCCATTTCAAATTACACTCGCAGCATTGAAGGAAGCAGCCCCTCCCCTCTGCTCTTGGTGGGTTTTTTTGGGGGGGGGGGTTTGTTTTGTTTTGTTTTTTGTTTGGTGCAGGTGCACATCACATGCCTCCTTGTTTTCCTTCTATCCAAGGGGGGCGGGGTGGAGAGATTTCTAAAGCCTATATCTGCACTCCTAAAGAAGGTTTCTCGCTTATCAACCCCTTGCAACCGCTACTAACTGGGCAAAGAGGCACCTTTTACCATGGTGATTCTCTTTATTTAGCAGGGGGAGAGTAACTGGCCCTATCCACCCCCAGCATAGTACTTCCAGTGACTGTTGCTGGTGTGTGTCCTATGTTTCTTTTTAGAATGTGAGCCCTTTGGGGACAGGGAGCCATCTTATTTGTTTTATTTCTCTTTGTAAACCGCCCTGAGCCATTTTTGGAAGGGTGGTATAGAAATTGAATTAATAATAATAATAATAATAATAATAATAATAATAATAATAATAATATCACGCGAATGATTCTATGTCAGTGCCTCTCCCTATTTGGTCTGGAGTTTTCAGAAAAGGTTGCTTAAAACCAGCATTTTTAAAACCCAGAAATTCATCTAGATAAGCTGGAATTTGGAAGACAAAGCCTGATATGTGTGTAGAGTGCTTCCAAGGAGCTCAAATGGACCTCAGGGTAAGTTTGGCTGGTGTGTGAACGCACAGACTCTCCTCTGAAGTATATCTGGGGAAGAAGCCCTGTCTGTAAAGCCTCCAGCTGACATACTGCACAAACATCCATGATCAGGCTATTTTTAGCTATTTTTAGCTTGGCTGGATGAGACCATTTGCTATTAGTTCCACTCCCATTGCCATCTGGCTCCACCCCTGAGCTACTAGGCATAAGCAGGCTCTGCTCCCTCACAGGCACCATACACTGCCTCCACCCAATGCCATGAAGAGCACTCCTGTCATTCCTATGCACCCACCTTTGCATCCTGGTTCATCCCCCTGAACCTCATCTGGAGACAGCAACCCTAATTGTCTGTGGTTGAGTTGAGCAGGCTACAAAAATGCCCAGTCAGATCCATCATGTGATTAAATTTTATGTGAAGCATTATTATATCTTTAAAAGAAAACGGGTAGGATCAGTATACTGAAAATGTATTCTTCTTCAGAAGCCAGTGCAAGATAGGCAGAGCAAAGGATTAGGGGGAGGAGAATGGGTAAAAATAAGAGGGGGGAATCAAGTCATGATCCTAGGGGATGTGTTACAGAACTGTCCCTGTTTTCATCTATGTAGTGTTAATGGTGCAGCGGGGAAATGACTTGACTAGCAAGCCATAGGTTGCTGGTTCAAATCCCTGCTGGTATGTTTCCCAACAACTATATTGGGCAGCAGCAATATAGGAAGATCCTGAAAGGCATCATCTCATACTGAGCGGAAGATAGCAGTGGTTAACTCCTCTTGTATTTTACCAAAAGACAACCACAGGGCTCTGTGGTGGCCAGGAGTCAACACCGACTCGACAACACACCTTACCTTTACCTAGTGTTGGGAGAGTATGAAGACGTATGAAGAACTTTCACATCATACAGTCTTCATCTGACCATTTTCTGGGCTTACAGAATTGTGATCAACATTTACAGATATGGTGCACTGTTTAGTGGAGCCATAAGATTCTGTGTGGGGCTGCACTGTAGCGAGGCCACAAGATAAGCCCAACACTTTTAAAATCTGGTGACTGCAGAAGCATTGTTACCATATGTATTCCCATTGTTGCAAACGGGGATAACTGCAGCAGTGCTGTTTCCACAATTGCTGGGTTTTTAACATGTCAGGGCTTATCTCGCAGCTTCACTGCAGCCCCACACAGAGCCTTATGGCTCCATTAAACTGTACATCACGGCAGTGTACATAAAAACTCTTAGATGACTTAGGAAAAGTACCATAAAATACTAAGCATTGTTGCAGTTGCTACCATAGTTATCTATTCAACAAATTAAATGAAGAGCCCACTCTCATAATATAGACACATTACTTGGCTCAAAGGCTAGGATAAATATATGGCTGGTGTTAAATATAATATTGTTAATCTTCTCAATCCTCTCCTCATTAGAGTTTCTGGTACTGAAATCAGGTGCTGAAGATACGCTTTTGGCTCATAGATGTTGCTGTAAGATATAATTATATTTCCCTCCCCCTTGACCCCCACAGAAATATGTAAGCCCCTCAGGCAGTTCATGTCTGGTTTCTGCTTGCACTTTGTATCACATAGCCAGTTAGTGAATAACACTGCTCCTTGAACTTGAAAGAGCAACTTTGTGATTTAACTCATTCCTCACAGTTACTGCAGAATTTCTAATACTTCTGTTCTGCTTAGCATTCGTGCTGTCAGGATCGAGTCAGGCCCTACCTGAGTCAGACACCTGGATCTCAACTCAGAGTCCTTGAGGTCAATGTTCTGAGCTAAAGTGCAAGTTATAGAAACTGCTCTGCTGAATGAGCAAAAATGGAACGCCAGACACCTATTGTCATGTATCAAGAGGAGGAGGCCACACAGAGGGTGCAAAACCACTGGCAACTTCATGTAATACTCCAGAGAGACCCCTGCAGCAGCTAGTTGCAACACTGAACTGAACTGGAAGCTAAATATATAGTGACTGATAAGAGAACACAGGCACTTCCTGCTATGGTAAGCCAGAAATTTTTACTCCTCCTCAGTTCACATAATCCTGAAGATACTGGAGCAAAGCTCTAGTCCAGGTTGGCCAATCCCAGACATACACTGCAGGAGTCAAAGTGACAGCTGAGCCTTCATTTGGCTGTGACTCATGCTGGCCCCATGTCAGACTGGTCATGAGGGCCCTTGCCTGTAGGAGCATAGCTGCCATTGAACATAGGGGGACGATTGTCAGTGGGCCACTAGCCACTTGGGGTCATAGCCTGTGGCCCCTCCTTTCCCTCACTGAATCCTCCTGGCACCTAGCTCTCTGTGCATCACACGGAGCATATAATACTTTGCTGTTGTGCTGCCTGCTCAGCACTGAAGAGTTAAGTTGTTCATCAGCCCTCTTCTGCAATGCCCATGACTGGAAAGGGGAGGAGAAAAAGCCGCCTCTGGGTTCTTCTGCATTTGGCAAACCTCTTCTCTTCCCCTCCTGCAGTCTCTGCTTTTCAAAAGAGAGAAGGAGAGCCAACTAAGAACTCTACTCTTTAGTGCCCGGCAGACAGCACAGCCGTAACATTGTTTACTGGTGTCATCCTTTTGTTGAGACTGGTTCTGAACAAGGCGAGAAGGGTACTGCACGTGGTTCAAAATATTGGCTGACATCCAGCACAACATTCGATCTGCCTTGTAACAGAGCATGTGTGCAGCCAGAACCTGTGCAGGTGCAGCCATTGTGGATTTAGATTGTGAAAACAGCAAGGAGCGAAGCTTTAAATACCCTACTACTGCTGCTCTTATAAAAATTGAACCACCACTTTTCTAACTGCTTTAAAGTTTATGTTTTAAGTCAGATCTCCCACATCATGTCTGTTTGGGCCCTAAGAATGTGGGTTTTTATTTTATAAACTATAGACACATACTACATACTATAATATTTTAAAAGAGCAGCTTCTTGACCAGCTGTTGCTGAGTTATTCTGTTTTGCTTCCAAAAATAAATTGTTTCACCTACATGTATTTCTTACCTGTGCAACATTATCATAGGGTTGCACATGTCTCATTTTCTTAGTCTTTATGCCTTTCTTAAATTATATATTTAAAATAATTGCTTTTGTAATGATCAGCCTCCCCTCCCCCTAAAGAGTCAACAGGGAGTGAACCCTTCTCTCGAATGACACACTGGTGAACTCCAGGACAGCCAATCAGTACACCAGGTGGGTGGGTCCTAGAGAATGATTGCTGGGAATTCTGGGAACAAGAAGTGCAGTCTTTGTTGGAGAGAAGCACGTGCAGAAAGGCTTAGTGAGGGGCATGGAGTTTTTGCTCCCTTGTGGTCAAAGCCAGCATGCAGGTTTCTCTCGTGGAATAACTGCAGATCCTTGAGAGACAGGATTGCAGGAAGCTTGATTCTCATCAGGTACTGGATGAGTTTTCAAGGAAAAGAGGGTTCAGCATAGAGAACAGTTTGTTAGTCAGATTTTGCATTAGAATCTTGTTATTTCTTTGTGTGTGTGCTTTGCATTTTCCTGATACTGTTCTCTTATTGTTTACCTGCAACATAATTAAAATAAGATACACTGGCCTACGCTCAACCCACCTAAGGCATTGCAAAAGACTCTTTAAGCATGCCTAAATGCAAACTGCAACTGCAGCCTAAAGACAACCTATTTTTGTAACCTACTAAGTATTTTTGAATGTATCTAAAACTAAAAGCCTCAGATGGAAGCAGTCTGTAGTAATTTAATAAAACTGGGGTTGTTGTTTTTTTCTTTTCTTTTTACAAGGCTCTCAGAGTTGGTTTTTAACTCAGGAAAAGAGGGGGCAGAAAAGGGAATTTATCTGGTGCAAAAGCATTCTCAAGTGCTCAGCAGCTATCAGGTTTTTCCCCTCATCCCATGTAGGCATACATGTGGAAGGTTTTGGGTTTTGTTGTTGTTGTTTGTATTTGCTCAGTACCCAGTTACAGAGGGATCTTGGATTAAAGCACCCAATCAACTGGTCCAGTTCTCTACAAACTTTAGTGTGCTTGGTGGCAGCATTTTAAATCTACCAGAAATATAGAAAGGTTTTATGAGAAGCCCACCCAGGCATGGGATGACTCAGCATTTTCGTTCCCTCATGTGAGCTAACTCTGAGACTAGCTTTCTAAAATTATGAGAAGCTTTAATCCTCTTCAGCTTTAATTACTAATTATTTTGAATAATAACTTTTAATGCAATAATTAATGTGCTAAAAATTTATCTCAGCCCCACACACCAAGGCATGGTTAGTTCCAGACCACCAGAGCATTAGTGTTGTGCAGTCCTGGTATAAACTAATAATAACATAGTAGTATTTTGAGCATATGCAGAATGTCCCTCTCTTGCTGATAAAGAACCACAGCAAACACTCTGCCTCTCAGCATAGAAAGGAATAGGATGCTGAGTTTTCAAGTGAGAAGTGGTGGTGGTGGTGGAGGGGGGGTTATAGCTTAAGCCTCAACACCAGGGAGCCATCTTCACTTCTTGTCTCTGGACTCACTCCAATCTTGCTATGCCCCCTGCTTGCCTGGGTTCTGAAGCAGCTGCTGGCTCTTAACTTACCACTGCTAGAACATCTCCAATACCTTTAGAGGGAGATAGTGAACCTGGTACTTGCCCCTCATCTGATCCACATATTTATTTATGCATTACACAGGCACAGGAGTGGGGTGAAGAGGAAAAATAGCATTCTATCATGTTATTTCACCCAGCCTTCTTGAACTTCCGTGGCTTCTCAAAGCTTTGCCTTTGCACTATTCATGCTAGAAGGGGCATTTTAAAGCTCAGAATTGCCAACTGAACAAATATATCAGGGTTTTTTTTAATGCATCTGTGGGAAAATGGCTAGGTTATGAGGAGCAGAAGTTGAAATACATGAAACCTCAAGACCACAGCTGGGGTTTTTTCCATGCCCTATCTTTACGATAGAGTATTTTGTATCCTAATAGGAAAGCCCAGACTGACTCAATTTATTCAGGAAACATCTTTTTAGAAGGTCTGTCTTTTGAGGATGTGTCTAAGTAAATATGTTTTAAATTTCTATAATTTAAGAAAATAGCTGTTATGGTAACATCAAATCTACACACACATGCTCAGTTCAGTTGGAATTTTTGTGAAGAGAAAAGGGGAGAGAGAAGGTAGTGACTGGGCAAAGAAGGGAAGGGGACTAAACAGCCTCTGCTGCTGTTGTCTTTAGCTCTGGAATCATCTGTGAAGGGCCTCCTTCAGGGCTTGCTAATGAAATTAACTCCCAAAGAAGAAGAAATGTCTTGAAAATAAATGGCAATCATTATACTTCAGTGCTTTAACTCTGTGGTAGATAGGGAACAGACTCAATCACATAGGCCTCAGCTCCTTAGCTATGGTTGCTTCTATTTTGCTTCATTTTACCTCAGAACTGGTAGGTCTCCTGTATGAGTTTTACCACCCTCCAATCTTGTTCCTCATAAGGGGAGATGACTGCTGAGTTGCATGCAAGGGCCAGAGGACCTGGGACTTTTAACAGTTGCATACAGGCAGACGTTCAACAGGTACACTTTGCCTAGCATGTGAAGGTGTGGGTAGCACCTGTTGATATTCTGCTTGTACTTTAGTTGTGTGGCAGCCAGAACTACATTAACTTATGTACACTGCCTAGGGATGACAGGTAGTATATACCACAAGGTCTGGTCTTGTGGTAGCAAGCATGAATTATCCCCTTGCTAAACAGGTTCCACCCTGGTTTGCATTTGAATGGGAGACTATATGTGAGTGTTGTAAGATATTTCCCTTAGTGGATGGGCTGCTCTGGGCAGAGCATTTGCATGCTTACATTAAGAAGGTTCCAGACATCTCCAAGAGGACTGAGAGAGACTCCTGCCTGCAACCTCAGAGAAGCCACTGCCAGTCTCTGTAGATAATACTGAGCTAGATGGACCAATAGTCTGACTCTATATAAGGCAACTTCCTAAGTTCCTATGAAAAATAAATAAACTTCAGCAGATGCAGTTCCCATCTCCAAATACTGGGGGAAATGCCATTGGCTGGGTTTCTGCCTGTCATCCAGCTGTTAGATGCAGAGCACCAGGGATAGTGGTAGCAGGGGCAGAGCCACCATTGGGCCAACGGGTTCAAAGAACTCGTGCTGCTGACCAATCAGGGGCTGTGAGAGCGGCCCTGACATGCCCGCCGCGTCTGATGTCAGACGCGGGGAGACTAGTTTAGCTCCTGAGCGGGGGCCGCACAGCCCCTTCGGGAGCTAAACAAAGGCTGAGGCTGCATTCGCAGTGCCAGCCAGGAGTGGCTCTTCCCTGCAAAGGCAGGGAAGAGCTGCTCCTGGGCTGTGCTGCAAACGCAGCGCCAGCCTAAGTAGCTCCTGAAGGGGCCGCGTGGCCCCTTCAGGAGTTAAAAGGCTGGCACTGCTTTTGCAGCACAGCCCAGGAGTGACTCTTCCCTGGAGGGAAGAGCCACTCCTAGGCTGCGCTGCGAAAGCAGCACCAGCCTTTGTTTAACTGCCGAAGGGGCCATGCGGCCCCTTCGGTAGTTAAAGGGCAACTGATTGAGTCTGGGTCGAACGGAGCCTCAAGGCTCTGTTTGGCCAGACCACGCCCCCGCATCTGACCATTCCAAACCTACCATTCCAATTATAGCCTGGTCATTTCTGTGTCAGAGGGCAAACGGACAAAATCAGCAGGGGATCAAATACTTATTTCCCTCATTGTAGGTACAGGCACATAGTAAGAGGTGGGAGGAAAGTGTGGAGCCCAAGAATGTTTTTTGTGGATCCCAGAGTGATCTGGAGGCCTCCCAGGGCTGCTTCGAGATGTTGGGGAGGCAATATGGCTGAGGAAGCTATTGGGAAAGCAATTCACAAGATCTTATAAAAGGAAAAATGTTTTAAAACAGAAGCTGCAGCAAAAAGGCAAGCAGTGATGTTGCCTTTTGCTGCGGCTTCCATTTTAAATTAAGTCCCCTGTTTCCCCCTCTAAGTTCTTCTATGTCTCCAGGAGCATGGCACATTGTGAGGTGTGTAGTTTAAAAGAACAACACACCCCACAAATGCACTGGACAAGTGGGGGCAGATAGTTCCAGTGCTCCACAGGAGCAAAAAGGACACTGTGCCTTTGTCCCCAGCCCCCATGCAATCCCTGGTAAGTGAGGGAGAAGGGTGGGAGTCTGACAAAATGTCGGATAAATATCAGGATTCCAGTTTTGCAATGCCAGCCCTCCCAATGATTTCCCAGTTGGATTGGATCCAACATTTTTTGGTATGCAGAGGCCTAGCACTTGGTGATTTTATTCTGCACAAGTTCTGAACTGCCTGCACTGCTATGGGCATCTAAAATGTCTGTGGTAGTGTGGACAGGGCTGTTGTGCTGCTAGTTTAAATTGTGCAATCACACTTCCGGGACACTACAGCCATTGGAAGTCATGGCTATAGTGCCTCAGAAGGATGGCTGTGCTATTTCAAGTAGCCGGGCTCCAACCTGGTTCTGCAACACCACAGGCATTGTTTTAGACACATGCAGTGGTGCTGCAGGCTCAGAACACACACACACACACACCCCACACACCATTACAATGTGCAGAATGCCAGCCATTGTGTTTACTTAATGACTGTTTTGATTGTTCTATTTGTGCTATAGAGCCACTTTGGGAGGTTATCTAAAAAGTGGTATAGAAATGCTCATAAACAAATATCATTTTGCTCTCATGGGAACTGCATGGCATTTTATCTTTGGCTGAAGCCCTCACGCCTCCCCCGCGACTCCAAGTGATTCCATGGATAATATCAACTGATCTCTTTAAAAAAATTAAATCACTACTTTTAAAGAGGTTACACAAGATGTAGTGACCCCTGACTTCAGCCTTATTCTTAGAATTTGGTCAGGGATTAGATTACATTACGGCCTGGAAGACTTCATTCTTCAGAAATTCTGCTTAAAACAGCAACCTGGCTTTCATCCCTAGGTGATAATGGATAGATTGTGTAACAGCTTCCAAGCCAAATCCTCTGGATTATGGGCTCTCTTTTCCTTGGTAAATTGAATCACACAGCCATGGTGTGCTGTTTGCTATCGTGTGGCTTGTAGTCAAGAAATGCTTAAGGAGTGCAGCTAGCCACAGCCTTGGTGTGAATGAACATACCACTGAATAGAACATTGAATTAAGAACACAACAGAGTGGTAAGAGTGATTTTCTCTCTCTCTCTCTTCCATACTAGAACTGCTTCAAAGTCCCCACAGGCCCATGAAGCAAGTCTCTTTTGTTAGCCAGGATGTCGGCCATTGCTCCAGCACCAATGCCTTTTTAGACTGTGAGCCCTTTGGGAATAGGGAACCTATATCTTTTGTTGTTGTTTTCTATGTAAACTGCTTTGATTTTTGTTGTTGTTGAAAAGTGATATACCAGTAATGGTAACAAAAAGACAATACTGATCTCTGCTTCATTTCCCATTTTTCATCCAGATGAGTTCAGTGAAGGCACAGATCCTGGCATTCTCTATGGTGACACCCACAGTTTGGAAGGTACTCTCAGTGGATACTCATTGCCCCTCTCTTTAATGGTGTTTTGTCCTTTCAGGAAGACAGTTTTATTTCTATGGCTGTTTTGTATGGGTTGCTCTGGTTTGTTGATGTAGCTTGTGAGGCTATTTGAGCTGCCTGTACTATTCTAATGCAGATTTTTATTGTTGCTCCGCATTGGTTTTAAAGTACTTTTATATGTAATACAAGTGCTGTTTTATGTGCCATTTAAGACAGAGAATGCAGTGAACAAATATGTGTATAAGTAGTAGTAGCTGCATTCTCTGCCCTAAATGGCACCTGAGGCAGCAGTTGCATTACATATAAAAATACTTTAAATCCAATGCAAAGTAACAATAAAAATTGCTCTTCGTCCCACTCACAATCACTTCCATAATCCTGGCGTTCTTCCCGGATACCTTTGCACACCAGTAGGGTGTCTCCACCATGGTTGCTGACCATGGTTGCTGACCATTTGGCTGGTGTGCATGCACAGAAGCCATGTGCATGCTGGCATCATATGCAGGGGCATCTGGGAGACACCCTGCAGACACATGTAGATATTTAGGAGGAATGCCAGAATTATGGAAGTGGTGGCGAGTGGGAGGAGGAGCAGGTATGGACCTGCTCTGAAGCCTTCATTTTAAAAGGGATTGTGCCGGCGATTCAGATGCTGAATCATGTTTTGGCACATCCCTAAACTTAACACACTTGTGCCTCAAACATTCATGTGTCTGCCATTCTGAATCGGGGTGGATGACAATGTTACGAACTATGCCCTTGAGCCGTCCCTATGTGTCCATACAGTTGTAACAAATTTGGTTCAAAATGGTTAGGTGGTTCACATTTACACCTCAAACATCCATGCATCCACAATCTTGAAAGGTGGATAACATCACAAACTACACCATTGAGGTGTCCCTATGTGTCACTCACTACAACTGTAACAAATTTGATTCAAATTGGTTAGATGGCCCACAAGTTAGCCCACTTGTGCCTCAAACATTTATGCGTCTGCCATCTTGAATCAGGGTGGATGGCATCATTACAAACTTGCCACTGAGGTGTCCCTATATCTCCTGTACCCAATTTGGTTCATATTAGTCCAGACATTGTGAAGTTGATAGAAGGGACACACACACACCAGAATGCTGGGTGATTTCATAAGCTTATTTTCTTTAAATAAAGTAGGCTAATAAAAAGGACTTGAAACCCAACAAAATCTTCTCCACATAATAACAGTCTTTCCCCATATGTACCCAGTCCTGCATGCTCAGCATTGGAGTACACCATCTGTGTCTTTTCACCATCTGGGGTTCAGCAGATGGGCATGCATGAAAGGGCTTTTTGGGGCACTACACTTGTATTGTGGAATGCCCTCCCCAAAAAACTCTGCTGAGGACAACTTGCTTATTTTCTGGTGAATGACCAAAATCAGGGGGCAGGGGGTTGGTTTTCAAAGGAGGGCTTTTTACTCCACCATTTACTCCACTTCAGTGACAGGGCTGCAGTGTGTTTCTGTATACAAATATGTTGCTGTATGCCCAGGAGTCCCTGAAATGTGCAATTTGTCCCTTTGCACACAGAAACACTCCCACTCTCCATATGATGGAAATTTTGATAGTATATAAATTATAAAAAGAAATAAATTAGCTACTCCATCATGTTTATATTATCTTAAGTATAAAAATAAAAGCATTCTCCACTTATTTAACTACTGTTTTCATAAATATCTCTATTTAAGGCTTACAAACTTGTGTTAACAAGATCCCTTTTGGCACTCAACTGTACATTTCTGCTTGAAAAATTATGAAATAAACCTAAACTGCTGATTTGATCTGGGTTTCTGCAAGCCTGTAAGAAAACCCCTTTTCTCTAAGTCAATAGCACCACCTTCAGGCCAAGGTATTAAGTTGTTTAGTAATATATCATAATTGTTTAATCCATTGAACAGATATGTTCAAAGGCATATCTGTTTGCAACACCTAGTAAAACTCTATCCTCTTAACACCACTTAAAGAACTAGTCCCATTCTGCAGTTCACATAAAAAGCATGTTTCCCAGGTCAGATCCAGATAGAGTCCAGTTCATGGCTGTCCCAGATTCACAAATATGCACTTCTAGCAACTCCCTAATAAGACACAGTAAAGATTAAAGCAAAGAAGTTGAAACCCTGTTTAAACCAGAATTTGTTTTTTTTAAAGAAATCAATCTTTCTTTCTTTCTTTTACCCTTTGACTATCCCTGTCCAAGGTGTACTTCTAACCCAAACAGACTAATACTAGCTGATCAGCACAGGAACATATGCAACTACCAAATGGTGGGCTATATTCTGCACAATCTTTCATTCAGGTAAGTGACTCACTGGGACTGCTGCACAACTTCAAAAGCAGTCGTGATGGTGTCATGACAAGACTGCCAAAGGAAAATTCTAAAGCACTTCCAGTCAGCAGTGCAGCACTCCTTTCCATTGGTGCCGCGCTGCTGCCTGGAAGCATTACACCACCAGGGCTCCTTTTGAAGTTACACAGCAGCCCTAGTAGGACCCTTACCTCCATGGACAGCTGTTCCAAATGTAGCCCACCATCATGCCAGACCACAGCCATAGCAAGGTTGGAGTGGGCCCTGGGCCAAAATGTGAAGATGGGCCCCTTCCTTCTCCCCCATCGTCATCTTCAGAGAAGCATAAGGGGGAGAACAAAGAGTATGCTGTTTCCCAGCCAGAGCCACCACCAGCCTTCCTCAGGGGCCCAGGGACATTTTCCCCGCCCCTGTTCAATTGTGGCTATGCCTTTTCCACCACTATGGAGACTCTGCTTCAATGTGCAGTCACAGGAAAATAAAGGGCATGTTTTAGGATGGTCATATGCTTATATTTGGCTGGATTATTCCCTTGTGTATTTCATTCCTTCCTTCATACATAAGTTAGAACTTAGATTTCAGAACATACTGATGGCCCTTGGGGCGGGAGGGATTCACTGTCTTAATAAAAAAAAATATGGGAATTGCACAGGAAAACAAATATCCATGTCAAACTTGGTATGTCATTATATTCAGAAATAATAGCTAAAAGAAAAGAGTTTCTCACCCACAGTCATGCCATCCATGTACCGCTTGATTATATCAAAGGAATCCCGCAGATTTCCTTCAGTTATGTCAAATATGATGTCTGCCTGATTAGCTGGATATGCTGGTGTGATCGCACGAAGGAAGATAATCTCTGAGATGAAAGATATTGCATAATAAGCAATAATAAGCTGAACATGACTTTGGAAAAAAACATAGAAAGCAGTGCAGTGCAGCCTACTTCAATGCTTACAAATCTAAAAAAAATATGTTAAGAAGAACATTATCTTTCACCAGACTTATAAGAGCTGCTTAATCAAGGAGAGAGGGGCTGTAACAGGGAACAGTAATAATGCTGTGATTTGAATGATGAGAACCTGTGACTTCAGAAACTTGTTGGCCAACTGCTTATTAGTTTAAAAAAAGTTGTTCGGGTACGAACTACTCTGCCTACTTTCCGTTCACTATCCCTACAACTGGACTACATTTGAAGGTTCACAAGGTAGCCCACTTGTGCCTCAAATGTTCACATGTCCACTGTTTTTATTCAGGGTGGATGACATCATCACAAACTATGCCTTTGAAGTGTCCCTATGTGTCCCTACAACTGAAGCAAATTCCAAATTGGTTCCCACTTTCACCTCAAACATTCACATATCTGCCATCTTAATTGGGGTGGATGATGTCATCACAAACTATGTCACGAGCTTGCCTGACGGCCGACGCCTTACCAAAGATTTATGCCACAGGAGCCGGAAGCTCTGGTTTCAGGTTTCTTGCATGGAAAGCAAAGGCCACAGGAGTCAGAACGGAGAAGCCTGGAACTCAAGGTCGCAGAAGCTCCAACAACAGCTGAGCTGAAGCGTTGTGTTCGCTGCCCACGCCACCTGATTTATAGTCCTTGGCCTTAATTAACTCTCCACCTCTGCCAGCTGCTAGAGATTCAGTGTCTCTCTTGCTGCCTCCTGAGGAGACGCCGGCTTCTTCACAGTTCCTTCACTGGCTGTTGCCGTCTTTCTTGTCTGCGTTCTTAAGGAGTCAAGGGCCACTCACTCTCCTGCTCGGGATCTGACCCTTCACCCTCAGGGTCCCCTGGACCTGACAGACCTTCCTGTGCCGAACATTCAGCCTGGCCCATCTCAGCTATCTCCTGACTCCCAACATCAGACTGCGCTCCTTAAGTTGTCTCCCCACCTACTAGAAGGCTGCCTACCTCCCACTCCTCTTCACTGTCCTTGAGGGAGGGCATGACACTATGCCAAATTGGGGTGTCCCTATGTGTCCCTACAACTGTACCAGATTTGGTTCAAATTGGTTAGGTGGTTCACAAGTTAGCCCTCTTGTGCCTCAAATGTTCACATGTCTGCCATCTTGAACTGGGGTGGATGACATCATCATGAACTGTTGAGGTGTCCCTTTGTGTCACTCACTACAACTGTACCAAATTTGGTTCAAATCGGTTAGACAGTCCACAAGTTAGCCCACTTGCGCCTCAGATGTCCACCATCTTGAATCAGGGTGGATGACATCATTACAAACTATGCTCTTGAGCCATCGCTATGTGTCCCTACACCTGTAGCAAATTTGGTTCAAATCTGTTAGATGGTCCACAGGTTAGCCCACTTGTGCCCAAACATTCACATATCTGCCATCTTGAATTGGGGTAGATGACATCATCACAAACTATGCCATTGAGGTGTCCCTATGTGTCTCTACAGCTGATAATCGAGGGACACATACATGGATGCATGGAGACACACACAACACAGAATGCTGGGTGATTGTAGGCTAAAGAACGTAGGCTACAAAAAAGCAACATTCAGAAAGGCTCCCATTCTCCCATTTGTATGACTGCTCTGCTCAGGGGCATAGCAAGGTTGGAGAGGGCCATGGGACAAAAAGTGAAGATGGTCCCCTGTACAACCACCTTCTTCTTGGGAGAGGCAGGAGGGTGAGGGTGAAGAGGAACCTGTTGCCCAGCAAGTGGGCACCCCTCCCTCAGGGGCCGAGGGGCATCCCCACCCCAACCCACTGTTCAATTATTAGCTACACCTCTGACTCTGCTTAGTTTTGCACCATGCAAACGGCTGGCTTCACTCTTAGCAATGGTTTCTAGAGAGAGAGTTCCTAGAATGTAATATAGGCTGCAATAGCCTATATTTCAGGCTATTCATATGTAGCAAGGAAAGCCATTTACCTTCAGGCCTGGTAAATTCCCTGAATGTGGGCAGTGAGATGACTGTGTGAGAAATGGTGTGAACTGGATCTAATACACAGTTGACATCATTTGGTCGGCAGGATTTAATGCAGCGAACAGTATCCGTCTTCTCCTGTCTGACTCTAAAAAGGAAGAAAGGAAATAAAGATGTTGAACAGGAAATTAACTCAGGCTGTTCTCATCACCCTAAGCAGGGTTGGAGGAGAATGAGGCCCACTCCCAATCATCAGTTGTGATAACGCAAGCAAGGTAAGAAGAGGGAAGAGTGATAGTGTGGGAGGCAGGAGCTGGGTTGGACAGGCATGCCTCACCCAGATTCTGTCCCCAGAATTTTACCAAGGGTGTCCAAAAAGCTGTCCAACCCAGCTCCCACCTCCCACACTATCACTCTCCCCTCTTCCTACCTTGCTTTTTTGGGTTATCACAACCGGGAATCGGAAGCACACCTGGCTCTCCTACCCTGGCTGGGTGCTCCTCTGATCCTGTTTATGGTTGTGCAAACAATCGTACTGTAAGGGTCAAATATGCAATGAAAGTAAAAGTTCCGATTCCAGATCCTAATCTTAGTATAAGCCACTATTCATGTGTCAGCATATCCCAGCCTCTGGAGTCTTATTGATTTTTCTGACATCCATCTGGGATGGATTCTAAGCAGTCT
The DNA here is from genome assembly GCF_027244095.1 of Hemicordylus capensis. NCBI lineage: Eukaryota > Metazoa > Chordata > Lepidosauria > Squamata > Cordylidae > Hemicordylus > Hemicordylus capensis. Next base: position 133,365,695 of record NC_069661.1, read on the forward strand.
TGGGTAGATCCACCTATCACTGGGCATGCAAAAAGCCTGCAAGCCACAAGGAAATTGTGCTAGACAATCATGTATATGGTTTTTTTTCCTTTTAAAATTTATTCTAAAATAATAAAATTATAGACAGGTACCAAGACAATTATACAAGTGCAAACAAGGCATGTGGGTAGCCATTATCCTCAAATTCTGCGTTCCAGTGGTTTATAAATAAGCCCAGTTTCTTACAAATGTAGCCAGATCTCATTCTCCTTTTCTTACCTATAACAGCTTAATTTCATTAACAGAACTTGCTCCCAGATACACTTGTACCAGTCAAACAGTGCTGGACTGCAAGAAGATCTCCAAACAAAAGCAATATAGAGTCTAGCTGCAGTTAACAAAGAACCAGATGCACATTATCAGATATAACTTCATCCTTGAAATATCCAAATAGTACCATTTCTGGGGTAAAAGTGAGAGCATATCTTCTCTACTAAAAACCTCTACTAATATTTTTTTAAGTGGGATTGTGTTCAAAAGTAATGAAAAAATTTCATTGTATGACATTTCCAGCATTGTTAAGTGTAAGGTTTATAAATAAGTAGCACATGTACAAGAGCTATATCAGCAGTACTACACTCTATGAGGCTATTCTCATGACCACTGGAAAGCAGGCCAAGGGAGCCTAGCCCGCTTTCCAGTGGTCGTGTGCTGCAACGGGAGCTGCATGACTCCCGGCAGCAATCCTCTCTAAATACACCCCTCACCCCCGTTAAATGAGGTTAGCGGAGCAGGTGCTCTGCTAACCCTGTTTCCCTGATTGGGAGTTGCCACAGTGCAGCTCCACGCCACAGCAGCTCATGAGGAGACCCCCAACCGGGAGGCTCTAACAAGCCTCCTGGCACGGGGGTCTCCTCAAAATGCCCTGTGCACTCACGTGAGACATTCTGGGACTTCTGGGGGCCAGGTGGCCCCAAATCCCCGCCACCCCAACTGGCTCAGTGACAGAGCCGGTTATCATGTGAGTGGCCGATCTGGCCGCCCAGGGCTAGCGGCATGATTGTCTGCGGGGAGAGCGGGCTAAGCCTGCCAAACCCTCCTTGACTCTCCAAGCTGCTCGTGTGGAGAGCCTCCATATGTTTTTATTTATTTATTTATTTAGCATATTTTTATACCGCCCAAAACGTACGACTCAGGGTGATTTACAACAAGATTTTAAGATTGCTGGTCCTCAGAGATGTGTTTCCACTCTTACAGAACACTTCCAGGGTATGGGCAGCACTTGGAAGTATTAGTGCTCTTGTGCAATAGCGTGTGCTATACAAGAGGACTGGGAGAGTTGTGCAAGGGCTCCCACTGCATCTCTGTAGACCCTACTACTGTGTGTGCTTCATTAGTCAGGATGTCAACCATTGTTTTCAATGGAGGGCCAAGCCTCTGGAAAGAGAAGCAGGCAGCAATGTTCTGCTTTTCTGTGTGTTATATTGCCGCCTGCTTTGCTCTGCAAATGCTCCTGCTGATCAGCTACATACACTGGCTTTCTAAGGAAGTCCGCTACTAATGCTCCAAACCACAGTTTAAAACACACATGCCCACAATGGAAAATAATACCCATGACACATTAAACCAAGAACAGCCAAAGGGAATGCCGGAAAAGAAGTGCTAGGAAAGGCAGAGTAGATGGAAAGAAAGAAGAATGCGGGGGGAGAAGGCCAAAACATTGGAGAGAAGGAAGAGAATTAGGAAGAGAGGATTTCTCCAGACACAAAGAAAGAGAGAGAAATAAAGGTGGGAGGTAGGGAAGGGAGACTTAACATAGAGAGAAAGGTGACACTTAAAACCAACAACTATACCCCATTATTTAACCCATCAAAAAAGACTTGAGGAGGAGCAGGAGCAGAAGAGGACTTCTCCTGGCAAAAGAAAGAGAAATAAAGGAGGGAGAGAGTGAAAAGGGGAGGTAAAGGAGACTAACATAAACAGAGAAGGAGAAGAGTGACACATAAAACAAGCAACTTCCCCTCCATTCCACATATTATTTTTGAAAGGCCATCAGCTAATTTTGCTATAACATTCCAAAACATTTGTATGCTTTTTAAATCATTCATAGCATAGCATAGTCTTTATTTCGGTCTTTGACCAGCATAACAGCAAAATAAACAAAAACAGTTCTACTCCTACAAAATAATAGTCTCAATAAAATTTACTTAGTATAATAAGTAGAAGAAGCTAGAAGTTAAAACTATGAACATAAAACTATATATAAAAGTTAATCAACACTATTATCAGAATGGCACTGAGTATAAAGGTAGCAAGTCAGCAAAATTATGTAATTAATACAGAAAGGTGTTCAATCTCATACCATATTGTATTCTGTGCTATGTATGGCAGCAAAATATCCAGCAAGTGGAGGCAACATACATATAGGCATTAGAATTTTAATCATACAAGACACTAAGTTTCAATTTTGAAAAAAGGAAGAGACCTGGTCTTGTGGTAGCAAGCATGACTTGTCCCCTTAGCTAAGCAGGGTCCACCCTGGTTGCATATGAAAGGGAGACTAGAAGTGTGAGCACTGTAAGATATTCCCCTCAGGGGATGGAGCCACTCTGGGAAGAGCATCTAGGCTCCAAGTTCCTTCCCTGGCATCTCCAAGACAGGGTTGAGAGAAGTAGTGGTAGCTGAGGTAAAATTGGGCTAAAGGAAATGTCTGGGATAGCAGAGGAGTGAGGATAGCCCGGAGGCAGGTATTTCTAGGGTAGCAGGCAGAGGGAGATGTGGTGGTGGGAAGCTGAGCAGGCTGTTCTGGGAGATGGGGGGAAGTCCAGGCAATTGAGGCCTGTTCATGTTTCAGGCCTTTCTTCCTAACCTGCATGCCCAGGGAGCTCTGGGAATACTCCCTCAAGGATTAGGATTCAATTAGGTTGAATGCCAGATAAGTAAATGCTAAAACATCACTTCTTCACAATTTGATTGTGGATGAGTATGCTGACCTGGTATGTATGATGGATACCAGGTTGGGTGATCAAGGTGGGGTTGTTCTCTCTCAGTTTTGTCTTCTGGGTTCTTGATTCTGCAGCAACCCTGCCTTGAGGGGCAGGGACGGGGTCTATCATGAGACCATTACCCTTTCCAGCTGCCCAGTTAGGTAATCACTTGGTTTTGAGTGTTTGTCCTTGAAGGTGGGCCTCCAAGATAAGATGGGGATTCTGTAAGTATACTGACCACCCCCCACACAGCACATCATTCATCCTACTTGCGCTGGAAAGGGTGGTCTTGGAGGTACCATTGGGTTCCCATAGGCTTACTGGTTTGGGGTAGGGATGTGCACAAAACTGGTTTGCCCTGTTCTGTTCAAATTCAAACTGGGTTTGAACCAGGAGGGCGAGGTTCGGTTCTGGTTTTGCTTGAACACCTCCTGTTTGGTTTGAATTTGAACCATTTCAAACTGGTTTGAACTGGTTCAAACATCTAAAAATGGGTGGGGTGGTAGTTGGCACCCATGGGTGCCTACTACCCAACCCCAAAAGCAATCAGACTCTTATACAATTTTTTATGAATTTTTTTCTCATAGGATATAATGGGACTAGAACCAGACCATTATTCCCTATTGTGGAGCACCCATGGGTGCAAACTACCACTCAAACCCCAAAGAAATTGGACACTTCTATGATTTTTTATGATTTTTTGAAATATTTTAAATTATTTTTCTCATAGGGATTTGAACCAGCCCATTATCCCCTATTGTGGAGCATCTAGGGGCACAAAAGTGGGGTGGGTGGTAGGCACCTAGGGGTGCCTACCACCCACCAAAGACCAAGGCAATCGGATACTCCTCCTATTATTGGTGAATTTTTAAAGTATTTTTAAATTCCTCATAGGGAATAATGAGGATTCCAGCAAATGTATCACTTCACATCGGGGGGAAAGGGGTGGCCTAGAGCGGAGTGTGATGTGTGGTAGTTCCCAAGGGTGACAAGGAAGCTACCAGAATTATTTGAAAGGAATTGGGCAAAGGGCTGATTTTTAAGTGAGAGTGGGTGCCAACCACCCCCATGGGTTGCTAACCCATGGGGTATTGGGTTTTGTTGTTTCTGAGGTGTTCTGGTATAGATTCTCTGGTAGCATATGAGCTTTTCAATGACAAACCATTAATCCACTCTCATTTGCTACTAGAGAATCTACACTCGAATACCTCAGAAACAACAAAACTCTGTACCCCATGGGTTAGTAACCCATGGAGAAGGCTGGCACCATCGGTGCACTACACCACCACTCGCTCTTGGCCACGCCAGCACCACCTAAGTGCAGTTATGGGGCTTCTGAAACCTCCATTCTTGTATAAATCTATAGGTTGTATAAATCTATTTGAAATGTCAGTGCGAACTTCGGATAATCCTTTAGGCCACTTACCTCATTTGTTTCTCTACAATGATAGTTTACTGTTCAGCTGAAACAGGGGGCATGTTTCATGAATATATTCTCCTCCCATAAAAACATGCTTTTGGGGTTGGGTAGTAGGCACCCATTGGTGCCAACTACCACCCTACCCACTTTTGGAGGTTTGAACCAGTTCAAACCAGTTCAAACCGACCCCTCCCAGTTCGGTTCGAATTTGAACCTGCAGCTTGAACCTGATGGCTGGTTTGGTTTGAATTTGAACCATCGAACCAAACCGGTTTGGATTCGAACCGGTTTGAATTTGAACCGGTTTGCATATCTCTAGTTTGGCGTAGGGATGTGTACGGAACTGGGCGGGGGTGGTTCGAAGGGGTGGGGGGGTAGGACTTTAAGGGTGGGGGGAGGGTGCACTTACCACTCCCCTCACTCTCCCCCTGGCACTAGATTCCTGTAAAAGCTATCGGGATGGCACGATACCTCCCTGCTGCCCCTTCCCCTCTTTGGCCAGAAGTGGCCAGAAGTACCAGGTGCACGTGTGCATGCACTTGTGCATGTCAGATGGGCTCACGCATGATCGCAATGTGCGCACCTGTGTGCCTGACGTGTGCTTCTGGCCACTTCCGGCTGAAGAGGGGAAGGGGAGGCAGGGAGGTACGCTGCTGCCCCGAAAGCATTTACAAGAATCTTGTGCTGGCTGGGGGCAAGTGGGGCGAGGGGTAAGTGCACCCTCCCCTGCCCTTAAAGTCCTACTCCCCCTCCGCTGAACGTTCGAACTGACTGACTGAACCTGTTCAGGCCATGCTGTGGCTCCCCTCGTAGGAGCGGCTCAGGACTTCATTGCACCCTGGCAACCATGGGCCTATCACAATTGGTATCAGACCCTAACCATGTGGCAGAGCATATGCTTGATCTGATTCTTGCAGACCAGAAAATAAGTGATCTGGAGGTGGGGGAGTTTCATATAATTCCCTTGTCATGGATAGATCACCATCTGGTGGGCTTTTGTTTGACTGCTCCAACTAGCCTCTACGGGGGTACTAGACCAATTACAAAGGTCCACCCCCAAAGGCTTATGGACTTGCTTGGGTTCCAGGCAAGCCTTTGAAAAGTTTCATACATCCAGAGCTGGTGACTCTGTCAGGACCAGTGTTCCCTCTAACAGGGATTGCCAGACGTTGTTGACTACAATTCCCAGAATCCCCATCTGAAATGGCTTTTGCTTGGGGATTATGGGAGTTGTAGTCCACAACATCTGGGAATATCTGTTAGAAGGAACACTGGTCAGGGTGAATCTCTGGAATGTGGAGACAGCTCAGACTGTCAACATGGTCACTCCTAAATGCCATCTCTGGCTTGGTGGAGCCCATAGAGCTCAATAGAGCTTTCTACAGCTTGGACAGTGGCTAGAGCAACAGTAGAGGAAGACTTGTAACTAATCTGACTGAATGTGGACTACAGCCCATTTTAGGGACTACTGAGTGGCAGTGGTGGTGATAAAGAGATGTTTTTTCTCTGCTTCCATTGCATCTGCTCAATGCAGGCTAGCAGAGCTGTTTCGGATGGCAATTCTTTTGCTGCACATAATGTCCTCTTGTGAAATGGGGGAGGAACCATCAACAACCTACTGAGACCAGTTTGTATGTCCCTTTGCAAATAAAGTCACTTGCATCCATGTCGACTAGGACTCAGCCTTTCTCCCTATCTTTAAAGAGGCAACTGAAGGCCTGGCCATTTGGCAAGGCCTTTTGCTCTCTAGAGTGTTGTGGATTTGGTTTGGTTTTTTTAAATAGTGATGCTGTTTTGTGAGCTATCTTTTATGGTTTCATTGTGTGTTTTTAATTATTTTAAACTATTGTTTTTGATTAAATAATTATTAACATTAAATTGCATTAATATTGATTTTATTATTGTTTCAATATTTCTACTTGATTGTATTACGGTTTTAATATTTCTGCTGGATACTGTCTTGAGATATTTTATGAAAGGGGACATTAATGTAACAATAAATAAATATACATATTTAAAAACCAGTTATATAACTATAACAGTGAAATTATCGTGAGTTGTGGATACCCTGTAACAAAAACAAAATTTACAGAATTTGCAACCATAGCATTTGCTACCATTTCTTAGAGATAGTGTTTAATTATTTTTCTTTTGTTTTATCCCAAAGTAGCAAGAGCATGACAGCATTTTAGGCTGTTTGCACTGTTCAGAAGCAAACCAGGAATACCACTATTCTCTGCAATGTGATTTGCAAGGACTTCTCTTAGTACTACCAAAAAATGGATGGGACCCAATGTTGTGATTAATAATTTCCCTCCACTGATTAGCTCAGGGCTGCACAACTTTGGCCCTCCAACTGTTATTGGACTACAGCTCCCATCAACTCCTGAGCTACTGTAGCTGGGAATGATGGGAGTTGTAGTCCAACAACAGCCAAAGGGCTGGAATTGTGCAGTCCTGAAATAGCTCCTCTGCATTCAAACTGATCTGGTTACAAAGCTGTCTGAAAGCAGCCTTCTACAACACATTTTGCAAAGATTTTTCTGTGAACAAAGGGGCTAGTTAAATGTTGTTGACTGAGAGGCGCCATTGAATCCAACATGGCCATCTTCCAAGGCTTGCAGGTGCAGGTAGCTTGCACACATTTGCAGATGCAACTGGAGTAAAAATGACTGCCAAAAGTAGCATTACTAAGTATTGTTCAACATGAACTCTGAAAGAACAACACAGTTTTACTGTGTTACAGGGGAGGTTCAAACTGAAAACAGTCTTTAAATAATAAAGAGTTTTGTAAACCTATGGTTTACTATTGATTTCTAAGAGTGATTGTAGTGATGTCAAATGAGAAATGTGTCTTTCATGAAAAGAAAATATTGTGGTTGAAATCCAGTGCTGGTGCATGAGCCAAAGGACTATTGCTTGAGTGCTGGTGCATGAGCCAAAAGGACTATTTCCATCAATCTCCTCTTCCCTCTGTAGCTGACTATAGGGCTGTCCCATAGAACTCCCACCTACCCATCCCATTCAAACCCAGTAACCCTGTTCTTCTACCTTGATCCAAACTGATGTAGCATGAAAACAGCTGGTGTCCTAACTCTTTTTGGACATCTGCGTGCCCCTCCCAGCGCCAGTGGCCATCTTTATCAAAGAGTTTTATGGCTAGAGGGCCAGGCATAGCAGAGCTGCTGCAGTACTAAGGGATGCCACTCTAGTGCTTGTGTGATGCATTGTGGGATATCTGGAAGACCAACTCCATTTTTTAACAATACCAGAGTGTGTGGCAGCCTAATCATATGGCGGGGTTGGGTATGTAGACCCAAATGAGTGTTCTGGTTGTCTGGGAGGCATGGAGTAGGAGCATGCTTTCCTTCCAGCCCACCCCCATATGATTGTGTGAACAAGCCTTATGTCTCTGATGGTCATGCAGCCAACAGAAAGCAAGGGAGCTTGATCAAAACTGCCTCTCCCCCATAGTGCATGTTGCATGTTCTCTGCATCAATGCTTCATTAGTCTGGATGTTGGCCAGTATTTTCCTCCTTTGTGCACCTTTCTGACATGAAATGGAAAGAATAGGTTTTAGTCTAACCATATGAAGACATTAAAAATAGCTCAGAAGTTAAACAGCATTTTGCAGGATCACTGTTACTCCTAATACTTTATATGCATTTTTTTGTTTTCTTTATCATGTAAATAGGGGTAGAATTGACCCACAAAGTGGTAAGACTATGCACATCAATTTTTCAATAGATTTAGAAGGGAGGACTCTGAAATACTGCATGGCATTTTCAAACCTTATCATAGTTGAGTAATAAGTTGAACATGGGAGTTGTAGAAAACATAGGTAAACATTTTATGAATAGCTTTACCACTAACAGTATACATATGACACACTCACACCCCGCACACTATCAGCTGACTAGAGGAAGTGTTTGTACAGGATTTTTTTCCACAGATTGTGATGATTTATTAACCTATACTAAAGATATGCTCCCCCCAAAGGCTTCTTACATAAAGGAAAGTGCCCCAGGAATAATCATCAATTTTGTTTTGTTCTTCCTCAAGACTCCTCAATATTATTCTGTATTATCACATTTCTGTCAATACTTCTAAATCTAGCACCCAGCTTTTGTTTTAGTATGGAAATGTGGATAACTAAACTGAAAATTTCTTGTATCAGAAATTTGGTAGAGGGTTCACAGGACAAATTTACCAAATGCTTATCTCTGGGAAGACAACTCCTGGTGAAAGAAAGATCTGGGCAGGTGCCATTTTACCACATTTATGGCAATGGGTTGGGGAAAACATTACTAGTAAACGAAGACAACCACATGACTCTGTGGTCACCAGGAGTCGACACCGACTCAACAGCACAACCTTTCCTTTTGTCCTTTAACTTTATTGCTATGAAACTGAGGGAGAACTTTTTAAAAACATGGCATCATTGGTATCATGAACATTAAGGCCCATTTGCAGTCTAAGTACTTATTATTATTGATTTGGGGAATTCCATATATGCTTTAAGATTTTGGAAGACTGTCATATTTAACTCAATGGAAAGAATAATAATCCAGCAGTTCAAATCCTGAACAATCAGCAATTATTGAGAGAAGAGAGGCATATCAAAATAAATCAGACCGAATCTCTTAGAAGAATATGTACTTTTAAAAAAAAAGATAGGTGGATAGATAGAAATGAAAGGAAAGAAATAGGTTTCTTCCTGTCCAAATTATATCAGCATTTATTCCCTTTGCTAAACTCAGTGTATGGCGGGTGGGGGTGGAGTGGGGTTGTTTGCTTTTTAGATCTGGTCAAGATTAAAAAATGACCGTCCCCAACTTAGATTTAACACACACACACACACACACACACACACACAGAACACTTTCCAATATTTATCCTTCCTCCCTGGCACTTTTGTTTGCTATTCCATTTTTTGCTATATCTCTCCAATTTCAGATGAGCTTGTGGTATTCAAAACCTTGTTTGCATACTCAGCTTGAAAGTTGTTCAGTGGCGATATGTAATTATGCCTATTTAAGAGTTCCAGTTAGCTGCAATATAGGCTTACCGGTCAAATATGATTTAATCTAGGCTACAGTGTAATCTTAGAAGTGCAATTGAATACTTCAATAAAACATTACAATACAATACAGAGCTGAGTCAGTCTTGTGTTCCTTATTTTGTAGCTCAAGTCATCATTTAACTTCCAAACTACTCTTCACTTCAGGTTCTGCCTCTGTTTTGCTGGGGTCTCATCATGTATAGTTGATCATGTAATGAATCTCACCATATCTAAACAGATGTCATGTATTGTTCTTGGAAATGAAGGACTACTTAACTCCTGGGTTTGCCACTGATGTACAATCAAAAGATAGCTACAGCCAATCCTGGCTCTCCAAAGTGTGTAACAAGTTTGTCAGAATCATATTTAAAATTGTTAGGTATACATCTAAAAATATAGGCTGGGTTACAAAGAACAGTGCAACTAGCTACACAGTGAGGCTATTCCTGGGCTTGGCTACCCATGTGCACCACCGAGATTGAGCCTGATCGTAGTGCTGCCTCGGCCTCAAGGCCAGAAATTGATGCCAGGCTTTAATCTGGGTTAAAGGGTATGAGCACACCCTTAACCCCAGGTTCGGGGTTGTGTGTGTAGGCTGAAGGCAGCCCATGCACACACACAGCCAGGCAGCAAGAGTGCCTGGCTGAGGGAGGAGCCCTCAATGCACCACGCTTCTGGCTTGATGCATTGAGGGATGCCGGAGGACTTCCTCCTTCGGCTCCCTGCTCTGCTGATCACCACCACACTGCTTGTATGGGTGTGCGATCCTCAAAGTGAGGCATAATTGCCAGTTGTCTGGGAGGAGGCAGGTAAGAGCCTGCCTCCCCCACCTACCTATCCCCAAGGCTTGCTGTTGGGTTGTGTGCACAACCTCATTATCAAGGGAGCTTTAGGCTGTGTTGTTGAACACACGGAAATCCCTGTTGGCTGTCACAGAGGAAACTTTAAAAACCTTGTTATATGATAGGATACAATGGCCATCTGTTTAACAACTAAATCAGAAATCCCACTGGACATGCCTAAACCCAAACCCTTGGGCATTATTGAAGCAGCTCTTTGGACAGACCTGTAAGAAAGCATTTTTAGTGTTCTGTGTCTCCAAAGTAATGATGATGTAGAAGGTATTGACAAGTACACAGAAATTAGTTTGAGAGCCAGTCAAAATAACTGAAGTATCAAAGGAAAAATTATACACAAAAATGGCATTTGAAGAGTAACAAATACAGAGAGGTGTTTATCTGCTTAAATGCTGGAAGGCTGAAAGTTAAGGTGAGTGAATTGATAGTGTTGACAATAAAAATTAGTCCTACACAACCATGATCCAAACTAATGGATTTAATGCACATAACACAGTGCTGGAGTGTGGTCCTAGTGGGAACAATAATAATTCTTTAAAAATGTAGGCATAGGGAGATTTCTTGCATTTCATTTCGTTATTCTTTCATGGGTTATCTCTGCTCTGTTACACCCATCTTCCAATTTGACCTGAAGAATTTCTGGAACCAGTTTTGAAATTGGCAGATATGCTGCTTGTTCTTTGTCCCTTCCATTTGCTCACATGATTTCTTTTCGTTCCAGATGAGCAATGCATTAAAACAAAGTGCAGCTTTTGCATAGGGTTGGTGTCCAGCATTGCTACTAGATGCTATTTTTAAAATTCAGGCTAGCTCTATTTGAAGAACAGTATTCTCTATGTTGAAGGATTGTTAAGTGTGCCTGAATATTGACAGTTTGTAAGATTCTGAGGTGTCATATTTGAGGATTATCCGGCACCTCTATATACCATGAACCATACATGGGCCAGGGCAGGAAGCAAGCAAACAAGGGACGTAGAGGAAAGGAGGCAGAGTTGCAGGTGGCACTGACACCAGAGTAGTAGTTACTCAGAGTGACTGGTGAGACTGAGCAAACCACCTCTTTTCTTCCACTTAAGCTTCTACTTAGGTCTTCAAACTCACTTGCAGTTATTGCCCCTGAGGTGTTGGCAGGTGGGACGGACACACACACACACACACACACACACACACACACACACACACACACACTGCAGTATCTAGGCTAGCAGTGAGGATGCCAGTGCTTACAACTGTAGTGCAAATCTCTGGGTGTCCAAGAGCTTTGGATCTGACTGGGAGGTATATAGGAGCAAGTTTCTAAAAGGATGCACAGGAATGTAGTCAGCTCCCCTTTGAATTTCATCTTGTGTTCATAGAACAGAAATAGGTTGAGCACACATATCTAGGGAGATGCAATCCCAACTAGTACATCTGATTCAGGGGCGTAACTATTAACAGGGCAAGGGGAGACAGTTGTCTGGGGGCCCACTGCCTTGGCCCCCACCTGAGGCAAGTCACATGACTGACTCCCCCAGCCACGCACCTGCCAGGGCTTCCTTCAGTTGTATTCATCCTCTGAAATTGATGCGAGTGTTAAGACCTGGAGCTACCAGCATGTCTTTCTCTAGCACCATTAAATGACTTGTTTCGTCCACAATTTACAAAACCTTTAAAAAATAATGTAGGATATATATATTACTATGCTTTTTGTTACCACTATTCAGCCTCATTTAAGATTTCTTTACTTCATGAGCTGAGCTTCGGCGGTGGGGAGCATTTTAAAATCTTGTCTCTGGGCCCACTCCAACCTTGCTACACCCCTGATCTGATTGAACTTTGAACTATTGGGATGATCTGCTGTTATACTAGTCAAAGGAGTTCCTTGCTACGTCTTGATCCACACTGAAGAAGAAAAAAGTCCAAGCTTTAATTAGTATAGAAACACTTATTTGGCTCATGTGACTGAAATGTTAACTGTGAAGTCTAGATGGCTCTAGTCTGGGCATTATGAATAAATATATAGGATGCACTGAAGTTTAGGGATGTGTGAATCGATTTGAGTACAAATCCATTTGTACCCGAATCTAGCTGATTTGGGTGATTTGGAGACAGAACAAATCACCCCTGTGGTCCATTGGCTAGATTTGGATCCAAATCAAATTGTGCCAGATTCTATTTGAATCGATTCAAGATTCTGATTCCTCCTATTAATTTCCCTAGATTCCCAGCTTTCTTTTTTTTAAAAGAAAAGCTAAGCTCTAGCCCTTGTAGAAGTGGAGTTATGGTGCAAAATGTGTGGTCACTATTTTTCAAGTGTTTGGATTCTTTGGTGTATAATAACTTTTCCTTAATGAATCCCTATGAGGAATCATTCATTGCACACCTTTATTTCTTCTATTCATTTTGACTCTCTTTGGGCAGTGCCAACTGTCAACTGCTATTTGCCAACTACACCTACAAGGCAGTGGTGTACTACTCAGTTTATGTTCTAGGAATTTTTTCAAGTGTCTTTCCCTCATAATGAATCCCTATGAGGATTCATTACACACCAAGGAGTCTAAACACCTCAAAAAATCCTAAAATATAAACTGAGTACCCAGTTGGCACATGGGATGCCACAAATTCCCCGCCCTGACCTGCAAAGCAGTGGGGTCAAAATGAACAAAAGAAATGAAGGTGTGTAATGAAGAGAACAAAGAATCTAAACACTTCAATATTCCTAAAAATAAAAATAGTACTCCACTGCCTTGCGCGTGCGGGGTGGGTGGGGAGTGGGTTGTAGTTGGCACATAGCAGTTGACAGTTGGCATGACAGTCAAAATGAACAGAAGAAATGAAGGTGTGCAATGAATCCTCATAGGGATTCATTATGAGGAAAAGTTATTATACACCAAAGAATCCAAACACTTGAAAAATCGTGACTGCACATTTTGTTCCATAACTCCACTTCTACAAGGGCTAGAGCTTAGCTTTTTTTTAAAAAAAAAAGCTGGAGATCCATGTTAGGGTTAGGATATGGTGATTTTGAATCCTCATTATTTCCCATGGCAGAAATATGCAAAATCAGTAAAAATGTTTTAAAAATCATTAAAATTCAACAAAGTGCCCCACTGATTTAATTTTTTGGTGGTAGGTGGCAGCCATGGGTACCTACCCACCTCCTAAATTTGGTTCCCCTAGGATCTTTATAAGCTGTCCAAATCGATCTGAATCTGATGTGAATGCATCAAATCCAAATCAAATCTAGGACGATTCAGGGGGACAGAATCAGGCACAAAACAAATCAGGGATGATTCAATTTGGGCAAAAATCGAATCAAAAGAATCAATTCATGCACATCCCTACTGAAGTTAGGTTGTCATAAAGCCCTGGTCAGCAACTGCTTTAACGGATGCCATATTTTCAACTGATAAGGGCTAAAGAAGTCTGCCAATTAACCTACTTCCACTCATGCTGAGAGATGAGTAAAGTGAACGTGTATGAGCGAGAGAGCAGCAGCAGAGTCCATCAGAGTTTCCTATCACTTCCATGTGCAAACTTGGCAAACTGAACAAAGGGAGATCTTGGCAAACTGAATGAGAGGAAGTGTGGTTAAAGAGTCCCTTGTCTGGGAATCAGTGCAGAAGTGGAGAGTGTATTGCCAAATATTCTATTGTTCATAATGGATGGGGAGGGGAAGCTTTGACTTAAATAGCAGAATGCAGCTGAAGTGCATAAAAAGGAGGCATCCTTGGCGAGAGGGGCTATGCTGGGAGATAGATGGGAAGCCCTGAAGTCCAGACTGAGCCAAGACCACCCCACCAGCTTAGATGTATAACTGTTTGTTCCTGTCTGGAAAGGCTGGGCACTCACCAACAGGTTGATCTCTTTCTACTTACATGCAGAGCACATCCACATGTCTAAAAAAAGATCAGGTAAGCTGGAATGTTTAAAAAAAGTTACAGAAAAATAGATAATGATAAATAAAATGAAAATGCATCATGCAGTGATAGATATATCATTCAAACTTTATTTTAAAAATGGCAAGAAAGAAGTCACTGCCAAGGATGGGGGAGGGGAGCATGCCAGCATGCGAGGGATCAAAGTTGTGCAGAGACAAAGACAAACAGCTTGGCAATGAAGGTGCTGACAGTTCCATGGCGGGAGAGTTGCATCTGGACCGTCAAGAGGAGGTCTCTGGGCTCTGTGATTTGCCGCTGCATGGACACTACACCACTGTGGCTGTTCACTTTATTTGTGGTGAAAAACCCCTCCTCATTCCCGTTGATGATGGAAAGCTGAATTTTATCCCCAGGGATGACACTGGAAGGGCCCATGCGGAAAATATCGATGGGAACTTGAATGTTGGTAGGAAAAGAGAGGTGATAAGAAGTTATTCTCAAGGGTAGGCTCTGGCATTCCTTATTTTCGTGACAAGGCAAGCGCTCACAACGACTGCAAGAAAAGCGAGAAGACAAGACAAGACAAAGGAGAAGGATTAGCCATTGTTCTCCAAGCAGGAAAGAGGAAAGGGGAGCATGGTGGAGAAGCCAAGGATACCTTGACTCGTTTAACTTATTCATGACCAGGGAGGGGCCATTGTTCAATGGCAGAATTCATGTTTGCATGCAGAAGGTCCCAGGTTCAATCCTTGGTAGCACCAGGGCCAGCCCAGCCCAAAGGTGGCAGCAGAATTTTAATAGCTCCAGGTTAACCTGGATGTCCTATGCCTTGGCATTTTTTTAATGAGCCTGCTCATTCAATTTCCCTGAAGCCGATGAGGGGAACTGGTTTGTCCCAATATGTTTTATATCTAATAAATGTCCAGCCTTTTGTTCAGCTAGTCCATTCCTACAGACAGCTATAATACTAAGATGGTTCCTGGCCCATTGTGATTCTATTGTTATTTGGGTGCATTCCTGATGCTTCAGATAATGAGAGAGTTGCAATGGGTCAGGAAGCTCTAGCTCTGGGAGGAACTGCAGTCCCCAGGCATCCCCGTGCCGTTTCCCAGCCTCCCCTGTATCACTCCCCATATGGATGCTCCTGCCATTCCCCACAGTCTCCCGGCCCTCTCTGCACTGCAGCTGGACTGGCATTTAAGGAACCCACCACCACACTACCCAGGGCAAGTCACCCAGAAGTGGCTGCCTTCCCCTGGTGGGGGGAGAGAATGACCATGCTGGACCTTCTGATCTGCTCAGCTACACCCTCCTACAGTTTTTACCCATGACCAACTTTCTGGCTATCTTATAAACAAGATAGCTGCATGCTCATTTGCACCCAATTCGGGTTCTTTCCCCCACTTAAACCAAAGCATAGTCTTGGCACAACACATCATGAAGTCTGGAGGCAATTGTCCACTGTTCTAATTGTCTTGGTTGTAAGCCCTTTTCCTTCATTCCACATAAATGAATGGAGCAAATGCCACTTCTCTTCACTCCATTCAGCTGTATGTGAAGAAAAAGGAGAACAATCAGGGAAATCTCAAGTGGTGGGGAGATCTCTCTACTCCATAAGTGTGTGCATATGTGTTGTGGTGAAGATTATTTTTCATTTTGGAGAGGGGGGGGGAATTGAGTTGCTCCAAGGTAGCAATGCTGAGAAAGACCTCAGTTTGAGATCCTGGAGAACTGCTTCTTACCCAACAGCAACCCTGGAATGGGAGCAAGGGTGGTAGTGGCCAAGAGTGCCTTTGGTCAGCTTTGTTGGTTCCCAGAGAGGGTTACACATACCTTAGTTACATCAAGATCAGATTACTACAGTGTTTTCTATATGAAGCTGCCCCCTTAAACAGTGACTGGAAACTTCAGCTAGTTTAAAATGCCCTAAAACAGCTTGGGGCCAGGATGCCTTAGTGACCACTTCCTCCCATATGGGTATTTAAGAGACCACCTTCCAGGGTACTTAAGAGAGCGCCTCATTTGTGATGAACCCTGCCGCCTATTAAAATCATCTGGGGAGGTCCAGTTACAGTTGCCACCAGCTTGTCTGGAGGCAACTCAGAGATGGGCTTTCTCTGTGGCTGCTCCAGGGCTTTGGACTGCACTCCCTAGCAATATAAGAGCTTCTCCATTTCCGATTGCTTTTAAAAAGATCCATAAGACACCTGTTTTCTCAGGCCTTTAATTAAAATTAATTTGTTGGTTACTTTTATTCTATGAAATTGTTTTTTTATTGTTTCGATTTGTGAATAGTTTAATTGCTTTTATTCTGTGAAAGCGTTTTGTTTGTTTTTGTTTCGATGTTGTGGTTTGGATTGTGTACGCTGCCTGGAGATGTAGGTATCAGGTGGTGTATAAATTAGATGGATAGATGGAGGTTCTGCTCATCCTTTATGATCAGCTGAGGGCATGATTGGTGGTAATGAAAGAAGGGCTCTTTTGTGTGGCAACCCCCAGATTGCAGAACTCTCTGCCCCAAGAAGCATGTCTTGTCCCTGTTCGGGGAGTATTTTCCTGCCTTTTAAACACTGAGGCTATTCACATGAGCGTGGAAAACCAGGCAAAGGGAGCCCAGCCGGGTTTTACAACTCGTGTGAACCACGGGATCGGGCCCAATCCCGGTGGATACATGGCAAGCGCTCCCTTGACCTCATTTTTTTTGGACTGTGTGTCTCTCAAGACAGCTTGCAGCCACGGTGGACACACACGGGGGAATGGGGATCCCCAGTAATGCACTGCGCACTTGCATGGTGAATTATTGGGGCTCGGGGGGAGGTGCACTGCACCTGACCCCTGGAGCTGCCGGGTGAGTTGCGGGCGGACCGCAGGAGAGGTGCTGCTTATCTGGGTGGGCGATCTGCCTGCCCAGGGAACAGCAACCGGTTGTCTGCAGGGAAGGTAAACGAAACCATCCTTCCCCACAGACAGCCCTGGAGCTCTTCTCCGTGACCGTGAGAAGAGCTGCACTATTTGCTTATGCAATTCTGCCCGATATGATTTACTCTTCCTGATTAATTTTAGTGTGGATCTGCAGCTGTGGTCTTAAATTTTTTTTGTTTTCATCAATTTGATATTATACTGGCACAGTAGTGCCAATATAGTTAAGATGAGGAGTTGTTTCAACATTCTGCCATGCAGATATGCAGTTTTAAATTTTAATTCCTAAAAAGAGAGGGCTCTGAGTGTTGGCAAATGGTTTTCAGCTCAGTTAATGTATTTTTTAAAAATCTAATGTCTCTTTACTTTTTATCCAAAACTTCAGTTCCGTGCTGGATTAATAATACCTTTTGAAAAACATCCATCTAATGGTTTTCAAGCAATGAGTGTTCAAAATGGCCATAACAGAGTAAAATCAATAATTTTGCTCACTGAGGGTCTTGAAGCGAGTGTTGGGAGGGGAAAGTCTTGGCAAGTTCTAGCGAGTGATTTTCTGATTCCAAGAATAGCTGCTTGTTAAAAAAAATCTATGAGCACTCTGGCATATGTATAGTTAAATAACCATTCCCTCCCTACTCCCTTTCCTTTTATGGGCTTTTGTTTTCTCCCTCTGCTCCCTTTTTCTCTTACCCACACCACAGGTGGAAGCAAAGCCTCTCGGCAAAACTTGGAATAAGCTACTGAGAAGTCAGTCAACTTTGATTTCACTGGAACTTATTTCTGAGTAACCACACATAGGAATCAGGACCAGCAGAGACACTAAGCAAGAATGTGGACTCTATTTTCCCATCCTACCAGTCCCTCAGTAAAACATAGGGGGGAAATTACTGAGTGGGACAAAACCCATTGATTTCTCTGGGGCTTACTTCTGAATAAAGACCTGTAAATTGAGACCACAGACCTCATGAAAGGAATCCCTAAAGAAGTGCAGCAAAGACACCCCCAAAACCATTTCCACCCACAGCCAAGAAATTCACAGGCAGTTTGGCTCTCATGTAGAATCTCCATGTTCAGGGGCAATCTACCCCAGAATAGTGGTTTGTTGGTGCTGAGTAGGAATGGTTTGTGGGATTTCCTTGCTGCACTTCTTTGAATCTTCCTGGGCACTTTGAGAAAAAGGATGTTGGGCTGGATTACAAGTACCTTTTCAAGTAATTAATCAATCATCTTTATTACGGTCATAGAACAGCATAAAATACAGGAGATGGTTACAATGCAAAGTGCATAGTGATACATTAAAAGACATATGGAGATACTAAAAGGTATTTAAGCACAAAATAGGACCACTACTAAATAATGAATACTACATGATGTATGTAACTAAAAGAGCTAATACAAAGTGGGAGGAGCCCAAGTCATTCGGGTGGTGCTGGATGAGCTCATTGTCTCACACAGACCTTTTCAAGTAGCATTTTGATTACTGACCCTGAAAATTTCATATTTACAGTTATAAAAGTGTAAGCACAGTTAAACTCAGTAGTACTTGCTTCTAAATGAAGGAACAATGCCTGGAAAATGCTGTTGGGGAAGAATAATGGAAATCTCCTTTTAAAATGTAAGTGGGGGGGGGGGATGTAAAAATCCTGCCCTGCAGACCCACCACTATCACACCCCAACCAGTACACAGAAACGGACATTATCCTCCACATTATTCACAGGGCATAGCATCTGTAGATAGCATAGCATATTTAGAAACGAGACTGCCAATAAGCCCTCTTTTCCTACTTTGGAGGAAATACAACAAGAAGGTGATAGTAACCATCAAGTGGCTTAAGCCATTAAGCTGCCTGTAGCATACAAGAAAATGTACTCTGTGAATTCTCAGACAGAGAATTATAGGTGTAGCTATAAATGAGCAGTTGGGTTCAAAGAACCTGGGCCGCCCAGCTCCTGAGGGCCCCCAAGCTCCACCCCTCCCTATTGTCTTCATTAAGAAAGCCAGCACTGTGTAGTGGTTAGAGTGCTGGACTAGGACCGGGGAGACCCGAGTTCAAATCCCCATTCAGCCATGATACTAGCTGGATGACTCTGGGCCAGTCACTTCTCTCTCGGCCTAGCCTACTTCACAGGGTTGTTGTGAAAAGAGAAACTTAAGTATGTAGTACACCGCTCTGGGCTCCTTGGAGAAAGAGCAGGATATAAATGTTGTAGTAATAATAATAATAATAATAATAATAATAATAATAATAAACATAAACAACTCCCTCACTCTGAGGGGCCACTGAGGAGAGGGGTGAACACAAGCCTCCTCTGCCCTAGCTACACCAGTGTTCTTAGATGATATATCTGTCTATGTTGCTGGCACAGCTCTACCTGATGAGTGGCTAGCCTGTAGGCAGCATGGCTCTTGTTAACTCAGGATTGGGGTGGGGAGGGAGAAACAAGCATGATCAGGCTGCGGGGAACCAGAGGCAACTGCACCTTGCTGGGCTCCCCTAAGATGAGAAACCTGTTTGTGGGCTGTGTCACTTCAGATTGTGGGGAAGGATGTTCATAATTGAATGTTCCACCATAAAGACAATTATTTAAACAACAACAACAACTCTGTGCATAGAAAACAGAAAGATCCTAGTGTGGCTTTATCCCTAATATGCTAGTTCTCCTTGTGGAGGAATGTCTTTTTTGGTATGGAGGAGCATTCAGTCCCTTGAGCCTCCACTTGGTCCGAGAGCTGGAAACTTGGTGCTGATGCTGGCCTGAGCTTTGGAACTCTTCTTTTTAGACATTATTTATTTATTTTATTTTATTGCATTTGGAGCCCAGAGCAGTGTGCTACATACTTAAGTTTCTCCTCACAACAACCCTGTGAAGTAGGTTAGGCTGAAAGAGAAGTGACTGGCCCAGAGTCACCCAGCAAGTATCATGGCTGAATGGAGATTTGAACTCGGGTCTCCTCAGTCCTAGTCCAGCACTCTAACCACTACACCACGCCGGCTCCCCACCACCACCACCACAACTCTTGAGAGCTGCTACATTTGCACAGAGTGTTTTGTGGTGCAGAGGTGGGTTGGCTAGGCTTAAAATAAGCTGATGCCAATAATGTGTTCCTGACTTTAATTTGTTCATCAGGGACCAGGTTCTTACACCAACCTGATCCTCCACACAGCATTCTGAGTAACAGTGTAACACCTTATATATGTAGCCACCCCAAGCAGTAGTGTATTGGAGGGGCAGGATATACATATTTTAAATTCAATTCAATTCAATTCATAAAAATAGTCCTATATATTTAAGCAAGTGTTTCCCAGACATTTGACAGCTGGCACACAATTCTTTTCAGGAACACAAAAAGGTACACTTCTCTTTTCTTGATTAGCTCCTCGAATAGCAGCCTAGATAACCCTGCCTTTTGGCAAATCCCCCTCCCCTCTTCAGCTCGAAGTTCAGGGAGGGCACTGCACGGTGATGCTCCTGGGAGTTTTCTCCATTAGTCAGCTGCAAAGTGCCTCCTTATTCCTCCCTCAGGATGATGCTATTGCCCAATTTTGGCACAGAGAAAGTGGGGGTGGGGGCGCGGCAGATACATGCTCCATAAATTTTAGTCCCTTTTGTTGAAGAAATCATTTGGGAATCACTGAGTTAAACCACGTTTTTGAGAAGGTATAAATATATCTACATATCATGGGCCCATTTTTTGCACATATGTAATTTAGTTTAATTAGAGCTGATTAAAAAAAATCCCTTCGAAACAATGAAACTTGAGGGTTTCAAGGGTTAAAAAAAAATGAAAAGAGAGACTTTAGGCATGGGTGAGAAATTCTTGTAAAGTTTCAAGGGAGGCAACTTACTGCTGCTTGGTTCCAGCAACAGCAGCAGTAATTTTTCTCTTTTGTTACAATTTATGCTGTGCCTTTGCAGGCAGTGGCAGATGCCGTGCTGGAAGTGCTGGGCCATTTCCTAGCAGGAGGCTCCATCTGACTGCTATTGTTGGTCTGGGAATGCTCTTGGAATGATGCAACACAATGATGGGACATAATCCTGAGGGGATTTCTGCGGGTGGGCTGGGGAAATAGTGACCACCAGAAAGAGGTCTAGCATTTCCAGTGCTGCTTCTATTGCCACAGAATGCCCTGAAAAGAAAGACACATGAGTCTGATTCAGATATTATAAAATCGCACCACTAATGTAGCCGTGTACAGCGGCGCAAGTCGGGGGGGGGGTGTCCCACCACTGCTGTGTCTATCACTCTCCTGCCCTGCCACTCACACTTACAGCTCACACTTCTCTCCCTACCCCTGATGGCAGACGCTTCCATGATTGTGATGCAGGATTGATTCAGCTTCGCAATCACGCAAGTGCCCACCGCTGGGGTAGAGCTCTTCCCTCTTCAGACTAGGCCCACTGTAAGTGTGAGCTGCAGGGCATGAGAGTGATTGACACAGCAGGGGCAGGACTTCCACCCTTTCGGTTGGCTGTACACAGCTACAGCAGTGGTGTGATTTTATGCCGTCTGAATCAAGATATGTGCTCCGCATAAAACAGGCTTTTTGAAAAAGCACAACTGCTGCTCCCTCTAACCAGAAGTACGTTGCCTCAACACAAAACATTGAACATGTTGTATGGCCACCCCTGGAAAATGCCAAATGCCCTCCCCTGGCAATGTTTGCTGACTCAGAATGGGAGCCATTTGGATCTACAAAAGTAACGGCAGAGGGCCCATTCCGATTATTTAAACCACAGTTTACACTGTGCAATGGGGGCTAGTTTGGATATCCCAGTTCCTCACAATTATGCAAGGTACAAGAGAATTTCCCCACAAAAACTGCAGAAACTGACCCCCATTTTCTTTGCCTGAGAATTTCATGGAGAATATGCGAAGGGCATTCTGGATAAGTTCTAAGAATAATGTTAGAAAGAAAAATTAGGGGGGAAATGAAAAAGGCTGTTCTGCTGATTCTGAAAGATATTTGTTGGCAATAGATATGTCTATGGCTGGGAAGTTAGGATTGTTTAGAAACCATCAATCTCTTATTGTTTGGTATCCCACAATATCCACCACATACTTCATTGTGGCTTTACTTAAATGTGTACTAATGATTCCATCCTGTAGCCACAAAGAGTAGCTTGGATATACAACTGGTTTTGATGGCCAAAGTTCAGTCATGGGTCATGTACCACAAAGGTTATAAGCAATTAGCAATAAAAGCCCAATGTACCCTCTAGACCTAACTGAAAACTGTTGCTACTTCTATGGGTAGAGGATGGCATACCGTAGGGAGAGTTAAGGCTGGGGAGCCAACAAACTAAAGCCACTGACAGATGAGTCCAAATCCACAACATTCTCCAAAGGATTTTCCTACATGATGCTATTCTATTCACTTATCTGTAGGAGTCACTGTGGATGAAATCTAAGTAGCTCGGAGCTATACAAGGAAAACAAATGCTGAACTAGCAGGGCAGGAGAAAATTTCCTGTAGCACAGGAGTTCTAATAAGCTCTTGGTAACTCCTCAGTAATCTGTAATTATATTAGCCACATAACTTGAAATATAAACAATTACTGTTTTAAAAAACCCACAAAAAAACCCCACTACTCCTAGATCTCATTTCTGATTATGTTAGTTTACCATTTGGGGGTGTACTTTCCCCCTCTCTTCTCATTCATAATAAAATGTGGCTTAATTCTGAGTCACAGAGCTTTTTTTTTTTTTTTAATGACAAATATTGGGTTATTTGTAGAAAATGGAAAAACCAGTTCCAAGGGTGGGGGGGATCATGATCTACACATGGAAAATTATGAAGGGAATATAAGGTTAGCTCTATTAATTGTGAACCTCTAAGCATCTGATCCTGCAACATTGTTGATGCTAAGTGTGCACAGATATGATTAGTACCAAAATAGAAGGCCACAGGGAGCCTTGCTTATTTAGCTTACTGGGGTTTTATAAAGAACAGAAGGTTGTATAAATCTATTTGAAATGTCAGTGCGAACTTCGGATAATCTTTTAGGCCACTTACCTCATTTGTTTCTCTACAACCATAGTTTACTGTTCAGCTGAAACAGGGGGGGTGTTTCATGAATATATTCTCCTCCCATGAAAACATACTACCCCTGGCAATTTTTCACAGCGTGCAAAAGACAGCAAAAGCAATGAGGTTGCATCCTCCCAACATATATTGTAGGCTCTGTTCTGGTATCTGGCATTATAACAGCATTTGCAGCCTCTAGTTGGCTCACTAGTTGGCTCTAGTGCCGTTTTTTGGAAGGGAAGAAGACTGATGAGACCATGCCTGTGTACCCCTGCTCTAATAACTTTTGTATCTTCATTCAGATACAAATCATATTCACAGCACATGGGAGGGGATCCCACAGTATATTTTTTGCTGATCCACCATCCTGAAACAAAATGGCAGCCACTCCAAGTATAGGCAACACCCCTTTATAACTTGTGTGCTGACAGTTGGATTTAAACCAAATTCACAGCACATGAGAGGGCTCCTGATGTCTCTAAGGGTCACTGTGTTAAAAGAAGCAGAAAGTAGACTCCATAAAGAAGTTTTCCAGATGGTGATTTATAGCTGCTTCATTACACTTACAGGTGTACAGATGGCAAAAGGCCCTTCCTGGCTTTTTTCCTGACCATTGGGCCTTCAATGTGTAAAATAACAGTCTTTTAAAAGTTTTACTTTTAAACAATCCTGAAGATGGCAGAGTGGAATATTGCTGGAGTTAGGAGCAGCTTTGTGGAAAACCAAGTGTGAATTAGAGATGTGGCTACTAGCCTGGGGGTTGCATTTAGAGTGTCGGCCCTCTCCATTCCAAACCTGAGCTCTTTCCTATTATGTGCAGTCTACTCCCAGTCACCTTGCTGGTATTTTCCCTTACATTCACTTTTTTAAAAAAACTTTTACTTTTAAAATAAATAAATAATTTTACGCTGTATGTCAAATTATCTATATTTGCACAAGCTTGCAGACCCACCAGCCATAACACCTGTGATGTGGCTGGTTTTGGGGGGTGTAGACTGAGGTTGCTTTACGTCTGGATTCTTCCTTGTACTTATGTGCTTTGTATTCCTCCCCTTTTAAAAATATATTACTGGGCATTCCTTCTATAGCCATAAAATTTGGGGGGGGGGTGTTGTTGTTGGGGGCTTGACTGTGCTTTGGTATGTAGTAGCTTACATCGTTTGTTGGGTTTCTGCTCCACTCTTGCTTTTAATTAATTTAGTATTTGTGCACATTCACCCTTTTGTCTTCCCTCCTCCTGCATGTGTGCAAATACTCCAAAACACCACAAAACTATTATTAGCATCTAGTTCATATCTCCATGTGATCCTCAGGTGCCATGCATGCACAAATTGGGGGTGAGTGGAAATGAAGGAGTGATATGTAAACAATGGGGGGGGGCTTCCAGAGAGGGTGGGGTGTATTGCAGGAAGATAAAACCCACACCTTTTCAACACAAAAGCCTCCTGTATGTATGGAACAAAGTGGTGGTGGGAAAACAGAAAGAGAGGCAGTCCATGTGGACAGCCTATAGTGACTGATTAGTGTTTTTCACAGTTCCTCATGGAGTAATCCTCCCTGTCTGGAAGACCTCTAGTTATACTTACAACTACTTGTATGGTTTCAGATCAGCAGCTTTCTTCTGAACAATGACATCAGTGTAGCTAATCAGATTTTGTTTTGTGGTGATGTCACTGAGGGCAAACGAAGCTAATTCAGAGTGAAGAATCAGTGCACCAGAATAAAAGGCCTCACTGCCCCTTAGGAAGCTGCCATATACTGAGTCAGACTATTGGTCTACCTAGCTCAGTATTGTCTTCACAGACTGGCAGCAGCTTCTCCAAGGTTGCAGGCAGGAATCTCTCTTAGCCCTATCTTGGAGAAGCCAGGGAAGGATCTTGAAACCTTCTGCTCTTCCCAGGGTGGCTCCATCTCCTGAGGGGAATATC
Source organism: Hemicordylus capensis (assembly GCF_027244095.1). Lineage (NCBI taxonomy): Eukaryota > Metazoa > Chordata > Lepidosauria > Squamata > Cordylidae > Hemicordylus > Hemicordylus capensis. The sequence continues at coordinate 133,390,737 of NC_069661.1, forward strand.
TTAGAGTGCTCACACTTCTAGTCTCCCATTCATATACAACCAGAGCGGACCTTGCTTAGCTAAGGAAACAAGTGATGCTTGTGACCACAAGTCACTAAGACCTTTTGTCCTGGCACTCTGTCACACAGCATAGCCCCCCTCTGTCACACAGGGGGGCAGAAGGGAAAGTGATCTTCCTACTTTCTTCTCTCTGTGCCTAGAGCCCCGCTGCTACTCTATTGGCTGGTAAGTGAAATTTGAAGGAGGGGTTTGGTGGGGGTGTGAACAAACCAGGAATTCTACAATTCAGATTTTAATCCAAGTTGGATTAGAATTCAGTGTTTTTAGTGCTCAATGTTCACCCACATCTCTAGATTTAAGTACCATATAAATAACATTTAGGTTTCCACAGAAGACACCAAGGCTATGCACACAAGCAGCCCTACCCAGAAAAAGGAAGACTTACCTGAGTAGGGCTGCTCATGTGTTGTGCCAGGATCAAGGCCAATCCTGGCATTGCCTCCCTGCAAGCCTGAGTTTTGTACGTGGGCTTTTACCTGGGTTAAAGGGTGTGAGTGTGCCCTTTACCCAGGTGTGGGGTCATGTGTATGCTCAGACTGCATGCAGCCCGAGTATCCACAGAGCTGGGCGCCTAGAGCACCCACTTCCCTTGGGAATCCCCCAATGCACCACACTCATTGCATGGTGCATTGCGGAATTCCTAGAGGCTGGGAAAATGAGTCATGGCCTCCAGAGATCCACCCTGCTTCATGCAGTGCAAATTGTGTGGGTGCATGGCAGTGCACCAGTGGGACCTTCAAGGATTCTCAGGGGTGGGGGGAGGTCCATCCCTGCATTCCCCCCGCCACACACACCTGCACCCACCTGCCCAGTTGTAGGAATAGCCCTACTATATAGCAACAGATTCATAATGAGAGGTTGTTCATTGTAGAATTAAGTTTGTCAGGTGTGAGTCTAGCACCAGATCACCTTAACTGAATTTTAAAAATGTACTTACGTATCTCCAGATTTACGATAGTTTTCTGGGCATTCCAAAGAGAGACAGCGGAAACCACCCTGGATGTTAAAGCAGGTCTCATTGTATGAGCAGCTATGTGTTTCGGTAACACACTCATCAATATCTATAAAAAAGGAAGCAGACAAGAGTGTGTTCATGTCTGATAACATCAGAGGAGCTGAATAAGGTGAAAGACAAAAGGTTTGAGCATTATATTTATGTTTAATCAACAATAATGTCTGATAGATAGATGGGACAGATGCTGGATGTACAGACTGGCCATGGTCTGAGATGATAATGCTGAGCCTGGGCTGCCCCCTCCAGCAGCAGTGCCAGGCAAAAACTTCGAGGGGCACAGAAGGGGCAACGTGCATCTCTGGATAGGCAAGCTGTGCCCCATGTTAGGTTTCTGAAAGAGAAATGGGGAGAGGCAAGTGTGTGGAGGGGAAACTAATTTGTCACCTGCACTCTGAAGAGCACCCCTTCAGACCAAGGTTGAGGTTTCAATGACTGAATGCTGCTCTGCATGAGGGATGTGCACAAGACCGGTTTTGCCAGTTCCGCTCGGTTTTGTGCCTGGTCAAACCAGACCCGGTTTGACCATCTCAAAGCTCTACTGGTGAAGGGGAATCTGGTGAGGATTCATCTTTACCAGTAAAGTGGGAGTGGGCAGGAGGAATTTCCTAAGAGTAGAGCAGGCGGGCAGGGAATAAGTAGCTACATACCAGTGCTGGGAGCAGTGGTCACACAAATGGCCTCTGCGCATGCACGGAGGCCACTAAAATGGTCACCACATGTGCACAGAGGCCCGAACTGGGCTGCCACTGGCCTGGCCTACTCTGGAGTATGCCATCCAGGGAGTGGGGAGCCCCCCCCCGGCCACCACAGCCACTGGCACTGGTAAGTAGTTATTTACTCCCCTCCCACCTGCTCTACCCTTAGGAAAGCCCCCCCTGGCCTCCCTTTACTGATAAAGGGGAATCCTCATTGGATTCCCATTTCCCAGTAGACTTCCGAGCCAACTCAGTTCGAACCAGGCCTGATTCTGTTTGAACTCTGGTTCAACCCAGAACCCACTGAGTCTGGCTCTAACCGTGCTGGCTTGCACACCCCTACCTTGCACACAGACACATACTTTTCACACAGAAAATGAGCATGTGAAGGAGAGAAAAGTAATTGGGGGGAAACTTTCCCCTTGTTAAAGATACACCAACATATTTCACCCTCTCCACCATCTTCAAGCTCAGATCATGGACAACTAGAAACTGTCTGACCAACAGCAAGCAGGGCAGTTTTTCTTCTCCCCTTCAAACCTCGGACAAAGGATGGAATTGAGAGTTCAGAGCTTTCCCAGTCTTTAATGTAAATTAAAAGGTCTGGCACATCCAAGAACCATGATTCCAAAGATGCATAATCCTCGGGAACCATGAAGGAACAACTGTTATGCCAAACAGTTTATCAATTATGCAAAAAGAATGGCTCCACTCTAAAAGCATTTCCCATATCAAATGTGTCACCTGAATCCACCAGCCAGGAATGTTCCAGGATATTCCCTTCTCAAGCCAGTCCAGTTCTGTTGTTCAGAACCATTAATGGCCATTCTAGGATCAGTTAGTACCTCCTTAAATCTTTCACACGCTTTGTCCACCATATACTGTATAACATGGTTATAAGATTTTCTTATAACTAGGGCAAATTCTTGGGCAGAAAGATGAAGGAAGTTGAACTCACACAGATCTCTGTGTAGTTATTTTCTTTTGCGGTGGCTGCAACACCTACTCTCCTCTGTTACCCAGCTCTACCCCACTGACAACAGAAACTCTGCTCTGCAGATTTAGAACTGGTATATCAGAAGTCATTTTTTTGTCTTAAAGTTTTCTTCTCTCTTACTTCTGTGTCAAGCTATTTCTCCTGTGTCAAGCTATTAAACTTTTGTCGCATGAATCTCTCTGTGTGTGTGAAGAGCATTTTCCAGTGCGTAACTGTGTTCCACTCATGTGCAAGCATCTGTGTAGATGCTAAAAGGAAGGCGACTATCCTGCCCAAGAATTAGTAGTTTGCATAAAGGATTTTAAGGAACAGACTGGTAGTTTTCTAACTTTTCTCTCTGTTCCATCTCTGTCTTAACCTTTGCATGATTTTACTGTCTTTTTTACCTTATAGTACAGCTGGTCTTCGGGGGAGGGGGGATGTATGGGAATTCCCCAACCAAGACAGAAGTAGGAAATAATAACTGTCTTACATGTGAGGATCCAGCGATATCAACATTATTTGACAAAAATATTATACATATATTTCCCATAAATATTTCACTTTAAAATAAAACACTACAGTAGGTCTATAATTCTTACTTCTAACTCATGAACACAAGCCTTTGTTTTTATGAACATCACATCAGCACAGTTATATGTAAAACATACCTTGACAGTTTCGTGCATTGGGGGCCAACTTGTAGCCCGAAGAGGGACAGGTACACTGAAAACTCCCTGGGACATTAAGGCATCGATAGGAACAGATATGCCCTCCAGTGGGTAAAGCACACTCATCAATATCTGAAAAATATATTCCCAAATTAGGAAATATAATGGAGGCCACCACTGCTTTGTTGCAAAACTCCTGTGCCGATGACTCAGGATTTGAGCACTCATGACATTTTACCTAGCAACAGGTGAAATAAGACCTTCTAGTTCTACAGAAACATTATTGTTTCTCCCCAAATCCTGAGAGTGTATCTCCAACAGATGTTCGGGTGGGTTACAGCAGATATTAGAATAAAATTTAGGTAATGCAAAAATCCCAAGATCCAGCATATAGGCTGTGAGATCTCTGTACAGAATACAGCCTTAGCACAAGGGTGTTGTGTAAGATCTGAGCTTTTGCAAGCCTGTCATTATGGGGCAGGCTAAAGGATTACAGCTTCCCATGCCTGAATTCATAAGGACTGAGGTGAAATTTGGTAGATCCCCACCGGAATTCTATCACATGCTAAATTTCATATCCACTACCCAAAACCGTCTAGGTAGCCACTCTCATTTTACCCTTGAAACTACACCAAAAGGCCACTGTATCTCTAAATAGCTGAAAGCTTATTCTTAAGCAAGGATACAGGTGATGAAAGAAAGAGTCTATTAGAATAATTGTCCATTGTGTTTGTTGCATCACAAAGTTGGGGGGTGGGGGAGACCAGTTGTTGGTAACATTAAATGTTTATGCTAAAGATGTATCCAGAAGGCTCCTTCACTATCAATACTCTTGGTAAGAGTAAGCTATCTAGAAACAGGGCAACTATGGCAAATGTGCATGAAGTTATTCCTAAGCAGCAGAGATGCCACTATATTCAAGGTAAATTTGCACATTATATTAACTCTTATCATTAGCAGTGATGGGCTTAACTTTTTTTTTTTTAAAAAAAAAATAGCAGCTGGATAGGTGGCCACCATGAACCAAGACACTGTGAGCAGTGTAGGCAATTTCTTCACTGTGGTCTTGTGGTAGCAAGCATGAATTGTCCCCTTTGCTAAGCAGGTTGTGCCTTGGGTTACATTTGTATGGGAAACTACATGTGAGTGCTACATGGATGTGCACAAACCAAAAATCATGGTTCGGCTCGAATTTGAGCCAAACCGGGTGCTGCGAACTGGTTTGGTCAAACCGACCAGTCTGTTTCACCAAACCACTTCAGTGGCCAATACTTGTAAAGGAGAATCTAGTGAGGATTTCACTTTACAAGTAAAGGGGTGAGGGTCCTGGTTCTTAATGGGTGGCCATTGGGAGCAGCGAGAGAGGTATTTAAACATTTCTTACCTGTCCGGCACAGCTGGGCGGGTAAGAAGCCTGTTACTCTCTCTCTCAACACCACCCCAGCTGCCCATTCAGCACTGAACCAGTCCACTCGAACTGGGCTTGGTTCGATTGCAGACCAAACTACCCCCAGTTTGGTCCATGATCAAGCTGCCGAACTGGCCCAGTTTGAGGCAAACTGGTTCTGTGCCGAATTGTTCATGCACACCCCTAGAGTGCTGTAAGATATTCCCCTTAGGGCAGGCCAGCTCAGCTTTGGCCCCCCAGCTTTTTTTGGACTACAACTCCCATAATCTCCAGCCACAGTGGCCAATAGCCAGAGATTATGGGAGCTGTAGGCCAGCATCTGCAGGAGGGCCTAAGTCGAGCAGCCCTGCCTTAGGGGATGGGGCCATAGGTCAGTGGAAGAGCATCTGCATACATGCAGAAGGTTCTAGATTTATGTCCTGGCATCTCCAAATAGGACTGGGAGAGACGCCTGCCTGTCACCTTGGAGAGCAGCTGCCAGTCAGTGTAGACAATATTGAGCAAAATGGACCAATTCAATATTGTAATTTTAAATTGTATTTTTAAAACTTTTTCTATTATCAATTATTTCATTTTAACTAATGTTTTAACTTTTCTGTTGTCATTTATTTTGCTTTGTTGTAAACCACCCAGATGTTTTGGCTGGTATAAAAATATGTCAAATCAAATATATATATATATATATATATATATATATATATATATATATATATATATATGCTTCCTATGTTCCCTATCTAGATCAGACCTTCTCCCCCATGGCTGCTATTTATTTTTGGGGGGGGGAAGCTCCCATGGGGAAGGTCGATCCTGACTGGGAGTGCGGTCTGAGGGGAGGGTTAAAACTCTCCTGCCCCTCCACTAGAGTTGCTTTTTTAAAAAATGCAAAGTTAAGCTTTTAAAAGAAAACCTGCTAATGGTGGATTCAATATAACCTCTAGTTTGACACTTGCAGGGTCCTTCTTGGATGAAAATCCCATTAAAGGAAAATTCTTTTAGTTTCATCAAGCTTTGTCTAGATATTCATACATCTCTAAGCTGCTCCTAAATTTCACCTGAAGCAAAACCTGGAGATGAATTTGGAAGGTCACCAGTGACCTGGTCATTCTCAGCTGAACAATTTGTTTTCAGTACCACAACTGAGCCGTTCATTCATTCAAAAATGCACTCCATGCTTTTTTTTAGTTCAGCAGCTTAATTTAGGAGAAACAATAACTTTTTGTTGCTGCTACCATTAAACAGTTTGAAGTCAGAACCCTTGCTGGTCTGCTGCAAATCACCCAGAGATCTGAATCTGCCATCTGTCTGTCTCATTATAGAACTTCTACCTATGAGGATTCATTGATATATGCAATTTGTCACTTGATGTTGCAGTCAACAGGTGATGAGCATGCATGTGAACCAACCCTAAGGGTCAATGTTGGAAATACAACTGGATGAGGAAGGGCCCCAACTCAGTCGCAGAAATATGCTTTGCATTAAGGCTGCATCAAAATCTGCCACCATTCCTGTTATTTTTCTTGACAATGGAAATAGGAGAGGGGCAATTTCAGCAGGAATGAGGGTCTCCTCAAAATTGCTATGGAAAGCCAGGGGTGGTGGTGGTGAGGTTACTTACCAAAACTAGTGGCAGTCTCCTTGCATCCTCTACTGTAAAAACACTCTCCAAGGAAGTGGGCAACAGCTGCAGCAGATATGCTGCCCATTTTCTCACTAGCACCTTTTCCTTCCCAAAATGCACTGGGAAAGGATGTAGCATGTGATATCTTAAAAGGATCTAAAGTGGCATGGCTGGGAAAGACAATACTGCCCTAGATGGACCAATGATCTGAATCAGTATAAGGCTGCTTGATATGGAAAAAATCATGAGGGTGGCTGTTTACCTCCGCATGTGATCCCGTCTACATCACTAAGCTGGTAGCCCCGGCGACAGTAGCACTGGTAAGATCCATATACATTAGCACACTCCTGGCTACAGGGATTACTTTCACATTCATTCAAGTCTGAAAACAAAAACGCATGATGTAAAACAAGAGTGTGGACTGTATTTACTAGTATAGATGTTTAAGATGATGATGAGATAAGCTTTGATCTAGAACCAAATCTTGTTTTAAAAATTCTCCACAGCTTTTAATAATGTGCAGCATCCAGATTAAGTTAGTCATGACTACATCCTATTGAAATCAATCGGACTTAAGCTAATCATGGCCAACTTGTTACATTGATTTCAATATATCTGGACATGACCAAGTAACCTGGAGGCTGCCTGCAAATTAGATGCAAAATAGATCAGTTTTGTTAGGTGGGTAGGTTTAGTTTTGGTCATTGACCAGTAAATGAAAACAGTTACAAAAAAGTACAGCAGTACAAAAAGCAGCTACAAGAGCTCAGAACGAATTTGACAGATGATATAACAAAACTTAGCTATTCTGCAAATAATCTTATTGGTATTTGCCAATAAGAAATTTAGATAGAAATTGTCAGGGCATCCAGCGAGGTTTTCCAGCAAAGGAGAAATTAATCTTAAGTGTATCTCCCTATAAAAAGCACAGTATAGAATGACATGTGAGGCAGTTTCTATGGCTCCAGAGCCACACGGACACAGCCGGGAAGAAAAAGGTATCCCTTTAAACCTATCACCAAGAACCACCATAGGAAATGTGTTAATCTGCGCTAGAGTAAGGGCACGTCTACATTTGGGCAGACACACCTCACTTAACTATTCTGCTGGTCCAGTTTTGTTAGAATAATAAGACCATTACAATAATTGTGTTTTACATTAATAGACATACAATAATGGAGACATACAAGTTGTTACACCCAGGGCCGTCTTTAGGGCGGGGCGACCGCCCCCAGCACTGTGCTCCCCCAGGCCCTGCTGTGTCTCTCTCCTCTCTCTCCCAATCCCCTCATGCACTCTATTTCTATTCCAGCCCCGGTTACCAGTTTGTTTGATCAACAAATTGATTTGAACATGGCCAGTTGTGAACAGCAAGAATTCTCCTGAAGCCAGTATCACCCATCATTCATGGCTTTATTCGCTGCAACCTCCCATCGGCCACTGCTGCAACAGGCAGGAATTTCCTTTGGTGTGAGCGCGACTCTCCAAGGGCAGTGTCACTGGCTGGCTACAGCCCAAGCCTGATCTCCCAGCTCCCCTCCTCACATTGTTCCCCAATTGCTGCTGCTGCTTCTATTAAGCCTCCAGCCATCCTTAGTCACAGCAGCAGCAATAAGAGTGAGGCTGGTAAGGGGAAGTAAAGCCCCCAGCCCAGCGACAATGAGCAGGCCAGCGTGCACGCCTCTCTCCTTGTCACCCACACCGGCAGGCCGCCCCGTGTCCCATCCTGTCTCAGTCAGCAGCAGCATTGAGTCTCCAGGCCCAGCACAGGAGGATCCGAAACTGGACTCTTCTCTGAGGCCAAAGGAGTGCAGGAGCAGGAGAGAGAAGTAGATCTGGCAATTGTGCAGAGGAAGAGAGAGACAGAGATACAACCGGGGATGGAATAGTGGCTGCGGAGAACCTTTTCCTCCCCTCCCCTGTCCTATCTTGATATTTGTTTTAATTTCAGCAACACATGGCCCCTAGCACCACACCTGCCCTTCGGGCCACCAATGATCTCTCCCATGCAGCCTGCTATTTCACTCCCTGCCCCACACCCCACTAGGGATGGCCCTGGGCAGTGGATTCTCCGAGGAGAAACAGGCAGGAGTCTCTCTCAGCCCTATCTTGGATATGCCAGGGAGGGAACTTGGAACCTTCTGCATGCAAACATGCAGATACTCTTCCCAGAGCGGCCCCATCCCCTAAGGGGAACATCTTACAGTGCTCACACATGTAGTCTCCCATTCAAATCCAAACCAGGACAGACCCTGCTTAGCAAAGGGGACAATTCATGCTTGCTACCACAAGAGCAGCTCTCTTCCACTTAAATATTGAACAACATTATTACTGATCATGTGGCACATCCATTAAGGCATCAGCCTTCTATTCCAATTTCCCAGCTTTGTGGAGGTTAAGCCAAATTACATAGCCTTAAATCTGGTCTTAAATCTGATTTTTTGACCATCAAAAAATCTGCCAGTTTGTAAATGGTTTGTAAAAAGGAAATTTATCACTGCAGTGTTGGCAATCCAGTGCCCTCGCCAATGGCACATTTAGTGTTGAATCTAAAGTAAGAAGGGATGCTGCAGTCCCTTCTGAACAGAGAGGAACTGCCCCGAGCAATAGTGTACTGGAAGAAGGGGTATACATATTGTAAATAATAATAAAGTGACCTATATTTACATTTGTACACATCTCTGTGTGTGTGTTGTATGAGTATGTTTCCATGCATGTACATGCCTTTGGCTTGTGTGTATGTGCTTGTGTTTTGTCTGTGCTTGTGTGCTCATGTGTTTAGTGTATGTGTCTTTGTTGTGTAAGCGTGTGTGTTCTCTGGGTGTATCCTTCTGTTTGCATTGTGTATGTGTGTATTTTGGTGTTTGTGCACTTGTGTTTGAGTGCATACATGTTCGTGTCTTTGTGTATGTCAGTATTTGCACGTGTGCACATGTAGCTTTGTATTTCCATATATTCACATTTTTGTTGTGTGCATGTGTTTCTGTGTGTGTGTTTATGTGAGCGTGTGTTTGCATGTGTATGTGCATATGTCTATATGTATGTGTGTTCATGTGCCTGTATGTGTGTGTGTTTGTGCTGTGTGTGGTGTGTGTATGTGTTTGCTTTTCTGTTTGTATGTGTGCATTTTCAAAATCATCTCATTACTATTACTCCCCCAGAATGCTACTAACCCACCTGTATTTCCCCACCTGTCCATTCCATATTTTCCCCTCCCCACTCTTCCCTGAGAGTTCATGTTCTATAACAGAATAGGCATTGCACTTGCAATAGAATCCACTATCTGGCTCCCACTTCTTCCAATGTCAGAGTCCTGGCAAATGTGTCATTATTCCAGATTCATTGTCAAACTGGCTGTATAACTTGGCCAGGACTTGCTAGCCATAGGCTTTAACGGGACAGGAAAACATTAATAATTTTTGAACCGCAGCTCAAAACTTCAAACCACTAAAAGACACTTTTTTCAAACAAGCCCGAACAGAGTAAATCAGTCATTTTCACCAGAATTGAAAGAAATACATGATAGATCTGTCTAAAGATTGGACAAAAAGGGTTCAATGTACCTATTTTGTTTGTTTGTTAATCTGGTCTGTGACCGCAATAAACCTATTACTACTGCTGTATCTGTGGCAATTTTCTATCAGATTGCTTTGAAATTAAGCACATTTACTTAATTAGTAGCACATTTGCTACTAGACTGTGTCTAGCAGATAATGCATCTCTACTAATGTTTCCATGTATTAGATCAACAGATATATTTATAAGCAATACGTTGTGTCTTATAATGGTGGAACCATCCCCCGCCCCATTTTCCCATGCTACCTGCACAGGAGAGAGAGAGAGTGTGTGTGTGTAATACTGAGATTTTGGGGGAGCATTGTGCCTTGTAAAGATGCATCTGACAGAAATTCAGCTGATGCACCTTGAGCAAGTAATTGCGGAAGCTGCACACATTAAATTTCTGTATGGGCACATTTCTCCCTAGCCAATATTGAGCTGAAAGAACAAGAAGAAATGGGGGGGGGGTGGCTTTATTTGTAAAGCAGCATAACATATGAGACTGTACAAAGTTTTGGCTACTTACTTGGCATAGAAATTATGATAATCTAAAACAGCTTTTTAATATTTTACTATGTTACTAAACATAGCTATAGCAACATTAGCCATAGTTATGGCTACAAGCGTATGCACTGAAGAGAATTATTCTGCTGTTAACTTCTGTTTTCTCATTCAGTTTTCATTATGCTGTTAGTCAAAACTGCCAAGAACTGGTGTAAAAGAAAAAAGATTAAAATGTGTGCTGCCAATCTGTGTAGACAATACTAAGCTAGATAGACCAATGGTCTGATCAGGGGTGTAGTTTCAAAGAACTCGGGCCCTCAGCTCTTGAGGGGCCCCCAGCTCCATTGCTTCCTATTTTCTTCATACCTCCCTCACTCCAAGGGGCCTTTGCGGAGAGGGATGAACACCGGCCCCCTCTCCCCTAGCTAAGTCCCTGGGTCTGATTTAATATAAGGGAGCTTCCAGTGTTCCTAATGTCACAAATTGTGCTCACTTACAACTTGCCCTCCATGCGGCCAAACTTTGTGTCAAGGCCCAGCAGGGGCATAATGAGCATGGGGCAGGCAGAGCAGGTGCCCTGGGCACCATTGCGGTGTGTGTGTGTGTGTGTGTGTGTGCAAAGTACCTGCCATGCCCCGCCCCCACCCAACTGCCGCCCAGAGAGGCACCCCCCCAGCGAGCACTTGCCACTTATTTCAGGCAGCGTTTGCTGTCTGAAAGTGTCTATTCCCCTTTCTCTCCCTCCAGAGAGGGAGACCACCAGTGTTTTTTTCACACAGAACCTGAGAACACCAGCGTTTTTTCCACACAGGGCTTTTAGCTCGCATCTCCTCTAGAATGGAGGAGGTGCGTTCACATCTTGGCTAGATTTACCTCGAAGTCCCTGCAAGCTCTCAAGGAGCATTCCACAAACGATTCAGGTTTTTCATTGTGTGTTAGAGTGTACCCCAATATATATCCAGGGTTTTAAAAAATCCACTTTTTGCATTGGGCTTTTTGGGCAACTTCAAACTTGTAGTAAAGTCTGCTGTGTGAAAACCCCCCTGGCACCATTGCTGCTCTCCTTTCATGGACAGTGAAAACTGTTTTGTTCCAGCAAGCTCTTATTTAAATAACTGCTTTTTAAATAGGGTGCTTAAGCTGCTGCTATTTTTACCTTTATTGTTTTTTTAGCCTACTTTCCAGTAGGCTTATGAGATCACCCAACAGGGATAACTCAATGATTTAGTTTGTAATGATGACATCCACCCCAATTCAAGTTGACGGACACATGAACATTTGAGGTGCAAGCGATCTAACTTGTGGACCTCGATTTGCACCAAATTTAGTCCAGACATAGAGACAGTGAAAGAAAAGGAAATTACAAGCTTGACTTGTATTTTTGAGCTGATATTATGGTAAAGTTATCTGAAAGATGGGTGTCAGATGTTCGGAGAGGGGCACAATTTCAGTGCTTGCCCTAGGCGCTATTTTCCCTAGATACATCTCTAAGCCCCAGTACCATTGCAATCAGGGAGATGCCTGCCTTCTCGCCTACCTCTTCAGACAAACACTGTAACTCTGAAGAGAGTGGGTGGCATGGCGAGTGGCATGCTGGGGATGGGACTTCCAGACACCGTGAAGGCTGCACCCATGTACAGCAACGTTTCCCCCACAGTCTCCAGAGGGCTAAAGTGAACCAATCTATTCATACCATATACCTATGTACTGTTTGTTAAAACCTGCTGCTCAATAAAATTTGCCCCTCACAAAAGATCTGGACGATAATTTTATAACAGCAGAACATGTCAAAAGAAGGTTAAGTTCAGGCTGCTCCCTCTGCATTCAGCTGGGCCTGCAGCAGCCTTCTGTCACAGAATCTGGACATTCTGCTTCTACCATGCATTGCAATCTCTCAGGACTTGATTACTCTGTTGTAACTGAGATTTCAAAGGCTAAAAACTGTAGAAAAAAATCAACAGATTTTTTTCAAAACAGACACATGTATCCTTCTACTGACCTGAATTTCTTAACACATATAAATGAACAAGAAAAGAAAGGCATGTTACTCTCAGCTGAAAACAGGTTGTTTACATGTGGAGAACAACTTCTAAATTTTCAAAATGCTGCATCTTATTATTTGTAACTATTCCAAAGTATGCATATAGTAACAAGGGTTTGGAAGGAAAGATGTGGCTATACAGCAGGCCGGCTCAACTTAGGCCCCACAGCTGTTTTGGGACTACAACTCCCAGAATCCCCAGCCACAGTCACCCACAGCCAGAGGTAATGGGAGTTGTAGGCCATCATCTGCAGGAGGGCTGAAGTTGAGCAGCCCTGCTATACAGTCTTTCATTGGTCAAGGGCACAAAACTAGTCCAATTTGCAGTTGGCTGCTAAGACCTAGACATCAATGATACTGCAAATTACATAGAAGAGAGAGGGAATTCACCAGTTTCTGGATGGGGCAGCCAAGGGCGTATCTAGGGTAGGGCAGGCAGGGCACGTGCCCTGGGCGCCACTTGAAGGGGGCTGCCATTTTGTAAAATTAATTTTTTTTAAAAAATGGCTGCCAAAAACAAAATGGCCACCGTGCATGCTCAAATGGACTATGTGAGGCCCTAGGTCATGCCAGGCCTTGCAGAGGCCATTTGAGCATGCGCGGTGGCCATTTTGTTTTCAGTGGCATTTTTTAAAAAAAGATTATTTTTAAAAATGGCCACCGCACATGCTCAAATGGTCCCTGTGAGGCCCTAGAGACCAGTGGGGGGGGGAGGAACCTTTGCAAAACCCCCCCCCCAGCCTTAAGGAAGCCCCCCAAATGGGCTACTGGTAAAAAAAATAAATATATATATAGTATAAGTCACTGTACACATATTCAGATTGGCACTATGTACAGAGAATCAGGGCTTGTGAATACTGAGCTGACGCTTATGAGCTAGGATTGTATTCATTTGCTCTTACTTTGCTTCTTGTGATAAGTGAGTTAAATGTGATGTCTTGCTAATATGGCTATTAATGGTGAGTTTGTCTTTGAATCAGTGTGAAATCCTTAATATTAAGGCCCACTCGGAGTTTCTTGCTCTCTTTCTCTCATTTTAACTTTCTTTCTGAAAGACTAGAATATATTCCAAGCAGTGACACAGTTTACTCTGCATATCCTTTTAATTATCTACAGAGTATCTGGGAAAAGTCAAATTCTCCATTGATTTTTAAAACTTATGTAATAGTGATGCTACAATGCATAGTAGAGAATTAGACAGGCACTTCTGTTTAGTTTTCCAAGTACACCTCCACATAGTATTTGGGTATTTCATGAGTCCCAGCATACTGAAATTTGTAGTTTTCCAGCATTTTTTGGTCTGGCTAAGTCCACTGCTAAATAGTTTTTGAAATATTAAAAGATTAACGAGCCTGACTTGTATTTGTCAGCTGATATTATGGTAAAGTTATCTGAAAGATGGGTGTCAGATGCTTGGACAGGGGGCGCAATTTCAGTGTTTGCCCTAGGCGCTATTTTCCCTAGATACGCCTCTGGGGGCAGCACTCCCCCTGGAAGAGCCAGTGTGCAGCTTGGGGGTTCTTCTGGACGGGGCATTGCTCCTTGATACCTAGGCAACAGCACGGCCAAGATGTCTTTGCACAGCTTCAGTTGGTGCTCCAGCTGCACCCATTCCTTGAGAAAGCAGGTCTAGCCACGGTCATCAATGCCATGTTTGGTTTGCTGCAACACATTCTACATGGAGTAGCCCTTGAAGAATATTTGGAAACTTCAGCTACTGCAAAATGCAGGGGCCAAGGTTCTTTCTGGGTCCACCAGATGGGAGGATGCTACTCCTTTCCTGAGAGAGCTGCACTGATGGCCAGTTTTGTTTCCAGGTCTAATTCAAAGACCTTTCAAGCCCTAAAAGTCTAGGCCCTAGGTATCTGAGGGACTAATGCTCCCAATTGATCCCATTCTACAAGGCCAGTTGTGGGGCCCCTGTTTCATGTGCCAATGCCAGGCAAAGTTCAACTATTGTGGGTGTGGGATAGAGCCTTTTCAGCTTTTGATCTTAGACTGTGAAATGCTCTCCTGACAGAGGTTCAAGCTCTTCCCTTGCTCCCCACCTCCTGGAGGCAAGTAAAAGACAAATTTATATAAGCAGGCATTTGGTGTATCATGAAAAGCTACTCTGCATAGTTCTGGATTATTATTGTTGGTATTGTTATTTGGTTTCTCCTCACAACAACCCTGTGAAGTAGGTTAGGCTGAGAGAGAAGTGACTGGCCCAGAGTCACCCAGCAAGTATCATGGCTAAATGGGGATTTGAACTCGTGTCTCCCTGGTCCTAGTCCTGCACTCTAACCACTACACCACGCTGGCTTTTAGCTGCTATTGGTTTTAGTGATTGCCATTATTTATGGTTGCATTTATTATAGAGTATTTTTTAAATGTATACCTCCTTAATGTATTTTACAATAAGGCAGAATATAAAATAAATATATAAATTTATTAATTTATATAAATTTATAATTAAATAAAGTGATCTGTAGATCTTAATCTCTTATTGTTGACATTTGCACAAGACAAACTGGTATATGCATCTTAAAAAAGAATTTATACACTCATATATAAATTCACTATATATGAGCAGTATATAAACTTCTGAACAGAAAATATTGTTACATATGATGATTAGGGTTCTCCGACACAGGTTCACACATCAGAACACACCCATTTGGAACAGAGCATTTACAATTATATGCATTGCAATTATATGTTGCAATGCAGATTTGCAATGTGAGAAAGAGCAGCTTACCTTCACATGACCTTCCATCAGCTGAAAGTTTAAAACCAATTGTACAGCTACAGTAATAAGATCCAGGGGTGTTTTCACATTTGTGAGCACATAGGCGACCAGGGTAACGTCGGCATTCATTCACGTCTATGGAGATAAATAGATCACTACAAATATTCCTGCCCATGTTCACAGGGAAAGACCTATAACATTTTTGTCAATTTTAGTCCATGTAGTTTGGCTTGATCATATTGGACCATATATCCAATTGACTGTTTGGCTTGATCCTATTGGGCCATATATCTTACCATGATAACTGCTGAAAAGCTTTATTATACATTTTGGCTATATTTCACAATTTTCACAGTTTCACATTTTCACCCATGCTCTAAAAGGTGTGGAAATAGCAAGTTAAGGTGCTCATCTTAACTTCCACACCATATAAACTGTAAATACTTTGTAGAGTCTCATCTATTATGCTGGCTTTACACATGAGGCTCCATGAAGCCACACTTTGCCTTGGCCTTTCAGCTGGACATTGTGTTGGGGATGGATGCATCCAGGCAGAAATTCAACAGGTGCAGCTTCTCCAATCACTTCCTAGAGATGCCCCGATTAGTTTAATTAATTAATTAATTAATTAATTAATTCAAAGTATTTAAACCCTGCCCCTCCAGTACACTACTGCTCGGGGCAGCTCACAACATAATAAGAAGATACAATGTAAAATAACATTTTAAAAGTTAACCAAATTTAAGTTAAACAAATTTAAGTTAAACCAAGCTAAAACCACATTTAAAATTCCATTTTAAAAAAAATTCAAATTAAAAGTTATTTTAAAAGCTAAACACAGCCTAATGCATCTCTACAAGGCACAGTGCTCCCCCCAAATGCTTTTTATCCAGCTGTAGACCTCAGGTAACCTGCACTGGAACAAATATGCAGTTTCAATCCCAGGAAGTTTTCCAGACTGACACCAATTCCCCACATTTTATCCAAAATAGATAACAGCAGCTGGAGGAATTGCTCCCATGAATATAAGAAGAATTCTTTTTCAACCCCGAAGACTGCATAGACTTGAAAACTTCAAACAGAAGAGGCTGCATAGACGTTATGGTTTATTTTCCAGCTGATGTGTGGAACTCACACTTGATACAGCAATTACATATATTTTGATAATGTTAAAGAACAAAACAAATTGAAGTGTTGCATCTTCTATGAATTCAAGGACAGAAAAACAAACACATTGAGCAACAAGGGCAACAGCTAGTCCATTCAGAGTATGCCAAACAAAGAATGGAGCACAATCCACAAACATGTTGTTCATCTCCACTCCTAAAGGATATATTTTCCTTTTATGCAAAGACATGTGTCAACATGTTATAAGGCAACCAGGCAATATTTTCTATCTCCTCCTTCTGAATTGACATGAGATTACATGTAGTTAATCACAGGGCACCAAGTCAGGAATTTACAATGTAGCAATCTTTCCTCCTTCCTTCTGATGGCCAAGAAAGTCCTTGCACTGACAGCAATCTGAAGGTAAGGGAACAAAAAGCTTCCTATATGAATTACATGCGAAACTGCTACATTTCTGAAATTTCTGCCTGGATATTTACTATTAGGATGTAGCATTTGGAAGAAGAACTGTCCCTGGCAGAGATGTATCAGACAGAAATTCATCAGGTGTATCTTTAGAAAGCAATTACGGCTGTATTGGTGACATGTTGAATTTTTGGCTAGACATTTACTATACAGGAGACATTTTGGGGAAACACTGTGCCTTGTAGAGATGTATCAGGCAGAATGTCATCAGGGGCATCTGTAGGAAATGACTCGAGAAGCGGAACCTTTGATTTCTGCCTGGATACATCCCTTGCCAGCGTAATGTCCAGCTGAAAAATCACGCCAAAGTGTGGGTGCATGAAGCCTCATTTGTAAAGCTAACATAATATACAAGACTGTACAAAGTATTTCCACGCTTATATGGCGTGGAACCTAAGATGGAAGTTAACTTACAATTCCCATGCCTATTAGACCACGAGTGAAACTGTAAAGCCATCTTACCTCTCATTTTAAACTAAAGGTTTTTGGATGACTGAATATTTGTATGACCAATGACAAAAGCAAAATGCTATGATATTATCTTTCTTTAATGAGTTGCAAAGGTGGGATAAAGAAAGAAAGCAAAATTACTACACAGTGCAGAGCATAAACACATCACTTACCAGTACAAGTTCTACTGATTCCATCAAAATAGTAGCCAGCTTGGCACTCACAACGATAGCTGCCAGCAGAATTGATACAAATGTGGCCTTCTCCACATGGCTGATTGGATGTCGAGCATTCATCTACATCTTATAGAAGGAAAGATAAGGTCAGGTTATTAAAGCACACGGGAAGGCAAGCAAAGATGTCTGTCAGTTCCTATGCTCAAGACTATAGATTACAAGACCTCAAGACTTCAATCCAGAAAAGATGCATATTGGTTTGCATGTGAACTGGAGAGATTTCCCCACCTTACAACCATACACAGACTACAGCCAGAATGTGGCTTTGAAAATCATTCCATGTCCTTCCACACTTACATACTTGAAGATCATCCATAGAAACTCTGATGCAAGTACCCTGACATTTAAGATTTGGTGGTGATGTGCAATTTAATTAAACCTCGAATCTGTTTGGGTCAAATTGGGGGGAATGTGGCAATTCAACCTCGAATCAATATAAATAACCTCAAAATAAAGGGCCAAATTCGGGGTTGAAGAAAAACACCCCCAATTCAACCTGCATCAATTTGGGTTATTTGAGCGGCATTTTGAGGCCCGTTTTTACTAGGAAACCAGGCCTCAAAATGGTGCTTTCCCCTGGGGAGAGTTGGTCTACCAATTGGGGTCGCTGGGTAGACCAGCCCTCCGCTCTGGACTTAGCATGCCTGCCCGCCTTGGAGGACTAGAAACAAGTGTAAACAAGTGTGTCGATAAAGGTGATCCAGTTGACATAGTATACCTGGACTTCAAAAAAGCTTTCGTCAAAGTTCCTCATCAAAGACTCCTGAGAAAACCTAGCAGTCATGGGATAAGGGACAATTACATGTGTGGATTGCTAACTGGTTGAAAGACAGGAAACAGAGGGTAGGTATAAATGGAAAGTTTTCACAATGGAGGGAAGTAATAAGTGGGATGCCCCAGGGATCGGTACTGTGACTGATGCTTTTTAATTTATTTATAAATGATCTAGAAGTACGGGTAAGCAGCGAGGTGACCAGATTTGCAGATGATACCAAGCTCTTTCGGCTAGTGAAATCCAAAAACAGATTGTGAGGAGCTCCAAAAGGATCTCTCCAAATTGGGTGAGTGGGCAACAAAATGGAAAATGCGGTTCAGTGTTGGCAAGTGTAAAGTGATGCACATTGGGACAAAAAATCCCACCTTCAAGTATACGCTGATGGGATCTGAGTGGCCGGTGACTGACCAGGAGAGGGATCTTGGGGCTGTGGTGGACAGCTTGTTGAAAGCATCGACTCAATGTGCGGCAGCTGTGAAAAAGGCCAATTGCATGGTAGGGATCATTAGGAAGGGGATTAAAAAATAAAATGGCTAATATCTTAATGCTCTTATACAAAACTATGGTGTGGTCACACCTGGAGTACTGCGTACAATTCTGGGCACCACATCTAAAAAAAAGGACATTGTAGAACTGGAAAAGGTGAAGAAGAGGGCAACCAAGATGATCAGGGGCCAAGAGCACCTTTCTTATGAGGCAAGGCTACAACACCTGGGGCTATTCAGTTTAGAAAAGAGACAACTGTGGAGAGACAGGATAGAGGTCTATAAAATCATGCATGATGTGGAGAAAGTGGATAGAGAGAAATTCTTCTCCCTCTCACATAACACTAGAACAAGGGGTCATCCCATTAAATTGATTGCCAGGAAATTTAGGACCAACAAACGGAAGTACTTTTTCACACAACACATAATCAACTTATGGAATTCTCTGCCACAAGATGTGGTGACAGCCCACAACCTGGATGGCTTTAAGAGGGGTTTGGATAACTTAATGGAGGAGAGGTCTCTCAACGGCTCATAGTCAGAGGACTATAGGCCACCTCCAGCCTCAAAGGCAGGATGCCTCTCATTACCAGTTGCAGGGGAGTAACAGCAGGAGAGAGGGCATGCCCTCAACTCCTGCCTGTAGGCTTCCAGCGGCATCTGGTGGTCCACTGTGTGAAACAGGATGTTGGACTAGATGGGCCTTGGGCCATCTAGTAGAGTACTGCTCTACCCGTTAGACCAGTCATAAGAACTTAAGAACAGCCCTGCAGGAGGGCAACAGTAGACCAGTCCTCCAAGGTGGGCAGATGCCCTTAGTCCAGAGCAGAAGGCCAGTCTACTCACTAACCCCAATGGTAGACCAGCTCTCCCTGGGGAAAAGCACCATTTTGAGGCCCATTTCCCCAGCAAAATGGGCCTCAAATGGCATTTGAATCACCCTAATTGGTTCGGATGATTCAAGGGTGATTTGTTCAGACAGCTGGCCAAGCCGGATGTTTTTGAACAATCAATTCAATGATTCCATGATTCAATTTGTGCTTGAATCAAATTGTAGAATCTGATTTGTGCACACCTCTAGTTATTACATGGCTTAGAGCTTTCTTAATGCTGGGGCCCCAGATATGGAATTCAAGCTTGCCTGGTTAATTCTCTTTCATTTTTTAAAGATGTAATTTGATTCCAGAGGACATTTTATTTATTTTTATTTATTTATTTATTTATTTATTTTTACATTTTTATACCGCCTTTTGTTAAAAGAAAACCCCAAGGCAGTTTACAAAAATTGGCCTTTTGGAATGCTGAATAACTGCTGGGGGGAAACTGGAGTGGTTCTTGGCCTGTCTGTTACTAAATACTGTAACTTTAAATTCTGTAGTTTTGATGTTTTTTGTAAATTTGCAAATATTTATGGAACTAAGTATTTAGTTAACAGATAAGCAAATCATATGAAAACTGAAAGCATTTCCCTGCTTTTTGCCCAAATCCTGGACAGTACAGCCCACAGTGGGCTGTGCAAAAGGTAAGGCTCTGGGAAACTGTGCAATCTCTGACCTAGCCTGGGCACAGTTCCTGAGACTTGAGAGCAAAGCAGCTGAGAATTGCCACAAAAGGAGATTGTAGCTAAGTGGAATTGCACATAATTTGCATGCAGAAAGTCCCATGTACAGTTCCCTTAAGCTGCTTACCCCTACTTCTAGATCATTTATAAATAAATTAAAAAGCATCGGTCACAGTACCGATCCCTGGGGCATCCCACTTATTACTTCCCTCCATTGTGAAAACTTTCCATTTATACCTACCCTCTGTTTCCTGTCTTTCAACCAGTTAGCAATCCACACATGTACTTGTCCCTTATCCCATACAGTTCCCATGTACAGTCCCATGTACAGTTCCTGGAAAGATCCATCTGAAATCTAGAGGAAGGGTTCCCAAATGTGGTTCTTCCAGATGTAACTGAACTACAGCTCCCATCATCCCAAGCTACAGTTTATTGTGACTGAGAATGAAGGGAATTTTAGTTCAGCAACATCTGGAGTACCACAGGTAGGGAATCCCTGATCTAAAGAATAACTGCCAGTCAATGCAGATAATAGGGCTGTGCAGTTGTATCGGTCTGACAAGAATATCTGACTGATATGCCCACTATCAGGCATTATCAGAAGGATTTCCGATTCAACAGCAGGGAGCTCCAATAGTTGGAATTCTGACTAACATCTCTGTTGTCCTATCATAACAAAACCAGCCCAGAGGCTTTGTGAGACTTTCTCTCCAAGTCAGCTGCAGACCTAGATATTAAGTACTTCACCCCTGAAAAGGAGGTGGGGGCCAAGGTACCCCCACCCCAAAGCAACCACTGGGCCCTGGTTTCAGGGGTGCAGTCTTTAAAGTCCAGGTCTGCAGCCGGGTTGGACAGACTTTGTCTCCATGTTGGCTCTGGGTTGTTTTTTATCAGGTGTTTTCCCAAATAAGAATTATCAGTAAAACACTGGTCAGTGCCGACCAGATACCAGTAGTGTTGGTGATGTCATACTGGCCTCCCCAATATTTTCTTGCAAATAGTTTCTGGATTGGCACTGATCCAATATTTCTGGTGGAGCACAGCTCTAGTAGATAACTGAGCTCAACGGGCCAAACATTTAACTCATAAGGCAAATTCATATGTTCATATTTCTGAGCTGGAAGCTCCCCACCCTGCAGCTTAGGTGGACTCCCTTTATATATGCTCTGCAAACCTAACCCCTCCATATAATTATAGGCAAGACCAGGACTAGGTTAGGGCTGTTACCAGTCAGTTGAGCTCTGAGAGGGCTCACAGATAGTATAAGATCAATCCAGTCTCAACGCTTCCTGGAGCTCGATTATACAAGCTTGAGTTTGCATTGCTTCCTTGCTCCCAAATCTATTCCATTAATTAGGAATGTGAAATCTCACAGAACAGGAGTTGGGGTGGGGGGTAGGGGACATTGAATGGACAGGTAGGGGAAGAAACAGAAATTTATTTGGAGATGTACTGAATGAATTTGAAAGTGCACACATGCACACACACACACACACACTCAAAAACAGAAGCAAACATGCACACAAAACAAGTGCACACAACACAGAAACACACACACACACAGGTGTACATGCAGAAGCACAACCCAACATAAACACACACATGCAACACATGCACAAGTATACACACCCCACACATAAACATATGCACACATAAAGAACACAAAGAAGCACATGCACACATGACAAAAACAGTCATGCCTACATGTATGAACCCATACGCACTGGCACTCACACACACATACATGCAAATACATCCACACAAACACATGTACACATAGGAAGCTGCCATATACCGAGTCAGACCATTAGTCCATCTAGCTCAGTATTGTCTACACAGACTGGAAGTGGCTTCTCCAAGGAGGAGAAACAGGCAGAGTTGGGTGGAGAAAGGGCTAGGAAGAACTACGCTTCCCAGTGTTCCATGTGTACCTTCAAAAATACTGTTGTACTTACTGTACTACAGCATAGTGATGATTGTGAGACTCTACTATAATGCACAATGTACAACAATTGTTTAAGAAATATATAAAATATAATGCAATTTACTGATTCCTTTGGACCAGCACTAAAATGTGACAATCGGGGGCAGGGGGCGGGTATTGGATTGCCAACACTAATTATAAATTTCCTTTTCATAAACCACGGAAATTTAATGGTCGAAGAACCATTAAGTTATATTTTGTTTATTTGTAGTATTCTTATATACTGTATTTTATTGTTTAACATTTTCTAGGCCACTTTTCAGTAAAGCAATCAGGGTGGCATACAATAAAAATAAAAAATGAACAAGACATTCACTACCCCAAGTTGTGGTGGAGTAGTTTCCACATTAGTTAATGGAGTAAGGTGGAGTAGTTTTCCATCATTAGTTTAGATGACTATTTAAAACAGACAAATTCATAGACATAAATTTATGTGATAGATAATCACCAAGTACCAGGTATGGGGGAGAAATAACAATCATGCCCTGCTTGTAAGTTTTTCAGAGGCATACAGCTGTTTATTGTTGGACAAAATGCTGGACTTGATGAATTCTTGGAAGTAAGCCAACTCATGGTACAATTCCATTTTTGCTACTGACCAACACATCTTGTCCCTTCTTCATTAAGATGATAGCCTCTTCCACAGTTTGGCACATTCCTCTGGCAAGCAAAAGAGCCATCTGTGTTGATACACATCTGCCCAGCTGGACAAGGTGAACTTGTGCTGAGACATTCATTAATATCTGCAACAGTACAAAAAATTAAGTTACATTAAATATAAATCTCTTCTCAATTGCAGCGGCTTAAGAAATTAGAAATGCTACCCTTCAGATCCTAAAATAAATGTGGGAAGTTTTCAAATGGCTGAATGGGACAATTAGTCTCTCAGGGGCTCAAAGGCTTCAAATTCTGTGGTGTTTCAACTGGTTTTCAGGGGTCACATGCCTTACCGATACAGTTGCCTAGCGCATCTTGTATAAAGCCACTCTTGCACTGTTGCTTGGGTCGGCAACGAAACGATCCTGGAGTATTCTGACAGATAAAATCGGGGAGGCAGTTATGAGTACCAGTCTCACATTCGTCAATATCTGGTACATCACAAAAGAAAGAATTTGTTAGCAGAAGGTCTTGCAGAACAGTCTTGACATTCTTCAGATACAAGCGACATTTAAGCAAGTCAGACCAAATTCATTTGCATTCTAAAGGTATATTTTCCACGACACCTTTGGCACAACTCACTAGTCCTTATACTTTACTGTAACTAAGCCTACGTACATGAAATAGCAGCATATTTTCCCCATTTACTCTGCCTCTATTTCCTGCCTCTTCCTCCATTTTCCTTGTGTCTATGTCTAGATTGTGAGGCCCCCCCACCAGAGTTCCTATTATTTCAGTGGGAGACAGTGAAGCATATACTTCATTCTTTCACTGAAGCCAGTAAGAATACTTAATTTCAGTATCCTCATCCCTATAGTAATTTACCTAAGACTGCAAAGCAAATCCATAGTTAAGACAGAATATCACACTGAACCACCAAGAAGGGGTGCAGCTATTTTGGACTCTGGACCTAATGAGTTAACAGGCCACCCCTACAAAATAAGCATCCTCTCCGTATATATACATTTCACCACAAACCCACAGGTCTGGGCCAGAGTACATTTGCCAAAACACACACTATGCAAGTCCCAATGTTTTCACATAGCTTCTTGACCACTCACAAATTAACTAGGACTCAATGCATGTACCTTGCTCCATAGTTCAAACACAAAACCAACTTGGACATACAGTGTATTCGTAAGGGGGGGGGATTAAAACCACAATACATGCCCCTTGCTGCATGGTTCTCAGGTCAGCTTATGACCTTTTGGGTCATAAACCAACTTGAGCATAGTGCAATTGTTTCAAAAAATTTGGTTTTTTTATTCGCTAAATGTGAAGTACTCAATGGATAGATAATTCTTTCTGGAAGCTTTACTGCAACAGGAAAAATTTCATTAAAAATCACAGGATTGACCAATTTCCTTGAAATAAAAATACAGAGTATTGCCATCTTGGACTACATGTGTGCCCAATATCAGAACTCTAAGCCCAGCCGTTCTGGAAATGTAAAGGGTTCGGCAAAGGGAAGGCATGTTGCACTTTTTAGTAAAAACAAGGGAAGATTCCTTCGCATGGGGGTGGAATGATGGTCCAGGGGGCTTCATTTCCAGAAGTTTTTGTGACTTTCTGCCATGAAACAAGCCAATCATAGGACTTTTTTGAAGGTTTTTTTTTAATTCAAAAAATCAGTAAAAACAAAACTATGGATTGACTGATCTAAGTCAAAATCAATACACAGAGTTCTCATAACCTGTCCTACTTCTGTGCCAAATTTCAGAACTCTAGGCTTGCCATTCCAAAAATATAAAAGGGACTTTCTTTTCCCTTGCAGAAAATCATGGCCCTCTAGGAGACCTAGACCTTGCCCCTGCCACGAAGCAAATCAAAGTCTCAAAACTGTTTGGCCACCAACTTTGTGGCAGGGCAGGAGTGTAAGGAAGAACAAAGAATTACAAACTATATTCTATCATTTGTAACAAGTTGTAGAAATGTAAGGACATAATTTTTCTAGTAAATATTAGCTGGAACCAGTGTTCCTTGTGAGAGGGATTCCCAGGTGTTGTTGACTACAACTCCCAGCATCCCCAGCTGCAGTGGCCTTTGGCTGGGGATTATGGGAGTTGTAGTCAACAATATCTGGGAATCCCTCTTACAGGGAACAATGGCTGGAACTCAATATTGTTTTATAAAAGACCACTGTAATGCAATCAGTCTGTCCACTTGTTTCAATATAAGTAGCGCTAGACCAAATTCGAGCACATGTCAGATACATGTCTCCAGTTCACATCATCTACCACTACAAACATTGGCTTGCTGTAGCAGTGTTTGTGAATTGGAGCATAAAATTGTTTAGCATCAGTAATCATTATGCTTATTAGGAAACATCTGTGTTTTCTGGGGAAAGGATTACAATTTGATGTATACCTTTGCAAAGATTGTTCTCAGTTAGTTCATAACCAGTTCCACAGCTGGTCTCACGCTGACAGCGGAAAGATCCTAGTGTATTGATACAAATTTGTCCAAAGGCACAATTGTGGCTTGCAGTGATACACTCATTAATATCTAGAGAGAATTAAGGTGAAAAGGTTTGAAACTGAAAGATCATAATATATTATCAGGATGAAAGAATGAATTAGTAGTAGGTGTTCAGGCAGGGAGGACATGTAAACTTAGACCCTCAAAGTAATAAAAACTTATTTCTGAGGTAATCTTTACAAAATGGAAAGAAAAAACTAATCCTGACCAAAAGTGACACTTTCTCATTTTTAAAAATAATATGCAAACATTAAAACTAGATGGACTATCTTGTGCCAATTTCCCCAATACTGTTGACTTCCTGCCAATCTCTATAGTAGAATAGATTCTTCATGAGGAGATAATACAATTCCATACTATACATACCTTTTCAACATACCCACTAAAGGTGGAACTAAATGTTACACAAAATTCAGGACTGCCAGTGAAAAATAGCAGCCACACACTAATTTTCCTACCCACCTCCATAACTCACCTCATGTCCCAACATCATTATGGTCTACATTTTCCCCACCACCATCCATTCTACAACATTTGCTGCCACTGGTGGATATGGGAAAATGCACAAGATACTGATTTCTGGGTTTTGCACACAACAAGTTTAACCAGATTGGTTGAACTTGCTTAAGTTCCAGATCATTGTTTTGTTGCTCTTCTTCCGGTAAATATAATGGAACTTAATTAGTTTATGTGAGGAAAAAATTGTTTTTTGTGTGTGAGACAGCCTGTACTTGCAGACTTAAGTGGTACAGTTGAGATACAGGTTTATTTCCTCAGTAAGAACCAGACCTTAGTGTTATGCTAAATACAGTGATGGAAGAAGCATACGATTTCCCTCTTCAGCCTACTCCTTTGACATGTGTCTTTATTTTCTTCTTCTTCAAGCCTAACCACTATACATTCAGGAAAAACATAGCATATAGAGAGGTCTATGCTGTTAACAAAATAAAGCAAGCCAAAACAACCACTTTTCTTTACCTTCACAAGTATAGCCATCAGGCTGAAGCTGGTAGCCCATAAAGCAAGAACAGAGTACACTGGAACCTGTATCCCTGCATTGCTGGGTGCAAGGACCACCTCCTAAGAAACCAAGGATAGATGTAAAGAGCAGAATATATTCAGTGATTTTACAATATTTATCATTTAAAAGCCCTAAAAGAAACATCATTTTCCATAATTTCTACTGGAGAAAAACCAAGAAATTCACTGGAAATCAATGTTCCAAAATCAGGGCAGAATAGTCTAGGCTGCCAAAGTTACATATGCCTTGAGCTGACATTGTTCACTAACAGTAAATCAAAGAGATGAAATATCTTCTAAAAGGAGACCACTAGCTTTAGCCAAAGGTTATGTGTTATGCCTACTGACAGCAACTATTCTGACCTATCCTCAATACATCCTGATAACAGAGCTAAACCACTGAAGGAGTCTTGAATCCTTCACATAGCATCAAGAGGAATAATAAAAACTTCTTTAAATACATCAGAAGTAGGAAACCTTCCAGGGAGGCAGTTGGACAGTTAGATGACAAGGGCGTGAAAGGGTTTATGAAGGAGGATATGGAGAGCGCAGAGAAGCTGAATGAGCTCTTTGCATCTGTCTTCACAGCAGAGGATATTGAGCATATACCCATGCCTGAATTGAGCTTCTCAGGGACAAAGGCTGAAGAACTGAGTTAAATGGAAGGAAAAAAAGATGATGTTCTAAACAGACTTGAAAAATTAAAAATTAACAAATCACCAGGGCCGGATGGCATCCATCTGAGAGTTCTTAAAGAACTCATATGTGAAATTGCTGATCTCCTAGCAAAAAAAAATATGTAACTTGTCCCTACAATCAGGCTCTGTACCAGAAGACTGGAAAGTAGCCAACATAATACCAGTTTTCAAAAAGGGATCCAGGGTGATCCAGGAAATTATACGCCTGTTAGCTCAACATCTGTAGCAGGTAAAATAACGGAACACACACTCAAGGATAAGCATACAGAAGAATGGGCCTTCCTGAAGGAGGACCAGCATGGCTTCTGCAAAGGTAGAACTCTTGGAGTTCTTTGAGAGTGTCAATAGGCATGTGGATAAAGATGATCCACTTGACATAGTATACTTGTTCTTTCAAAAAAGTTTTTGACAAAGTTCCTCATCAAAGGCTTTTGAGTAAACGTAGTAGTCACGGAATTAGGGGATAGGTTTAAGTGTGGGCTGGAAACTGGTTGAAGGACAGGAAACAGAGGGTAGGAATAAATGGACAGTTTTCACAATGGAGGGAAGTAAGAAGTGGGGTCCCCCAGGGATCGGGTACTGGGACCAGTGCTCTTTAACCTATTCATAAAAGATCTAGAAACTGGGGTAAGCAGCAAGGTGGCCAAATTTGCAGATGACCTTAAATTATTTAGGGTAGTGAATCCAGAAGGGATTGTGAACAGCTCCAAAAGGATCTCTCCAAACAGGGTGAGTTATTTAAAATAATGGTTAAAAAAAATTATTTTGGTTTTTAAGAGTCAGAGGGAGGAACAATGAGTGATGCAGGGCACTGAGGTTTCACCTGTGTCCACTGGAAATCTTATTCAGCCACCACAGTTGCTACTGGGATTTTAGCAGGCACTGCCCATGGATTTTCAACCATGGATTTTCAAGCAATCTCTCTGCAGATGTAACTGTTATACACTTGCTGACTAAGAAACAGAACAATTAAAACAGATTCACAGGAAGAGTTTTATTCATGTATTGAATTAGCTCACCTCTGCAACGGTCATGAAGGTATTGATCCTCTTGGTCAGTGTCTACTAATGGTACTGTAAGAAACAAAACAGATGCTGCATTTTAAAAGAATAAAATGTGTTTTAATCACATTATTTAGACACAGTATTTAAGTGCATTGTCTCTTGTATGTGTTTATTTTGACTTAGGACAGTGGTTCTTAACCTTTTTGCATCTATGGTCCTGTCAGATCCTCAAGGGATCTCCCATAGACTGCCCATCCCATTTATATAATATATTGTTAAAAGGCTCCGGTGACCACATATGAAGAGATTTCTTTACATAACCTTAGTGAGATGCGAGTAACTACAGGACTGGCATACTGCTAAGGTATTTTTTCATTTGGATCACATGGGCCTGCAAAAGCACATTGCACACAAGTTTTCAAGAATGATTACCCCAGAGCAGTGGTTTTTAAACTATTATAGAAAAACCCTGGGGAAATATCAGCAATGAAGGCCAAGTTCCCTGAAAGAGTTGGTCCATCCTAGATACATAAGCAGCAGCCTTATACAGAGTCAGATCCTGTCTCTATCCAACTACAGTGTAGCGTCCCTTCAGTGGCTATCTTAGATACATAAGGTAATAACCAGCGTTTTGTATTTTGCCCGGAAACATATCGGTAGCCAGTGCAAGTGTTAGTATTAGAGACGTTGGTAGAGAAAGAGTTCCTCAGCCCCTCTCCTCCAGTATCCTCCCCAAAACTGAGCTGCCATCGTCACACACCAAAGGCCTGCAGTATCATAGAGAGTTCCTCAGTTCCCTTGCCCAGTAATATCCCATCCAAATCAGAGATGTGAACTCCTAATTACTTGGTAGCTAAACTTGGGGATTCAGCTTGGTAGCAAGGTAGAGGGGGAAACATGCTCTATATCCTGCAGGACTTCTGTCCAGCTATTTCATTACTTATCGCAGCACTTCTCCCTCTGCTAATTTCGTGAAATAAGTTTGTGCTCCACTACCTTAGAAAGTTGTTACTCAGCACAGCTTACTTAATTCTTTGCTAGGACCATCGACAATCGATACATCCGTGCTTTCCTGTCCCTCAACACAGCAAGCTCTGAAGACCAATCCACACTGGTATCCCATCAAAAGGCTCTGCTCACAGCTGTTCGCTTGCTTCTGGGCCACCTTCCCCAAAAAGCAGCAATAACAACATTTCTGTCAAAATAAAATTTACTTATTATTACCAATAAACTTTCAGGTAACACAGCATCAGCCAAAGGAAGAGCAGAGAAATCAAATGTCCATACTATTGACCTTTCTTGACTTTGGAGAAAGTAAAGCCTGTGTTATTCTGTTCAAATTCAATAAAGTATTAATGCAAATAAAATGGTGGTTTCACACTACTGTACAAGTATACTGACATGTACCAGAATTCTACATTGCAAAGAAATTCTAATTTATGTGTATTTGGTCACCTAACACTTCATCTAATACTCATACAGTGATTTCCTATGTGTTCAGATGGCTTCACATACATTATCACCCACAAGAGGCCTGGACAAGAAGCCAGAATTCCCTGCCCTGCCCTTGCTCTTTCAAATGCATTTATAACTGCCTCACCTCTATTTTTTTCTTTTCCAACTAAAACCAAAATTTATTCTAGGTTTTTTGGTTTCTTTTGCAACAGTAAATATAATTTCCTAATACATTTCAAGTGCAACCCATCAACTCAGCAAAAAGCAACCCACAGTTTCCCAAAATGCCAAGAAAATTGATCATGCTAATAAGGAATCAAGGATGAGCGGTTTTCAATAGGATTTCCAAATGTGTTCATAAAGAAGTTTGATTGTCCATAGTTCCCCCACCCACCCCGTAATGTCCGTAAAACATATTTTCAGGGGTTGGCAACTTTAGCTCATCCTGATTGGTAGTTGCCATATTTCTCCCCACAATTCTCCTCAGAATAATGCTGTGCCCTCACGTAATATCATTCTGAGAACTATGTGGGGAGGAGGGGTGTCAGATGATAGCCAGGAGAAAGAACTCTGCCAGTAAGGCCCCCATTTTGCACCACCTGAAAGACTGCCAAAATGCCCCTGTTTTTGCCACTGTAGAGTGACAAGGGGTGGTGGAGGCAGCTCAGTCCCAATTCAAATACCAACAGTTTTAATGGCAAAAACTGCATTAATAAAGTATTAAAGACTGACCAGCAGAGGGCTCTCGTTGGCTGAAGAACATACTTCAGACATGCAGGAGCATAGTACAAAAATATTGCACTTCTAGCTACTAGCTGCATATTTCAAGTGAAAGCTGAACCCATGTGGAAGTTTGAAACCACCTGGAAGACACTATCTCACATAGCCCAGAGTTGTACTACTCATGAGTAAATTTGCACCAATCAAATCTGGATCATTAATCAAAAGTATTTTTCCAAGAATCCTTGATGCACAGAAATCCCCTCACCTATGGCATTATTTTCTAAGAGGCACATTTGGAACTGTGGGCATACCTTTCAATTGCAAGCACCACCTTTTGGGCTGGGTTACCTATAGCTTTGGCAGGATCCAGGGCAAAAATCGTTTGTGTGCCCCCACCCTCAATGAATTGGTTATTTGTGTTTATTCCAACCGAGCTTGATAATATTTGTGTTTAAAATGGTATAGGTACTATCCATATCATGAAGAAAAAGTAGGCAATTAACAGTGTGGGATGCTAGGAAAGGAAGAGGTCAAAAGAGCTTGTGGCTGCATATATGCATGTTATATCACCTCTAGTCCTTTCTTCAACACCCAACCCCTTAACCAACAATATTTCATGTGGCCTTTGACTTCTCTCCTCAGTCATAATTTCTAACTGTAACCAAATGGCCACACTTGGAATATTGTGTACAATTCTGGTCACCACATCTAAAGAAGGGCATCGTACAACTAGAAAAGTTGCAGAAGTGAGCAACCAAGATGATCAAGGGCCTAGAGCACCTTCCTTATGAGGCAAGGCTAGAACACCTGAGGCTTTTTATTTTAGAAAAAAAAGACGACTGCGGGGAGAAATGACAAAGGTTTATAAAATCATGCATGTTGTGGAGAAAGCTGCTAGCAGAAATTTTCCTCTCACTCGCATAGCACTCGAACCAGGGGTCATCCCATGAAATTGACTGCCAAGAAATTTAGGACCAACAAAAGGAAGTACTTATTTACACAATGCATAATCAACTTGTTGGATTCTCTGCCACAAGATGTGGTGACAGCCAACAACCTGGATGGCTTTAAGAGGGGTTTGGATAACTTCATGGAGGAGAGGTGTAGTGTTCCCTCTAACAGGAATTCCCAGATGTTATTGACTAGAACTCCCATAATCCCCAGCCAAAAGCCATTGCAACTGGAGATGCTGGGAGTGTGGTGCTGGGGGATTCCCCCAGGGACGGGAGCTCTAGGCACCTGTCTCTGGGTCAGCGTGAGCTGCAAGCAGCTTGTGCTGACACACTATCCCAGCAGCCCAATTAAGGGCATGTTTGCTGGGCTTTGGCGCTAGGTTTGGCTGCTTGAGAACAGCCTCTATATGTAGGCATAACATACTATTTATATTGATTTTCAACCACTTCCACGCCAATTCTAAGCATGTAAACTCAGAGCAAGTTCAAGTGTGTGTGTGCGTGTGTGTGTGTGTTCGTACATATACTCCTGATACTACTATTCTCATCCCAGATCATGCAAGGAGCACTCCAGTTTGATCTCTGATGAACAGATTTTTTGAAGCCAAAACAAAAGCACTGACAATCACACGTATCACCACCCCTTTGCCTCAGCAACACCATATAGAATATCTCATGTAATGCCAATGTACTGGAGATGGGTCAGATGATAGGGACTGCCTCACTAAAATCTATTTGCTGTAAGAGTAAAATATTCTTTATATTTATTGTTTGTTTAGTTAGTCAATTTGTGAAGCTGAAGGAGGAAGGAAAGCCCAGCAGGAACCCGACTGTAACTCTGATTTAAGCAGACTGTTCTTATTCTGACGGGGTGGGGGTGGGGATCCATATCAAAGAAGACCCTAAGAAGGAGATGAGGGATTTAGATTTCAAGGGCTTCTTTATCACAAAGGAGTGGGTTGATTTCTTAGAAGGAGAGGCAGCAGGATGGAGAATTTTATTCAGGCTTACTCAGTGTGTGTCTCTGCATAGTTGGTCCTAGGGTTTGGGGCACCCTGGGTGAAGTTTGACTTTGGCACCCCCACCACAGCCAGGAAGCGTAGAGCCTGGGATTTAACTTGAGCCACTCAGGCTGCTCACTCATGGGGTTGGCTGACAGGTCTGAGCTACTTTGGGGACACAGTGGAAGAGAGTTCCCAGTATATTACAGGGCAAAACTCAATATCAGCAACATCTTTTCATCTCTGCAGTGTTAATTTGGAAATCCAGCCAAGACCATTTCTTTTTTGAAATGAGACTATCATGTGGAGTAATGGGCAATGAAGACTGTAGTGTGTGTGTGTGTGTGTGTGTGAGCGCGCGCGCAGAATGTGCAGGCCCTTCGGGGAGCAGGTTGCAGTATTTCATCTTACATTCTTACACCACTGTGCAGTACTTCAGGAGTACAATGCAAGCGGGAGAGAAAGAATAATTTGCAGTGCTATATCTTGGCACTGTTTACACACACCCCCAAAAGGATTGGTGCCTTAGATGACTGTCTAGGTCTGCCTAGTGGATGGGCCAGCCCTGTGCCTCTCCCTCTCCTGAAGCTGGTGGCTTACTTCTAACTGGCAACAAACTGTTGCAGCAGTTATTCACTATTATCACCAACAATGACCACTAAAGAATGGTGGGCCACTGTGCAAACTGGTGGGCCACTGGGTGAAACAGGATGTTGGACTGGATGGGCCTTGGGCCTGATCCAGCAAGGCTGTTCTTATGTACTTATGCTGACTGCCACTCCATACAACACTGGCCCTCACACCAGCTTTCAAAAGCACAGCCTGGTGCTCTGTCCCTACTAGCACTCACAAGAGGTACCCAGGAAGATCAGTTCAGTTGGCTATTGCTCCTCTTCCCTCCTACCCAGATGACTCACACGCACAGGCAGTGAACAGTGCAAGAAAGACGACAGAGCAAAATGCATGCTGGCACTGGCTGGGAGAAGAGGTAAGAGACCACAGTGGCCTCGCCAGGACTTCCTCTCTCCTGTCAGCACAGAGCTCCTTGAGAAGCCCTGGACAACTGTGCCTTCCAATTCAGCCTTCCAATTCAGACAGGGCTGCTCTTGGGCAACCGTGACTTCACAAATATCTAGGAGGAACAAGAGAAATTATTCTTGCTGACTGGTTCTCTTCATGCCAATGCCTCCAGATCCAAACTGTAGAACACAGTCATGAACAACTTTGACAAGGTGGAATCACTTGAAGGTAGGAGCAGTACATCTACACGTCCTGCATGCAGACAACTAGCTCACTAAGAACTGACCCAGGCACACAGTTTAAGAAGAATAACTGTTCTCCACATTTTACCAGTTTACACTTCTTTAGGAGACCTCATCAAGAAAAGCACATTCTAAAAGGACTTTCTGTGTTTGTCCCGGGTTTTTGCCATGACAAAGTTGACTGAGAAGTTGTACTTACATTTGATGGGCATATCCACAGTGACCTATGTGATGCCTATGAAAATTATGTTTTATCAAACAGTTTGAAATACTTCTGGACTCTCACCTTACTGATTTTTTCTTCACAGTTAGAATTATCCTCAAGCTCGTCACAATCTTCATTCTTGTTTGCTGTAGCTATTCCTGCAGTACAGTGTAGCTCCTCCAGTTGACTGAGACAGCACTGCTCCTGAGCTACGCTAAAGTTAAATGAAAAGAAATGGAAGGGAAAATAATCTTAGGCCAATGGCATAACGACAACATTGTTGCATCCATAGAAATATTTTAATTATCTGGCACATTAGATGTTTGTTTGTTTTATTTTTACATTTATATCCCACTCTTCCTCCAAGGAGCCCAGAGCGGTGTACTACATACTTAAGTTTCTCCTCACAACAACCCTGTGAAGTAGGTTAGGCACCTATGGCATACCTGCCAACATTTCAGAATGAGAAAGAGGGACAAAGGCCAAAAAAATTCACACACACCCTGCTAGACAGGGATTAATGCACCACACAAAACTCTTTTCCTCCCCTCCTTGCCAAGCCCTCACTCTTAAACAAGACCCTCTTCTGTGGGTATAGTGATAATATGAACTTGGGAAGCAACTCTAAAAGGCAAAATCTACACTCTTAATCCAAGCCCTATTATGTGGTATATTGATAATATGAACGTGGATAACAGCCCTGAGGCTAAGCCTCTGAAACCAGACCCTATTCTGTCGGGACTACAATATAAACTGAAGAAATAGCTCTGAAGCAAAGTCAGTGCTCTCTCTCATGAAATCAGACTTTGTAAGGATTATAATATAAACTTGAAAAAAGCTTTGAAGAACAAATGCTCTCTCAAATGAAATCAGACCCTATTCTGCAGGGAATATAAACTATAGGGCCTAAACTGGAGAAGAAATATCTCTGAAAAGCAGATGTGCTCTCAAATGAGATCAGATCCTATTCTGCAGGGAATATTCTGCAGAGAAATAGCCCTGAAAAGCAAGGTCAGCATTCTCTCAAAAAAAAAAAAAGTCAGGACCAGAAAATGGAAGAAATCAAGCAACAGCTCTCTCTCCCCCTCAGTGTCTTTGCACACTCAAACACAGTGCACCTTGTGGGCAGGGGTTTTATAGGGCCAGATCTGGCCGTCGCCACCCTTGGGAGGAGGCTCTGGTCTACCCATTGCCAGAGCCACCGCCTCCTCCAGCTCTGTCTGAGGCTGAGATCCCAGATCTTATTGGGATCTGAGAGGTGACTCTTGTGAGACTCAGGCAAACGGAGCTGGAAGGGGCGGCAGCAGAGATAAAATGGGATATTTGTGGGCCTCCCTGTGAGGTTGGGAACCAAAAGAAAAGGTTTTGTTTGGTGAGGTGGCTGTCCCAGGAGAAACAGGGCAGTTGGCAGGTATGCTATGGTTGATGAGGGAATAACAAACATGGCTAGTTACATCATGTCCAGCCAGCTTTTTCAGAATAATGGCTGACATGAAGAAAATTGCTCAGAGTAGTCTTGTTGAAATTTAAAGAAGTTAAGCAATGCCTAATGTAATTTTAATTTCAGTGGGTCTATTTTGAGTAATTTTCCTCATCGTGTCAGCCAATGTCTTTAACTCCACGTTTACTGCTCTGTATGGAGCCAAACTACATGGTCAAAAATGTGGCACAGATTTTCCGGGGCTTTGGAAGTGTTGTCCGCATGATTCAGTAGATGTTTTCTAAAAGCAGCCACTCAGAATGAAATCATATGATATTTCAAGACTATAGTGGTCTGCTTTAATACATTCCCTATTCCCTTTAGACCTTGAGCATTTCTCAATACAGAAGTACTGAATTCACCACCATCCCCCTTGGTGGCTTGATAAAAACATAAACGGTTGGTTGACTTGGTTAAAATCATGGTTAAAATCCCAAACATACAGTAAGTAATCTTATGTAGATTTAACTAAGTTTATTCAGAAACAACTCCATTTTCCTCCTTTTTCCTTTCTGACTCCGCCCCACCCCCACTCTCTACAGGATCCGCACTAGGACACAATTCTAAATAACATGGAAGATTACTGGATAGAATACAACATAGTGTCATCAGTAAGGCCTGCTTGCCACCTTACAAGCTGAGAGGCTGGAGAGGTGAGGAAACTGCCTTTGCCATGATTTGCTATTAGTCGGTTTTTGCCTGTGCATGCGGGAACCCACAACGATGAGGCAGACCCAGGTTTGCCGTCAAGAAATGGTTAAAAGGGTCTGTATTACCAAACTGCACTAATTGCAACTTGCTAACAGCACAATAAATCTTGTCGACCTGCTGGAATGCAGGCAAAGGGGCCCCCATTTGGTATCTGTAGATAAGAAATGGCTGTCCAGTACTTTCAAGGCCACATCTGGAAGGGAGTGAAAATAGTTAGCTGCGTTCAGAGAGAAGAAGGGGGGGGGGATTGCTTAATTATAGTTCGTAGGGGAAAATGTCTGATTGGTAATAATTGTAAGATGACGATGCTTACTAATGAGAATTGTATCCACAATATGTAAATTGCTATGTGTTTAAAAGGCGAAGACACAATGTAAACAGGGTCTTGGGCTTTGGAATTTATTTCCACTGCGACCAAATTGCTGGCAATAAATCTGCTTTCTCTTACGTCTGGTGTCAATCTCAATCACAAAACCCAGGGATTTCTGCTACAACAAGGCATGATGGGGCATCAGCATGGCAGGTCAGAGTTGCAGGAACTCCGATAACTCCAAATGGGCAACTTGCTTCATTGAGCTTCAGTGCTTGACTGAGGCCGTTAGTTGCGGACTGCTTCCCAGACTCTACCTTCCTCCACTGGGAGAGCCTTAGCCTCCTGGCCTGGAGTGTTGCACTTCTTTTTTATTTTATTTCTTTATTGTTAAATGTATATACCACCTTTCATTAAAACAATCCCAAGGTGGTTTACAGCAGAATTTAAAAACAAGATTGTAAAAATGACACAATTAACATATTAAGCTAAAAATATAAAACAAATCTGATTAAAAAATGTAAAACACAAGCATAAAAACAATACAAAATACAAAGTACAAAGAGCAGCAGCAGAGACAATCATATAAAAGCCTGGGTTAAAAGCCAGGATTTAACATGCTTTCTAAAAGCTGTGATGGAGTCTGAGGAGCGAATAACCACCAGGAGAGAATTCCAGAGTCTGGGGGCAGAAACAGAGAAGGCCCTGTCCCATGTGCACAACAACCGAGCCTCCCTCATTGTCGGCACCCGATGACCTCATCAAGTAGGCAGCAACCCTTGGGAGCAGGTGGTCCCTCAGATACCCAGGGCCCAAACCGTTAAGGGCTTTAAAGGTCAAAACCAGCACCTTGAATTGGACCCGGAAACAAACTGGTAGCCCGTGCAGCTCTTTCAAAAGGGGAGTGATGTGCTCCCATTGGGCAGCTCCAGACAAAACCCTAGCTGCCGCATTTTGCACTAGCTGCAGTTTCCGGATATTCTTCAAGGGCAGCCCCATGTAGAGCGCATTATAGTAATCCAGCCGTGACGTGACTAAGGCATGGGTAACCGTGGCCAGATCTGCCTTCTCAAGAAAGGAACGCAGCTAGCGCACTAGCCGAAGCCATGCAAAGGCACCCCTGGCCACCGCCTCCATCTGAGCTTCCAAAAGCAGAGCCGGGTCCAGTAGTACCCCCAAGCTGTGTACTTGCGCCTTCGGGGGAGTGCAACCCCATCCAGAACCGGTAAAATCTCCTTATCCCTATTGGCTCTCCTACTGACCAACATTACCTCCGTCTTGTCCAGATTCAATTTCAGTTTATTAGCCCACATCCAGCCCATCACAGCCTCCAGCCCCCGTTTCAGGACATACACCACCTCCCTAGGATCAGGTGACAAGGAAAGATAGAGCTGAGTGTCATCTGCATATTGCTGACAACTCAGTCCAAGTCTCCAGATGACCTCTCCCAGCGGTTTCATGTAGATGTTAAACAGCATGGGGGACAAGACTGAACCCTGCGGGACCCCACAGGCCAATGGCCACAGAGCCGAGCAGTAGTCCTCCAGCACCACCTTCTGGACCCTCCCCGCAAGAAAGGACTGGAACCACTGCAACGCAGTGCCTCCGATTCCCGTACTTGAGAGGAGGCCCAGAAGGATACCATGGTTGATGGTATCGAACGCTGCCGAGAGGTCCAGCAGAACCAACAGGGACGTACTCCCCTATCTAGTTCAAGGTGTAGGTCATCCACTAGAGTGACCAAGGTAGTCTCAGTCCCATATCCGGGGCAGAAGCCAGATTGAAAAGAGTCCAGATAATCCATATCATCCAAGACCCTCTGCAGCTGGGACGCCACCACACGCTCTATCACCTTGCCCAAGAAGGGCAGGTTAGAGACTGGTCTATAGTTGTCCAGGTCAGAGGGATCAAGGGAGGGCTTTTTAATAATGGTCTTACCATCGCCTCCTTAAGGCATGATGGCATCCTGCCCTCTTTTAATGAGGCATTAATAATCACCTCCAACCATCTACCTGTACCCTCCCTAGCAGCTTATATTAGCCATGAAGGACAAGGGTCAAGAGCACACTATGTCGCCCGCACACTGCCCAGGATCTTGTCCACATCCTCAGTCGGCACCACCTGAAAAGAATCCAACACATCAGGACCAGATGGTGCCAGAGGCATGTCTGCCGGAACTGCCAGAACTCTGGAGTCCAAATCAGCACGGATGCGAGCAACTTTATCTGCAAAGTGACACACAAACTTATCACAGCGGGCTGTAGATTATTCCACCCCCATTGCCTGGGGAGATGTGTGCAGCAATGTCTTTGCTACATGAAACAACTCCGCTGCTCTACACTGAGCAGATGCTATGGAGGTGGGGGGAAAGCATTTCTTCGCTGCCCCCACCGCCACAGAGTAGTCCCTAAAATGGGCTCTAGCCCGTGTTCGGTCGGATTCATCACAACTCTTCCTCCAGCATCGTTCCAGCCATCACCTGAGTTGTTTCATCGCCCCAAGCTCCGAGTAAAACCAAGGAGCCGAACGGGCTCCACCAAGCCAGAGAGGGCGTTTAGGAGCAACCGTGTCAAAAGCCTGAGCCATCTCTCCATTCCAGAGATCAACCAGGGCCTTGATAGGGTCACCAGCTCTGGACACTGGAAACTCCCCGAGGCTGTCTGGAATTCAAGCAGATCTATAAGCCTCCAGGGGCAGACCATTCTAATTGGTCCACCACCCCTGCAGAGGGCAGACGGAGCAGTCAAACTAAACCACACCAGATGATGACTTGTCCATGACAAGGGAGTTATCCCAAACTCCCCCAACTCCAGAACATTTATTTCCCGGTCGGCAAAAACCAAATCCAGAGTAAGTCCTGCCATGTGGGTAGGGCCCGATACCAACTGAGACAGGCCCATGGAGGCCATGAAGTCCTGAGCTGCACCTATTAGGGGGGCTTCAGCATGGACATTGAAATCCCCCCAAACAATAAGCTTGGGGGAACCCAAGGAAACCTCCAAGACCACCCCCGCCAGCTCAGGTAGGGAGACTGAAGTGCAGCAGAGTGATCAGTACACCAGCAGAATCCCCAGCCTATCTCGGAGGCCCACCCTCAAGGACAAACACTCAAAATTCTGAGATTGCCTGACCGGGCACCTGGCAATGGGAAAGGTCTCTATATAGATTACCGCAACGCCCCCTCTCTGACCCTCCAGGCAGGGCTACTGCATGCTCAGGAAACCTGGAGAACAGAGCTAAGAAAGACCAACCCCGCCCAATTCATCCAACCAGGTCTCCTTCACACATACCAGGTCAGCATGCTCATCCACAATCAAATCATGGATGAGAGATGTTTTGGCATTGGCCGACCTGGTATTCAGCAGCAGCACCCTAATCCTCGAGGGAGTGTTCTCAGAGCTCCCTGTGGTCAGAGGGTTGGGAGAAGAGCTGGAAAAAGGAACAGGCCTCAATTGCCTGGACCATTTCCTCCTGTAACGGCCTGCCCATCTCCCGCTGCCATACCTCCCTCTGCCCGCCACCTGTGATATTTCTGCCCCCATTCCATCCCCACTTTTCTGCTCTCCCAGGCACATCCCCTCAGCCTAACCAACCACAGCTCCTCTGTTTGATAAAAACAAGGCCCAGGACTCATGCTCTCATTCAAGCTCTCATGCTGGCTTCATTGATGGAAAACAAGGAAGGTCTTCTGGGCCCCAGGCAGCTCGCCCCATGGCTGGGAGCCACAAGGACGAGAGCCCTTGTGCTCTCGCCCTTTGGCCAGCCTGCCCCATATAGCAGCCCCAGCAGCAGCCCAAAGATGACACACACCTGGAGGAAAGAGGTGGGGCAGAGGCAAAACAGCAGAGTTAATGCCCCAGCCCAAGCTGTTCCTTTCCTTCCCATTCTTTCCATCAACTCCCCCCTGGCTACTGTTGGTGCTGGCATCCAGGCACAAAGAATCCCAAGGTCCCTTGGTTGGATGGGGCTAGTTCCATGGAGGGATCAGGCTTATGTGGCACAGATTCCTGGGACTCCTCATCCAGGGTCAAGCTCCAGTTGAGTGTCAGGGCCTGGGCCCAGTGCTGGTCCTTTCTTGAAGGGATTGGCGTCTGCCCAGAAAAGAGATCACAACAGTAACACTAAACCATGGTTATTGAATCCATGATTTGCAAATACCCCTTTTCGGAATGGATTGCCCACCCACAGCAGGGAAAGAGCATTTAAATCCCTTTAAATAGCATTTAAGCCCTTCTCCTGACAGCAATTGCACCACCATCCTCGTAAGAGCCCCGCAACAGAACAGTCTTGCGCAAGCACAATTACTGGCAGTGGAGGGGGGTGGATGCAGGGGGCACTATTTTTCTCTTCAGGAAGGGATCATGACAACTTCCTAGGAGAGAATATGTATGTGAGGGAGGGCAAAGGATCCTGGGATCTGATCAACTATGGCCAAGGATGCTCTTGCGATGGCAGATCCTGGCAAAACAGTCCAGGAACACCCAAGCACACTCCTGCCCCCGTATTGGCTTGCCAACCAGAGACTAGCCCTCTCATGAGAGGGCCAGTCCACTGGAGAGGACCAGAGGCTCAGTAAGCTTTGGGCCTCTGCCGGACTGCACTCTCATGAGGAGGGTCATCCAAAATCACGGGGGCCCAACTTGTGTGGGGCCCCCATTCTTTAGAACTGGTACACCATGACCCCCTCCTCTCCAGACAATCCTTTCATACTACCAAGGAGTAGTGGTTGTGCTATGCCTCCAGGTGGTACCAGGTAGGCAGACTTGACTCACTAGAGAAAGGTTTTTACTGTCTTTCAAATATCCTGGGTTTCGATGGCATTGCAGCATATACAGATCAGCGCCCACAGAGAATAGCATGAGAGGGGAGCTCCAATTATCAGTGAGCCCAGGAAAGTAGGGTGCCATATCGGACAAAAAACAAACATGTACGACCAATGGATGACCGGACTGGCAGAGGAACTGTTTCAACACAGAAGTCGCCAAGACAGGGAAAGGTGTTGCTGGGCTACCCATACCCATGAATTGCTTGTGTGAAGCAACCCAGGCAGGGCAGCAGTTGCCATCCAGCCCACATGCGTGTCTCATTGGGACTTCCCTTTCTGTCATCATCACACAGGAAGAATCTCTCCATTCACTAGAGGTAATACTGCTCCTGCTGGACAGTTCTTCTCATGAGTAACACCAGAGATTGCATGCATCCTCAACTTTATTGTACACAAAATAGAGCAGAGCCATTCAAGAATTCCTGGGTGGGACTGCCTTTTAAACCCAACCCCAGGTATCACTGCCCTGCCTCGTGTTATCTTTGTAATGATCTAATTGGGTAGCCCAGTTTATGGTGCCACTGGGACTGCATGTACTTGTGAACATATTTCTTTATCTATTCATTTTTGGGGAGCAAAACACATGGTCTTGCCATCCCATCCCCTTTCTCTTCTGATTGCCGGTTGCGGGGATGGGTGGGGCGGAACAAGGGACACAGTGGTAAGCCAAGGGACACAGTGGTAACCCCCAATGTGACTTTTCCCTTTGATGGGCTTAGAACCTTGGGGTGGGTCAACGCGGCAACCCTGTTGCTGGGCAGTGGCTTTAAGAGCACAGGGGACAGGGCAAGTGCTCAGAGAGGCGGCCAGTGAGAAGCGCAGCGGGTATGGAGCTGGCACATTTCTGGGCAGGTCTGGGCCACCCTCTCTATTATTTTGGTTCCAGAAACAACACAAAACCCCAGTTGTGGCAGCGTCTGCATTCGGATGCAATGTTGCTGCCTTCAAACCTCAGGCTGGAGCAGCAAAACTCACTACAAACCAAAGGTTCAGACTGGAGTTTAGCGAGGGAAAACGCAGGTCACTTTCACCACAAAACCACAGTTTTACACCTTCGGACGTACATGAATTCCAACCTCGGCACCATTCAACTCCAGTTTGGCGTTACATGCAAATGTGATCAATATCATTTCACATTCTGGGTTATAGCCAAACCTTAACCACAGTAAGACATAATATTAAACCATGGTCAAGGAACACAGACCATAGCTACACATTATGTCTGTACAGGGCCTGTGTTTCTCTCCAAACCTCTCAAGACTCATAATCCATATTCTTGGGCTTCAAGCATTACCATTTATTTATTCTTTAAGTCTTTTCTCAACAGACAAACCCAACTTGGAGATCAACTGACAGATTAGCAGATTTCTAAAGAAACAGAATTCTGTGATTTTGTTTCATTTCTTCTTTAGATTTACAAAGAAGAGTGAAAGCCTGCATTACTGTTCATTAAATGAATATATAATTCCAGAACTCTTTCATCTTTTCTATTATCCTCTCCAGAGGGTGCATACTTAAAACCAGCATGAATTTCCTAATAGCATCTGGAGAGTTCTTATTTCCCTTCATCTAGTGCCAGTCTGGTTTTAACCAGGCCAGGGGGGGGGGACCACCTCTCATCTTGCTCTTTGGTCTTTTAGCATATCTTGCATCTGTACCTGTGCCATTCAGAAACAATTTGAGAACTCTCTCATTTGAGAAAGTTATGACTAAATAGGAAGTTTTGCTAGTTGTGAAGAAAGAGACTGGCTGGGGAGCTGCCACCATCCTGCTCCTTATCCCAGCTGAAGAGACCCCGCTCCCCCA
Source organism: Hemicordylus capensis (assembly GCF_027244095.1). Classification (NCBI taxonomy): domain Eukaryota; kingdom Metazoa; phylum Chordata; class Lepidosauria; order Squamata; family Cordylidae; genus Hemicordylus; species Hemicordylus capensis. The sequence continues at coordinate 133,433,689 of NC_069661.1, forward strand.
AGTGCCACCACAGAGCAGCTGGGACCATCTTGCTCTAAGGGAAAAGGAAGTGAGACTAAGGCCCACGTAAAAATGTAAATGTGTGGCTTCATGTATTGTCTTTCATTTAAGTTTTTTGTAAACCGCTTGGCAAGGTTCACCTGAAAAGCGGTGTATAAATGCAAAAATAAATAAATAAGTAGTTCATTAAATATCTAGATATCAAATGCAAAAAAGAAAATCTTTTTCTTATTCAAGAAATTCATTTAAGGAAATTGGATTGTAACTGTGAATTCCATATTTACAGGGAAAGAATATGTAATTTCAGCCTAGTTCTCACCAAGGTGATAAACTTGTGTCTGGGCTATACCATTTCAGACTGTAGTTGGGGGCTCCCATGATTAAATGCTCCACCATTAAAACAAATCCTGCACATAGAAAACTAGCATGTCAGTCTAGCCTTCTCCCTAGTATGCTAATGTTCTACATTATTTTATTTTTTGTTAAATTTATATGCCGCTTTTCAAAAGAAATCTCAAAGGGGTTTACAGAATAAATAAATATGAAAAACAATCATAAAATCCATAACAGCCCCCCGCCAATTAAATGCAGCTCATAAAAGCAAGAGGACCACACCCCTTAAAGAACAAAGACCTGATTAAAGAACCTGCCTCTTAGAGGCAGCAAGGGAAACTGAGGAGCAGTCGCAGATGACCATTGTGGCAGCATTCTAAAGCCAACGGGGGCAGGTAGAATGACTGAGAAGGCGCTGTTCTATGCGCACGATAATTGAGCCTCGCTCAGTGTCAGCACACACTGATGATCTTGTCAGGTGGGCAGAAACATTCAGGAACATGCAGTCCTCCAGGTATCCAGAGCCCAACCCAGCAAAGTTTGACAAGCCAAAGCTGATAACCAGCACTTTGAACTGCATTAGGAAATAAATTGGCAGCCAGTGAAGCTCTTTCAAATGAGCATAATACCATTACTAGCAGGCAACTCCAGACAAAATAGGACCATTCAGTCCTATGGAACCCCGATAATTATCTGAAGAGGTGTAGCCCACATACAGGGTATTACTTCATGGAGAAATAGGTCATAGCTATTCTTTGCCATACTCTCTATTCTTTGCCATACTCTCTATTCTTTGCCATACTCTCATTTTAATGACTCTGTCCCCTTTCCTATATTACTGTTTACAGCTAACTTACTGAAGCAAATTGGACAAACAGGCAGGCACCACTCCCCTCCATAACGCACCTAAATGAACATGTGCTTCGTTCACCAGCTGGGTGCAGGAAGAGGGTGAGGGGGCACTATGGTGATCCCCCAGACCCCAGCAGCCCAAGAACATTTATACCCCTTTGTCTAATGGTGGCTATGCCCCTGATTTGTAGGGTTGTGTGGACTTTGTCATGCTCACCTTGAATCAGCTCAGAAATGGCTTGAACTTTATTCCCCAGAAAAGTTCGGGGGCGGCCGGGGGGCGGGAATCAGACAGTTTTACAAACCAATTCGTTTTCTCATTCCTCCTCCAGTGCAAACTGAACTTTCAAAGGGATCTGGGAGAGAGTTTTTTGAGAGAGAAAGGCCCCTTCCTGAGGTCTTTGAGAGCTCAACAGAACCGCAACCAAACTAGACCTATGCATTGACTTTCACAAGGCACTTCACATGAATTGGTATTGTAAACATTTTATTATTCTGAAAGTTGTATGACAAGTGTAACAGTGTTTTCAGATAAAGCAGGGTAAAGTAAAGACAAGTTAAAGGAAATTAGTGTGCTTCTGTGTGGTAAGGAATAGACATTCACTAATTGCTTCTGAAAATGAAAAATGAAGCTGGTAGGCAATTCACCGTTTTACATATTTCTCACATAACTTTTTCACTGGTTGAAAGTGGAATTATGTATCTGAACTCAAGTTAATATTTAAAGCTACTATCTAGTTAAATTGTTTTTTTAAACTTTTCTAGTGACTGGAGATTTGAATAATAAAGCACTTCTTTAGCATCATCACTAAAAGAATAAGCCATCAAGTCCTGGATAAATCACCACCTCAGACTTCCCCTTTTTCTGCCAAAACATGGGATCAAAAATGACCTAGTCACTTCCCCCCAACAACCCCAAGTGAATGCTTCTTTCATACCACCAGGAAATATCCCTGAAAACATAGGATAAGTGCAGGTTTCAGCTCTCAGGATGTTTTGCTGGCTAGGGGAAACCTTTTGCTTCTCCTCAACCCAGGGGCACATCTAGGTCATTTTGGCACCTGGGCTGTCCCTGCTGGGATGCCCCACGCAGTGTGAGGCCCTCCCACCCTACTTTTGGGGGTTTCCTACATCCGCCCTACCACAGCAAACATTCATTAACAATATATATATTTTCCAGCTGCCACACAGCTGAGGTGTGGCGTCCGGGAGCTGCCAGCAGTCCTTCTCCCCTCACCGGCAACAGCAGCAGCATTTGGAGAGCGATACTGGACCTGCCGTTTGGCTCGGAATTTCGAATGAACTGTGAGGCGCGCCTGCACAGTTGTGAGTGCTCATCGCAAGCCCGTGATGTCACAGGCTTGCGACAAGCTCTCACAACTGAGCAGGTGTGTCTCGCAGTTAGTTAAAAATGTGGGGCCTAACAGCAGGCCCAGCATCGCTCTCCGGTTGCCACTGCCAGCGACGGGGTGGGGGGAGAAGGACTGGGGGACTGCTGCAAGCAGCGCAGCCTGCTGCGGCAATGGAGGAAGTGTCTGGAGGCCCCACCAGGCAGCGAGGGCTGGGCCAGATCCCCGTGGCCCGGTCCTAAGAGCGCCTGTGCCTCAACCTAATACAAGCCTCCTGAGCCCCGAGAGGTCCCAGAACAATTGTTGGGGGTTTAACTGGACCTCATGCTGCATTTCTTCTGAACCCAATCTACCTCCCCCACCAATTGTGTCTCATATATTATTCAAATGCACACAAGAATCAGCCCTATCTACATTTGAGGACACTTAAGAATTGGAAGACAGAGGTTGCAACCTTAAGCACACTTACTCATTGAACTCAGTGGAACCTGCTTCTGAGTAAACATGCTTAGGATTGTGCTATAATTATCTTACCAAGTTATTTGGATTCAGGCAGAAAACACTTATATATCACTTTTAAGAAAGCACCCTGACTCATCAAGAAACATCTCCCCCCCCAAACACACACGTGATCTTTGTTTGATCTTTTTAATAACTTAAGCAACTTCTAAATCAAATATGTTATCTGTCAATTGTTCTGTGTAAGGGACTAATTTTACAGTCAATACAAATGAAAAAAAATTCAGAAAAAATGTGACAGACGTGATTGCAAAACACATTGTTTCCACACTTAAAAAGAAATCAAGCCTAGATATCTACAATTACATATTTTAAGAGAGAGAGAGAGGAAAAGCAAGATAATGTATCCCACCCCCCCAAAGTGTATTTTAAGCAAGTTCTCCGATACAGTAGGGCAGTGGTTCCCAACCTCAATTCTTCCAGATGTTACTGAACTACAACTCCCAGTATGCCCAACCAAATTTATTATGGCTGAGGATGCTGGGAGTTGTAGTTCGGCCACATCTGGAGGAACCCAGGTTGGGAAGCACTGCAGTAGAGGAATCCAATTCTTCTGCTAATTATTCATATGTGAGTAAGCCCCAAGTCAATATAAGAAAGTATCTTGCCCAAAGAAATATGGGCAGCCAGTGTAAAGACAGAATACAAATGTTTGACTTTCAAACCTAATGCTGTAAGGACATGAACATTCTAGCTGTTATCATAACAGCTGCTTTGAAGCATACCTGCATTCTTTGGAATCAGAGTTTAATGGCAGAGAACTGCAGTCTCTTTTTTCACTCGCCCATTCATATCCACTTGTGCAACAGCTCTCCACTGAAGTTTCTGCAGGAGGAGGAAAAAGACAATGTGTTGTATAAGCTCTTAGCAAATAGTACAGAGGACAGTAAGCTACAACTCACTTTCTTCTCCTCATCCCATCCCATCATTATCACCTGGATAGTTATAGAAGAGCCAATTGCTATTTCTAACTTTAATGAGGACTATACTACTACATTACATGAACCTGAGGATTACACCTAATTTTTCTGTATCACAGAAGAAAGAAGTTAGCTATTACTTTGTAACAAAAGCAGCATTAGACATGGCATGAAAGTTGAGAAACAGCACGCATAAGCACAATGTGCTTTCTATCCTTACACATCTCCTTCGCATCCAAAACATAATTTCTGCAGCTCTTTCAAATAGAAAATTCACAAAGTGATCCACACTGGGACGGGTGTGTGTGCAAGTTATAGAACTCTCATCATTCTGGATGAGAGGACATGAGATCCTTTTGCTTCCTCTTTCATTCACATCAATTCAAGGTTGGAAGCTTCAGTGATTAAGCTCCTAGTATGTAACAGTTACAAGCATGCTGCACTGGCTATATTGTACTGGCATAGCAGGATAGTTAAGATGAAGAATTGTTTCAACTTTCTACCATTATAAACCTGGAACATTCTATTGGCCATAAAATCAAAACACTCTGAACATTTGCAGACAAATATATAAACTCTTGGAAGAAAAATCTGAATTTAAGATCAGAAAACCATGGAGAAAAACCAGTGAAGACAAGCTGTTCCTTAAAGGTCTGCTCTAGTCATGAACTGAGGAAATACCTACCTCACTCATGATCATTTTCTGCAAATTACTAATAAAGATGACTAGCTTACCAAGTGGTAAAGCTGGGGGGAAAACCCTTACCACTTGATAAGGACAACCTTCACAATACATTGGAATGTGTGGCAAAAAAGTAGTCATGCCACATGTCCATCGATACAAATCCTGTCATCAAACAGCTATGTGGTAGAAAATCTGCAGGAAGTTGGTCACCTGTATTCACATACTGAGGCTGCTCTCATGGGCAGTCAAAGATCCACCAGGATCCATGTGGATTCTAGAGATCCTACAGCACCAAACCCAGCACCGAAGCCCGGCTCTTAGCCGAGGTTAAGGGCACAAACATGCCCCTAACCTGGCTGCCAGGATCAAGAGTCAGATCCCACATCCCCTGGGGGACTCCCTCAGTGCACTATATTAAGCGTGTACTGCCCTGCAGGATACCTGGAGGCCGGGAGAACGCAACCAGCAGCATGGGTTATGTGGACTGGGGCCAAGAGCAGTCATCTGGGGGAAGGTAGGTTAAATCCTGCCTTCCCCACTGGCCACCAGCCCATGTGTTTGTGTGAATAGCCCCACTGTTTTCCAGTGTCACTGTTAATTAACAGACATTGTCCTACAATGGGACAACCTGCAGTGACAACATCATCTGGCTGGTTTATTCATGGCCCTGTGATCGTTTCATGGGAAAGCCCCCAAATCCATGAAGCCGAGGTAACAATTAGCAGCCTGGAATGCTGTGTTAGGGGTGTGTGTGTGAAAATGGTTCTCTCCGAGTAAAGCCTCAGCGGTTGCATCTCAGCTCCCCTTCAACTGCTACAGTTGAAGGCCTTCAGACATTCCTGGAGATACTAAGGCAGAGGATGCAAACAGTTGTATGAAAATGGTTTAAAAGAGACTTTATATCCCATAGTGTGTACACACACATTCCTTTGACCCCACTGCTGTTATTCTGTTAAACAGAATTTGCAGGCTTCTGAAACAGATAAAATGCTAGTTTACCAGAGGGAAGAGTGGGACAATATGTATCAGGCCTGCACAACATGCGGCCCAGGGGCCGGATGCAGCCCGCAAGGCCTTTTTTCCTGGCCCCCGGGGCTATTTCCTCTTCCTCCCCCTGCTGCTTAAAAAACACCCCCCCAAAAAAATTCCAGCCTCTGCACAGCCGAGGAGATGGCTGCGGGGGTGCAAGTGTTCTTCCTTACCCTCCCCCACGGCAGCAGTGGCGCACAGCGGCAGAAACTAGAGTGACACTCGGGTCTGCTATTTGGCCCAGTGTTGCTTCCCAACTGCGAGGCGCGCCTGCGCAGTTAAGTCAGTCTCTCTCTCTCTCTCTCTCCCACCAAGACTGCTCCATTCTCTCTCTCTCTCTCTCTCTCTCTCTCTCTCTCTTTCTCCCACCAAGACTGCTCCATTCTCTCTCTCTCTCCCACCAAGACTGCTCCATTCTCTCTCTCTCTCCCACCAAGACTGCTCCATTCTCTCTCTCTCTCCCACCAAGACTGCTCCATTCTCTCTCTCTCTCCCACCAAGACTGCTCCATTCTCTCTCTCACACCCACCCACCAAGACTGCTCCATTCTCTCTCTCTCTCTCTCACACACACACACACCCCAAGACTGCTCCATTCTCTCTCTCTCTCTCTCTCTCTCTCTCTCTCTCTCTCTCTCTCTCTCACACACACACACACACACACACACACACCAAGACTGCTCCATTCTCTCTCTCTCTCCCACCAAGACTGCTCCATTCTCTCTCTCTCTCTCCCACCAAGACTGCTCCATTCTCTCTCTCTCTCCCTCCCTCCCACCAAGACTGCTCCATTCTCTCTCTCTCCCTCCCTCCCACCAAGACTGCTCCATTCTCTCTCTCTCTCACACACACACACACACCAAGACTGCTCCATTCTCTCTCTCTCTCTCTCTCTCTCTCACACACACACACACACACACACACACCAAGACTGCTCCATTCTCTCTCTCTCTCTCTCTCTCTCTCTCACACACACACACACACACACACACACACACACACACACACACCCCCCAAGACTACTCCATTCTCTCTCTTTCTCCCACCAAGACTGCTCCATTCTCTCTCTCTCCCACCAAGACTGCTCCACTCTCTCTCTCTCTCCCACCAAGACTGCTCCATTCTCTCTCTCACACACACACACACCAAGACTGCTCCATTCTCTCTCTCTCTCTCTCTCTCTCTCTCTCTCTCTCACACACACACACACACACACACACACACACACACCAAGACTGCTCCATTCTCTCTCTCTTTCCCACCAAGACTGCTCCATTCTCTCTCTCTCCCTCTCTCTCGCCAAGACTGCTCCATTCTCTCTCTCTCTCTCTCTCTCTCTCTCTCTCTCTCTCTCCAAGACTGCTCCATTCTCTCTCTCTCTCTCTCTCTCTCTCTCTCTCTCTCTCTCTCTCTCCAAGACTGCTCCATTCTCTCTCTCTCTCTCTCTCTCTCCAAGACTGCTCCATTCTCTCTCTCTCTCTCTCTCTCCAAGACTGCTCCATTCTCTCTCTCTCTCTCTCTCTCCAAGACTGCTCCATTCTCTCTCTCTCTCTCTCTCCAAGACTGCTCCATTCTCTCTCTCTCTCTCTCTCTTTCTCTCTCTCTCTCTCCAAGACTGCTCCATTCTCTCTCTCTCTCTCTCTCTCTCTCCAAGACTGCTCCATTCTCTCTCTCTCTCTCTCTCTCTCTCTCCAAGACTGCTCCATTCTCTCTCTCTCTCTCTCTCTCTCTCTCTCCAAGACTGCTCCATTCTCTCTCTCTCTCTCTCTCTCTCCAAGACTGCTCCATTCTCTCTCTCTCTCTCTCTCTCTCTCTCTCAAGACTGCTCCATTCTCTCTCTCTCTCTCTCTCTCTCTCTCTCTCTCTCCAAGACTGCTCCATTCTCTCTCTCTCTCTCTCTCTCTCTCTCTCTCCAAGACTGCTCCATTCTCTCTCTCTCTCTCTCTCCAAGACTGCTCCATTCTCTCTCTCTCTCTCTCTCTCTCTCTCTCTCTCCAAGACTGCTCCATTCTCTCTCTCTCTCTCTCTCTCCAAGACTGCTCCATTCTCTCTCTCTCTCTCTCTCTCCAAGACTGCTCCATTCTCTCTCTCTCTCTCTCTCTCTCTCTCGCTCTCTCTCTCTCTCTCTCCAAGACTGCTCCATTCTCTCTCTCTCTCTCTCTCTCTCTCTCGCTCTCTCTTTCTTTCTCTCTCTCTCTCCAAGACTATGTCATTCTCTCTCTCTCAGGCCAAGCCTCCTGCTGCATCCTTTCCATCTTTCTTTCCCCTTCTCCCTTCTTTTCCAAAATTATGAGAAGAGGTTCTCATTTTTTCCCCTTAAAAGTGTTCCATGTTTTGTGTGATGATTTGGCAGAGGTGGAAAGGAAGAACAATGCATTTTATTATGTATTTTGTACAGATTGTATATTATTTATATTATTAGAATGAATTTTAATTCAACTTATTTCATGTTAATTTATATCAATCTTGGCCTGCCAGAACATCAAAAGTTAAATATTGATTAAATTCATTTTAAATTCATTTTTTATTCATTTCACTTTAATTCAGTTGATTGGTTGATTGATTGATATTAAGTGTTACTCTAATAATCAGCACCCTAGGAACTGACCTCGGCCCCCATGAACCAAGTCACGGTTGGTTTCGGCCCACCAGGTCATTTGAGTTGTGCAGGCCTGCTATACATCATTGAAAGTTTTTTGTAAACATAAGAACATAGGTCCTGATGGATCTGACCAAAGGTACCTCTAGTTTCACACTCTGTCTAAAACACTAGCCCGCTACTACTTCTGGGAAACTCAGGAGGAGGGCAGAAAGGCAACAGCCCTCTCCTATCGTCTGTCCCCAGCATCTAATAGTCAGACAGATACTGCCTCTGAACATGGAAGTTCCATTTGACAATCATGACTAAAGACCATGAATCTGTCTAATCCTTTTTAGAAGTCCATATAAATTAGTGGCTGGCACCAGGTTGTGCCTGGTCTTGAGACAAGACTAGGCCTTGTGCCCACCCCACCTCCATGGTATGCTCAGATTCACTCCAGCTTACCAGGTGAGTAGGCAGCAGTGGCTCCCATTCCCACCTCTGGATGGAAGAAACAAATAGGAGATGTTGCTGCCACCCTCACTCAGTTCTTCCCTCTCCAGTTAGTGGCACTCCAGCAAGGCCTCTGGGGATGCATCCATTTGCAGATGGGGTGGCAGGGAGGATGTTAAAAACTATCTGAGGACTACAGATTTTCTCTGAACTCAATCATATTTTTCATATTTCATGTTTTTCAAATTTGAAAATATGAAATTTGAAAATATCAAATTTTTCATATTTTTCTGAACTCAATCAGATTTTACTCTGAACTCAATCATATAATTATAATATTTCTTTAATTATTATTGTCAAAATATAGGTAACAGATCTCACTGTAGCATTATAAAGCTTACCCAACATCATCATTAAACACTGTCATGTATTTTAAACTGGATGATTCTTAACCCCCGACCTCAACTGCTCCTGCCACGTCAATCATTCAAAGTTCCACGCTGAGTTTTAACAGGGGGTGTCCAATGGCAAGCAGCAATGGCGCAAGTCTGTCAGCCAACTCATGCCACTGCTGCAAAAGGGTCTGCTGTGTTGGTTGCCATTAGCCCTCCAAAGGTGTTGGTGGGTATGAGCTGATTGGTGCAGGCCCAACTTGGCCCACCCATGACACCAGCCCTGAACACCACATCTTATGTCCATAAGCTAAAAATGCATTGTGTTAAATACTACTTCCATTTGTCTAGTGCCAAGAAGTTTCATTGGGTGACTCTCAATGAGAGAAAGAGGCAAATTTCTCTCAGTCTACAATTATTCTTTTAAACCACCCTCAAGTCTGGCGGTGCGGAGAGGGGGAGAAAAAACACCATTCTCAGCCTCAGAAATATGCTTGCAGCTGCACACTCAATCAGGAGAGAAATGTCCACAGATGAAGTTTCCCAATCCAACTGGACTGAAGGATTCAAAGGTGGTAATTTTTTGCTAGAAACAGTGGCTGACATTAGGAAAATTACTCAAAGTAGTTGCATTTAAATTAAAAGGACAGGCTAGGCAGTAATTCTTAAAGAAGCCATACATAATGAACAAATCTATTGTTTTAAACAAATCAGAAGATGCAGGAGTATCTCAAGTGAGGGGGGAAATCATTCACAGAAATGAAGGAATGGAAAATTACAAAGAATGGGTAATTAAATATACAGCTGGCATAAATCATATATCAAGGAAAAAAACAAACCCAAACACTGTTAAGCTAAATAGGCTAAAGTCTTGTGCACAAATAACGTGCTTAAATCAGTAGGATTTAAGCAGCTTAACTGTGCATGGATTGCACCCTTAGTTATTTGGACTTCATATTATTTGTGGATGGTAGCCAGAGCTAGCAAAATAAATACTGTTAATGAACATCACAGACACAACTTCATACTTCATGGAAGCAAGTTCACCAAACAGAGGAACACTAGAACTTATACACAAGTAATTGTTATGTCCAGCAATTTGACACATTCCTGTATAAGCATTAAGCAGTAAACTGGACTAAAACATAGGGTTGCCACATACATTGGAGAGAATTCCTGGACACAGCCATCCGAAACGGGGTGGGACGCAAGTTTTAAAACCCCACTTTTTAAACCAGGATTGGAAAGACTGCTTGGTAGAGAAGCCTGGTGGCTGTTTCACACATTTTCCTCCTATAGCACTCTTTGCACAGGAGATGGTTAGGAGTGCATATAGTTTTTGGAGCAATAGCTGGGGTGGAGCTTCTGCAGACCTCCATTCTTCATACTGTAGCAATTAATACCAGTTGTGTTTTATGGCCTGTTGCTCCTTGCATTTTTTTCCTGCTAATCCACACAGGAGATACTTCCTGTTGGCTAAGAGGGACCTTTACAAACCTGCAGGTGCTGAATCAGGCAATAATTGTTCTAGAGAGAAGAGGGGACCCTGCAACACCATTAGAGAAAAGTCTGTCCATATACTTCACAGCTAAACCTAGAGGCTCACTACCGCCCTTGCTAACTATAGATGATCCAGAAGGGAAAGGAAGGGGTTTCCTGAGCCATAGAGAGAGAGTCACTCAGCAGCACTGGTGCCAGAGAAAGGGAAAGTATATGAGGCTTTGAAACACTGACACCATGTGTAGCTACCATTCCTGGAGAGAAACACCAGGAAAAAATGACAAAAATTCCCACTCAATTTCCTGGATATTTCGTGTTCAGGACACCAATTTCCTGATCAGACCAGGCCAGTCTTGGACATGTGGCAACACTAATTAAGAGGCAGTTCTCATATTACTACTTTGCACTTGAGTATGCGTTCCTGAGTTTTAAAATGCATGCTTGATGAGTTCTGCATGTGCAAAAATTGACATTTGTGAAGGATAAAGCAGATTAATTCCACTCAGAACCTAGTGACTATCCCAGGATCCAAATGAGGAAGGAACATTTCTAGGTGGACCCAGGATGTGCCACTTTCTGTCAGGTTCCAAGATGTTTGAAGAAACAGCATGAGGCAGGCCAACCTTCTACCACTTCACACGAGAGGCTTCAAAGCATATGAGGAAGTTTAGTGAGGTCTGGGGGTGTCCAGGAGCTACATGGCAGTTCTAGGCTAACTGGTACTCTGTGTGAAAACTGGAATCTCAGCCTCCCAGTAAAAAACTGCAAGTATTATACCCCAAGCAGTACCCCCTGAAGTGTGACACCCTGTTCATGGCACCCTTCCATGGTGCCCCCTGAAATGTGGTGTCCTGTTCAGTCACACAGGTCACATACCCCTAAAGCTGACCCTGAAAGGCTTTGCCTTGCATGCTTGAAAACCTCTGGTGCAATGATGAGATAGTCTCACCCCCTTGATCATATAAGACCCCTTGGGTCACATGACCCAGGGCCACCTTTTAAGCCTCTCCTTATATGCTCCAAACCTGGCAGCACCATGTCACACTAAAGGCCTTAGTGTCGCACTGTAACAAATTGTTCCTACATCCCAGCCAGATTCCAGTTTCACATCTCTGTTCAGAAACTAGCAGCAGAGCAAGTTAAGAATAAGGTTACTGCTGCTGAAGTTCTCACTGCCCCTAAGTCCTAAGCCGATGGGCAAAAAACCTGCTGGTCTTCAAAGTCACACGTCTGATTTGCTTTCCTTCTCCCCACCCCCCATCAACCTTGAATGGACTGTCCTCCTGTTAGGCTGCAGGTACAGAAGCTAAGAGAAGCGGCAACTGCGGCAGCACCATTTTTTTACCTGGCTTGCTGCCCTCATAAGTTTTGAGCACCCTTATAAAATTGTAAAGTCGGTGTCCACTCCTGGCAACCACAGAGCCATGTGGTTTTCTTTGTTAGAATACAGGAGGGGTCAGTAGTGGATTAACGGAGAGGCAGAATAGGCATTTACCTACGGTAGAAAATTTGAGGAGCAGCAAATTTTGCCCCTCCTCAAATTTTGCTGCCCCTCTCTCTGGGCAGTGGTGGCTGCGGCAAAGGTGGAGTGGGTGAAGAGAAAGTCCCCCCTTTTACCTTATATTAAAAAAGGCAAACCATTTTTGTTTAAGGTAAAAGGGCAGCAAAAGCCTTTTTGCCTATGGGTGGCAAAAAGATTAATCTGCTCCTGGGAGGGGTTTGCCATCTCCCATGCAGTATGAGATGATGTCTTTCAGCATAAGTCAAAATCACAACTTTGGAGGAGCTGAAATATTTTCCCCTAAAAGACAGAGAAAATTTCACTAAAAAATAAATCCTGTTGGGGCCATTGTTTCCCCTGAACTGATGCTGTTCTTTTAACCCCACCCCCACCCACCCCACACACTATGGCTTCTTTCTAGAGTGATCCCAGCTTAATCAAGGATCACACACTCTATGCGATTATGTCAGACAAGAAGATACATACAGAGTGAAGATAAAAGCTTCCTAATTAGGCAAAGCTTTTTGTTTCATTTTGGAACAATCATTAAAAACACAAAACACTGAAAGAATGAAAATGTTGATGGAAGCACTAGCCTGCATACAGTGCCCTTTTAGCTCTGCTCTAATAAGAAGCAGCAAATCAGAAAGAAAGCTTTGTTTTTAGGCCACAGATCACTAACAATAGGCATGTGTGAACAGGTGAGCTACCAAAAATATTTGTGGACCAATAATTTTTTGGACCTTATTTGCAAAGCTGCCTCCAATCAGCCAGTACCCACGGTTTTTCAAGGCATTTTTTTTGCTTAAGACCAAGTCTTAGGATCAATTTAGCTTTAGGATCAAATTAAGTGTGACGGAGGCAGCCACATCTGCTGTTCACATGTCTGTTTCGTTCACATATTGAAGTGGTCACAGGTGTCTTTCTCAATCAAAAGAGGCATGTAGGTAAGGAGGATGAAACCTTTGCCCACCCTAGCTCTGACATTCCATTGCTTCAAGAACTGTTCTACCCAGCCCAGCTTTGGAGCACCGGCAAGTTACACAGTGAAGGGGAAATATTAAATTCCTCTCACCCACTCATTGGTGTAGGAATTAGACAAACCACTATCAGCTGCTTGATATATGAATGGGGCAGACACATGAATAAATACACCTGGCTGCCCTACAGTGGTCCCTCTAATTTTTTTCATCTCTGTGTGGAATGAGTTTTGTTCTGGGTGGCAGTACCAAGGCACTGTGTGCACACATGAATGCAGAGTAGGGCCTTCCTCATTCAACCTGAGCAGGATCTAAAATTAGCTGAGCGGACATCAGAAAACTTGTGAGCACGTGCACGCCTTAGAAGGAACAGTGCTGCCCTATAACAATTTATTTGGCCCTCCTCTTTTTAGAAAATTGAACAACCTCTAGCACAGTGCTGGCCAAAGACCTCAGAACATCGGAGGCAGAGTCCAAACGCTGCCTCTCTCCTCCAAACATTTTTTCAAGGCAATGGGTAATTGTGGCACCCTGCTGACCCACTGGCACTCCAATAAACTGCTGCTTGAGATGACTACCTCACTTCACCTATGGAAAGGACCTCCCCTTTCTAGCACAAACTAAATTTACTGCAAACACTTTTTAGTGGGCTAATATGCAACATAAGGAACACAAATTTATTTATTTGATTTAGATATCACCCTTCCCAAAGTGGACCAGGGCGGTTTACACTAAAAACAGAAATACATAATTAAAATCAGGAGCCAATTAAAGCAGATTAAAATTACAATTAAAACTAAATATTAAAAGCCAGGCTACAAAGATGGGCCTTTTAGGCTCTCCTGAAGGTCTCCAGGGAAGACAATCCTCTTATATCCATGGAAAGCACATTCCACAACCTAGGGGCGAAAACAGAGAAGGCCCTATCCCAGACCGCCACCAGACGAACTGGTGACACCTGAAGATGAACTGGTGGATCCCTTCTGATGATCTCAGTGAATGATATCAATGAGTGGCATTGTAAGATGATTTAAAATCATCTTAAAATGATTTAAGACTTTGTTTTTAATTTTAATATGGCATCCTTACAATTGGCTGGAAGCATTGTTCTGGTTGGCCAAAAACCTCAGATTGAGAAATTTCAATGACTATTGGATTAGAGGTCAAAATAGCTAGCAAGCACAAGACCAGAAGTGGTCAGTAATAATTATTAAAGCTAACTTCCATCTTTTTACTATTAAAATATTGTGAATACTCAGCTATAAATCTTATGTTCCATGTTCCTAGTTCAGATGTTGAAACTGATCAGATGACATGAATTTGCAGTACAGACCAAGATAAAAGTCTAGACACATGAAATAGCAGACATTTTTATTGTGTAACTAATGCTGCAACACAATGATTTCACATTATTTTATCATACTGTTGAACATATCCAAGAAAATTTCATAAATGACAAAAACATTGAGAGAACAAGCTATCAAAGCCCAGGAACCTTATCTAGCTCTTTTTGGTCTCTTCTGTAGCCTACGACAAACATTTTGCAAGGGGACTGCACATTTTGGCTAGTCTGAACAGTTCTTTTGAGAAGCAGAATCTCTAAAGAGTTGGTCTTTGGAGGCGATTCAATGAGTATACTGCTTTAATCTAAGTTGGGAAGAGTTTATAATTATTCATCCTTATATTTTGTTTATTATTATATTGCTACTCTTCCTTTTTGTGCTAAAATTTAGACAGTGCATTGAAACTTAGGTTGCACACAGTTGTTAGTTACCAATTCATCAGTGTGTGTGTGTGTGCGCGCGCGTGCACAAGGGACTTACCTGAAACAAAGAAGTGGGCTTTCTTCTATCTTCTACATATAAATCAACTAGCTTCTGAGCAGCAATAGTGGCAGCACTCTAAAATGCCACCTCTTTTCTCCGGAATCACCCCACAATACTCCAGGAAAGGAAGCATCATCACAACATTGCATCCCAGGGTAGGGATGTGCACGATATTTATCGGCGCCGGCGGGGGTAGGGCTTTAAGGGCGGGGGAGAGTGTACTCACCCCCCCCCGCCGCGTTTCCCCCGCCGGCGCTCTCCGAATTTGAAGCCCCTCGGGGCGGCAGCGTTCCTCCTTGCCGCCCCGTTTGCCCCCTCGGCCGGAAGTGGCCGGAAGTTCCAAGCGCGCGTGCGCCCGTCGTGCGCGCGCACGCGCACTCGGAACTTCCGGCCACTTCCGGCCGAGGGGGCAAACGGGGCGGCAAGGAGGAACGCTGCCGCCCCGAGGGGCTTCAAATACGGAGAGCGCCGGCGGGGGAAACGCGGCGGGGGGGGTGAGTACACTCTCCCCCGCCCTTAAAGCCCTACCCCCGCCGGCGCCGAATCACCGAATCTGCCCCGACACCCGAAACGTTTCGGCGGCCTTTTCAATGGCTGCCGAAACGTTTCGGGCACAAGCCTATCCCAGGGAGCAACTGTCACCCCGACCCCATACCTGGCAGTACACTGGGGGCGGGGGGAAGAATTGTGACATTGCTTCCTTACCCAGCACATTGTGGGGTAATTCCGGTGGGGTGGGGAGTGTATTTTGAAGTGCCACTTTTGTGGGTGCTCAGAAGACAGCCAATTTCCATGTAGGCTTCTTGGTAAGCCACCTTCCCCACCTGGCCAATTCAGTCTGATAAGTTATAGAACATTGAATTGTATCAAACTGGATCTTTTCAATGGAGAAATTTTTCATTAGATTGCATCTTATGAAAAATGGTTCAAAACAGCGTACATTGCATGAATTCTGAACGTCGGTTCAATGCAATGCACAGCCCTAATAATTTGTACCTTTTGCTAAAGGTGTTCATATTCAGTTGAGAGATGCACTTCTTAATTATTCAATATCAGCATAAATTGAATCTTGAAAGGGATCCATATTTGAAGATAAATGATTGAAATCTACCAATAAGTTGGACACAGTAGTGAGTGTTCTGAAGCTTCCTGTGTATATAATAAATCGAGAATTTTTTTTTTTATTTATGTAGTTATTTATTACATTTATATATTTTACATTTATAATATATTATATTATACATGGAGCATATATATTGATGTTTTTGAAAATACAAACTTAAATGAAGAAATTTGAAACATGGAAATAGTGCTCCATGTTGTTGTGAACTATACCTGGTTTCGCACTCTGTACATGCTCAGAGGGAAAGAGGCAAAGTCACATCATACACAAACTGAATTGGTTCTTGGAGATGGTGACCATGTAGGATCTGGGCACGCAAACAGAGATAGATAGAGACACACTCAGAAAGTTCAATGGGCTTTATTATAAAAAGTTGCTAATCGGGACAAAATAAAAACATGTTTCCGATTCAAGGTGTAGTGTAATGTGCCTAACTAACATATGTGTGTGCAATCAGTAATTACAGCTATCTAACAATCTAACAAATCCTAAATAAAACATTTAGAGAGAAGCAGAGAAAGAAGAAGGAGGGGGGGACTTAGGAAGGGGGGTAGCAGTGATTAGTAAGGAGGAGGAAAGTAGGGATCCAAGGCTTGTGAAGGCAGCATATTACCAGGATCAGAGGCTGGAGAACGGTGGATCTTTCAGCTGAAGAAGTGAGGCTTTAGCTGGGATCAGCAACCTGGAAGCGGTGGTCCGGCTTCTGGTGGTCAAGCAGACAGTTTGCTCAGAGCGAAGCAGAGTGTGAAGGTCCCATGGCTGGGGAAGTCTAGACTTCTCACTGCGCAGTGGAAGTCACAGACAGCTCCTGTCCATGGACAGAGTTCCTGCTTGTTGCCCCGCGGCTTAGCAGCAAACTCTTGGATTGCTTGTGAGCAGATCTTGCTTGTAGGCACAAGATTGCTAGTCTGCCATGTCCAGAGACTCTTTCTTATAGTGGTTCCATCCTTTGATGTTCAGTTGAGTCTTTTGGATCACAAAAGGCATCTATTCCTGCTATCCTCTGAATATTGTCTTTTAATTACCAAAATTAGCTCAGGATATTTGGTCAGTCCAGAGAGATCTCAATCTCATCTTCTGTTAGCTGCTATCTTGAGGAGGGGACATTGCCCAAAGCAAATCTGCATCTCTGAGTTGCAAATGGGCCCCTTTTCTTGTCCCAGGTTTGCTAGCCTGGTCCCAAAAGGTATTAAAAGTCAGGAGTTAGTGAGAGAATTAGTTCTATTTGTGTGAGACAGCAATTACATTATTTCTTGTGTACCTCTATCTAGTGTGTAATTATAACAAGAGAATATTTAAAGTAACATAAAAAGGGGTACATGTGTGAGACGAGTTAATCAATACATTTGACTGAGGCAGAAGCATCCTGTCAGTGAGGTAAGGGGATTACTGGGCAGCAAGTTAATTTCAGCAGTGTGAGACTGGTAATTAAGCCTGACCCATTGTGTCTCTTGTGAGTTCCACAAACACTGATAACCAATGCTAGATTACCCCTGCCTTTACAAATCATTTACCAAGCAGTCATGAGATCTGGGCATCATGTTCACCTCAAGTTCAGGCATTTAATTGAACTCTTAATATAAAATGAAATCAGACACAGGCCTGAATTCCATATACTTCTGGGCCGGTACCTCTAATGTTGGGGTGCCCAACAATGTCTTGTCTTTTTGTTTGCTCATTATAATTACAATATCTTATGTATGCACTTTGCATTTATAGTGTTGTGAGCACACAAGATAGCAGGATACTGCTGTGTTAATACCAGGATTCCTGCTGAGGGAGAGAACACTTGCTTACCAGACAGTCCCCAGGGTGAGAGACTGGTGTTGGCTGTCTGTTGCTGCTGCAGCTGCTGGTGAATGCCTGCCTGCAGGAGGGAGAGGGTGACACCATCTGCCAGCCCCCTGCCTGACCTGTGGGAGTGTGGCCTCTAGCAGTGGCTGCTTTGCAGGATCGGGGCCCAGGAGTGACTTAGCAGTCCCTGCTTTCCATCTGCCCAGGGTGGTCATCTCTGGGCCTATAAAGGGGCGCTGATTGTGGCGGCAGGGTCACCACTGAAGGAGCGTCAACAAAGGGGGTTACCCCTTTGGGGAAGCCACTTCGGGGGACAGTGAGGGCAAGGGCCAGGTTTCCGAACACAATAATTCACATGTGGGTGGGTATTTAATGAGGCTTCTGTTTTAATTAGTCCTGGGTGGTTTTGTTTTAATTCTGTTTATATATGTGTCTGGGCTTATCTGGAAATGGGGAGACAGGGAGCGTATCCACTGATCATGGGGCAGCAATTCCGGTGGTGGTGGAGAACAGAAGAAATAACGTTGGCAGGTCAGTGGGCCATTATAGGGGAAGGGGACTTGGAAAATTAACAGCTGTTTCCCCTTCCTGCTGTCCTGCCAGCTCTTTGACCTTGGGGAGCAGTGCCAACCAACCCTGGAACCTCACCTTGCTCCTTTGTAATGCCAGGTCAGTCCAGAACAAATCAGAAACCATCCATGATTTGATTCTGGATGAAAGCACCAACCTGGTATGTATTACAGAGACCTGGCTGGGGGAGGCTGGGGGCCCAGTGTTGTCCCAACTTCTCCCTCCAGCTTCTCCCTCCTCTGTTGAGGAGCGGGTGAGGGACCGTGGGCAGGGAGGTGGAGTGGCTGTGGTCGATAAGAACAATATCTCCCTGACCAGGAACCCTGTTGAGGTTCTGGACCATATTGAATGTGTGTACTTAAGTTTGGGGACCAGGGATAGACTGGGACTTATGTTGGCGTACCGATTGCCCGCTGCTCAACAGAGTCCCTAACTAAGCTGACGGACTTGGTCTCGGACTTGGTGTTGGAGTCTCCCAGGCTTGTGGTGCCGGGGGACTTCAATGTTCACTTTGGGACCAATTTGTCCAGGGCGGCTCAGGAGTTCATAGCAGCCATGACAACTATGGGCCTATCAAGTGGTCTCGGGAGTAACGCACATTGCTGGTCACACACTTGATTTAGTCTTTCACTCTGGTCAGGGTGGTGTTCCGTGGGTGGGGAACCCTGTGATTTCCCCATTGTCATGGCCGGACCACCATCTGGTTAAGGTAAGACACACAATCACTTCCCACCTTCGCAGGGGTGGATTTCAAGAAGCCTTGGAGGGATTTAGTGTTGGCTCTGCCGGTGATCCTGTTGATGCCCTGGTGGAGAACTGGAACAGCAAACTCACCGGGGCAGTAGACATTATTGCTCCTAAGCATCCTCTCTGACCCACTTCAAAACTGGCCCCTTGGTATATGAAAGAACTACGGGGGCTGAAGCAGTGAGGTAGATGACTGGAGCGCAAGTGGAGAAAGACTCTACTCAAATCCGACAGATTGCAACATAGAGATCATGTAAAGACCTATGCTCAGGCGATATGTGCAGCAAAGAAGTGATATGTGCAGCAAGTTCATGTCCAGCGGAGTTGTCCAGGGTTGTGAGAGGGCTAGTATGTGCCCCTCCTCCCTTGAATCAGAATCTGGAACAATTGATTACCCGCTGTGATGTGTTTAACAAATTCTTTGTGGGGGAAATCTCTCGTATTCAGGCCGACTTAGACTCCATCTCCACAATTACTTCAGTGTCTGATGTGGAGGTGTCCAGCAACTCCTCTTATGTGATTAGGTTGGATCAGTTCCAGTTTGTGACTCCTGAGGATGTGGACAAGCTGATTGGAACTGTGCGGCCTACCACCTGTTCTCTTGACCCTTGCCTGACATGGCTTATACTATCTGGCAGGGGGGTTGTTGTAGAAGGCCTGGTAGAGATTATAAATGTGTCTCTGAGGGAAGGTAGGATGCCTCCTTGTCTTAAGGAGGCAATTATTAGACCACTTCTGAAGAAGCCTACATCAGATCCCTCAGAGTTGAGCAACTACAGGCCTGTCTCCAACCTTCCATGGCTGGGCAAGGTAATTGAGAGGGTGGTCACCTCTCAGCTCCAGACAATCTTGGAACAAACTGATTATCTTGACCCATTTCAAACTGGCTTTTGGGCTGGCTATGAGGTGGAGACTGCCTTGGTTGGCCTGGTGGATGATCTTCAATTGGGAATTGACAGAGGAAGTATGACTCTGTTGGTCCTTTTGGACTTCTCGGCGGCTTTCAATACTATCGACCATAGTATCCTTTTGGAGCGTCTGAGTGGGTTGGAAGTGGGAGGCACTGCTTTGCAGTGGTTCCGCTCCTATCTCTCTGGCAGGTTCCAGATGGCGTCCCTTGGAGAATGCTCTTCTTCAAAATCTGAACTTTTGTATGGTGTGCCCTGGGGCTCCATATTGTTTCCGATGTTGTTTAACATCTACAAGAAACCGCTAGGAGAGATCATCAGATTTGGTGCAGGGTGCTATCAGAATGCTGATGACACCCAAATCTATTTCTCCATGTCAGAATCATCAGGAGAGGGCATAACTGTCATGCCTTCGTCCTCAGATAGCGAAGAAGAACAACAGGTTGGCAGAGGCATCTGAAGGGGAGAGCTCGGCTGTCAGGCCACAGGAGGGAGCTGAGATGAGTCTGGACAAAGCTTCTGGTCAAGAAGGCCCATCTGGGGCAGAGGAGATGGGGGATGGAAGGCAGGAGGATGAACAACCATTAACTCCCCCCAAGAGCAGAGGCGTACAAAATGCCAACAGCAGCTGCAGACACTCAGACGGAGTCAACAGCTCCTCAGCAAGCACCAAGATAAACACTGAATCTCTAACAGCTGGCTGGAGGAGGAGAGCAATTAGGCTAAGTACTATAAGTCAGTCAACAGGCAACGACCAAGTTGCTGGAAGCAACACGTCGTTTGAGCTTGCTACAGACCAAGCCTTGGCTTCGTGGAATTCCCAGCTTCATGTTTGGACTCTGGAGACTCAGGCTTCCCTGCTTGAAACCTGATTCCTGAGCAAGACCAGACAGCTTATCCAGCCTCGATACCTCACTTGGTGATACCTTGGACTTTTGGGCTCAGAACTCTTGGAATCTGGTGAGTGACATAGGGTGTGAGGGAGACAGTGGAACTTGATACTCGGTAGTGATTTGTCTCTTGTGCTTTCTTACAGACCAGAGTGGATACCAGAGCAACCGGCATCCCGGACAGAGACCTTGGACCAGGTAGTGAACGGACAAACTCATGACAATAACCTCCCTAAATGCCTGCCTGAAGTTGGTGATGGGCTGGATGAGGGATAAGAAACTGAGACTGAATCCAGATAAGACGAAGGTAGTCATTGTGTGGGGTCGAAACCCCAGAGACAATTTTGATCTCCCAGTTCTGGATGGGATCACACTTCCCCAGAAGGAACAGGTACACAGTCTAGGGGTACTTCTGGATACAAGCCTCTCCCTGGTATCCCAGGTTGTGGAAGTGGCCAGAAGTGCCTTCTATCAGCTTCGGCTGATACACCAGCTGTATCCGTTTCTTGAGATGAATGGCCTCAAAACAGTGGTACATCTGCTCCAGACTGGATTACTGCAATGCGCTCTATGTGGGGCTGCCCTTGTGTTTAATTAATTTATTTATTACATTTTTATATCCCGCTCTTCCTCCAAGGAGCCCAGAGCGGTGTACTACATACTTAAGTTTTTCCTCACAACAACCCTGTCAAGTAGGTTAGGCTGAGTGAGAAGTGACTGGCCCAGACCCACCCAGCAAGTATCATGGCTGAATGGGGATTTAAACTCTGGTCTCCCCGGTCCTAGTCCAGCACTCTAACCACTACACCACACTGACTCTCTACAGTTGGTCCAGAATGCGGCAGCCAAGTTGGTCTCTGGATCATCTCGGAGGGACCATATTACTCCCGTACTGAAGGAGCAACACTGGCTGCCGATATGTTTCCAGGCAAAATACAAGGTGTTGGTTATCCTCTCTAATAAAAGCCTTGGTGTCTGTCCGTGGACGGACACCAAGGCGTGCGTTCGTGCCTCCCTGGGCTGTTCTGGGCATGCGCGAAGCGCATGCCCAGAACGGCCAAAGCAGAAACAGACACAGGCAACAGGCGGCCATGTTTGATCCTTGCCCGGCCGCGGAAATGCAAAGGCGGCCACAGGAAAGGGCAGAGGCGGCTGCAGGGAGGCAGAAGCGGCGGCGGCGGCACCAGGCCAGCCACGAAGAACTGAGAGGAAGGCAAGGAAGGAAGAAACGGTGGGGGCGGGCGACATAATGGCTCGCGGGGGCAGGCAGAGGTGACGGCGGCACCAGACCAGCCGCGGGCGGCAGCTCCTTGCCGTGCCGCTAACAAGAAGAAACCTCGGCGAGAGCCAGCAAGGGCGGGCAGCACAAATAAAAGCCCCTAAAAGAGAAGATGCGGCGGCAAAGATCCCGGACCAGCCGCAAGGAACGAGGAGGCAGCAGTGAAGGGTCTGGGCTCGACGGGAGCAGGAGGCACTACGGGCAGCGGGAAGCTTGGTGGGTGGGGTGCTCCGAGTCCCCCTCCTTGCAAGGGAGGGAGCCAGAGGTGGCGGAATACTATAAAAGCGGAAGGTGGGAGAACCAAAATAGAAAAAAAAACACAAAAAAACATTTATTTGATGAATAAAAGACTGATGAGTTCATAAGAGCAAAATAAGGGAGAAGGAAGAACAACAACAAAAACAAAGACAAAAAAAACAGGGAGAGAGGGGAGAGGGGGAAGCAAAAAGAGAGAGAGAGACAGAGAGAGAGACACAAACAGAAAGGTTAAAAAAAAAAAAGGTCAAGAACACAAAAGGGTGGGAGAGAAAGCTAGCGCCCGTTATCATAACGGGCTTCAAAATACTAGTAACCTATAAGGCCCTAAACAGCTTGGGCCCTGGGTATTTAAGAGAACGTCTTCTTTGTCATGAACCCCACAGCCCATTCAGATCATCAGGAGAGGTCCGTCTGCAGTTGCCACCGGCTTGTCTGGTAGCAACTCAGGGATGGGCCTTCTCTGCTGCTGCCCCGAGGCTTTGGAATGCGCTCCCTAGTGAAATAAGAGCCTCCACATCTCTGACAACTTTTAAAAAGTCTATAAAGATGCATCTGTTCACCCAGGCTTTTAATTTAATAATGTTTTAATGGTTTAAGTGTTGTTTAAAAACATCATTTTAAATATATTAAATTGTTGTAATGTTTTAAACTTTTTGTTTTTGTTTTAACTAATGCTATACTTTTTGTTTTTATTTTGTTGTAAACCACCCAGAGATGTAAGATTAATGTGTTAAATAAATAAATATGTTAAATAGATAGATAGATAGATAATGAAGAAATGTTAACAACAATGTTTCCATTTAAATATGTTAAACTGAAGGTATAAGGCAGCCAGGCAGGCCTCTGCATCAAGTCATCAGCCCTGTAACTAGAAGCAGACTAATTCATTGCCTAACAACAAACTTAAACTCTTGTAACAACTACTAAGCAGGCTGAAGCCTGTCTTAAAGCAACATTAACACTTCCCACAATACACAACAGTATTTTTCATTAGTATTTACAGTATTAGTATAGTAGTATTTATATTTTTGAATAATAAAGCATGTATTGTTTTGTAATCTGGTGTCTTTAGCTTTTCATTCTGGTTTTACCAGCCAGCCAAAATTTGTGATTAGCAGCAAACTACCTCGGAGCGCTAGGTCTTGTTTTGGATGTCATGTTGAACTCTGGAATCACACAGTGCCACCAAGTGCAGTCAGTGCAAAGTAAGGAATAATCCCCCCACCTCCCAACACAACACGACTGGAGTTAATCAGTGTAATGTTAGACTTCCAAGGCACTCAGAGCATCTTACAAAGTGTAGCATGACATGGACATGACCTAGTCGTCCTCCTGCACTTAGATCTGCAGGGGGAGGTTGGAGGTTTGCCCCTGAATTTGTGCAGTACGGTGGTATTCAGAGCACCTTGGAAGCACTGTACACCTGTGGGGATGTCACAGGAGGAGGTCAAAATGCGGGAGGTTCCATTCTCCGCAATTAAAACGGATAATGAAACCACAAATACTGAATCATCATATCTATGGGATCACGGGGGTTAGGTTCCCAGGGGTTGCAAAAGAGATAGAGGGGGAGAAAAGTGAAAATGGCCTTAGAAGTGTGGGGGAAAGTGGCTTATGGTGCTCCGTGGGTCCCTAGCAAGTCAGGAAAGAAAGAAAAAACCAAGAGTCCAAGATTCCACCATTTTTTGGCCAAAAAAAAAATCAAAACAAAAAACCCACAGGTTTTTAAATATATACATTTTTAAATGAGCCACAAAATGGCTCCCGAGCTCAAAATGGGGACCCGAAATGACCTCCAAGGTCATTTCCGGCCACCCTCTGATCTGTGGATATGCAGAATTACCCCCACCCCCATGTATACTAAAGTCAGGTGTCATTTACCCAAACGTGGATATGCAAAAATGTGGGTGCTGGATCCACAAATAAGGTCCTCCTGTATATCAGATGATTGTCTGCACTGAAACTTTATATGGTTAACTTTGTTATATCTTTAGCTTTACGTGGTTTTTATATCTTTTATATGATTACATGGTATGAGTTTTGAGGACTTAAAACATTGATTATTTAATATTTGGATAGATAATATATTATTATGATTGGTTTTATTCATGCACTATCATGTTAATATTTTGATAGTTTTCACTTTTACAATTATCATATTGCATATATACAGACTCTTTGTATTATTTTGTATACTGTGTTTTAGAATTGCCTCCAAGGAAGTTCATCTTGGCTCAAAACACATAAGGCAATACTGAACAAATTTATTAAAATGTATTAGCGGAAGGAAATATTGAATAAACCTATTGAAATTCATCAGCACCTTTGAGAGTCCTCCCCACTTTTACCCTTTTCTGATTTGCTGGTGCTACATCATTTTTCTCCCCACTCCCTCTTTGTTCTTAAACAATCTCCCATCCCACGCACCAAGTTCAAGCTCAGGAGGAGACCTGGGACACATTACACTTGCTAGAGGGGAGGAATGCTGAGCCGTAGGAGCCCCTGCCTACTGAACCATCTCATGCGTAGTAAGCAATACCCATATCTACCCCTTAGGAAGGCAAGAGGACTAAACTACAAATACAAGAGTGCTACCACATACCTCAGCCCCTCCCCCCTCCATTCAAGGGAGGAAATTGTCCAATGTGGGTGGAGAGTTTGCCACTTGCCTGCACCAGTGAAGAAGGAAACATCGATTACAATAATGTTTAAGCCGGTCATGGAGAAGAAATGTTTGGGCAGATGAGGAGTGTTTGGAAGGCAAGCAGAAGCATGTGGGAAAGGAGGCTCATGGTGGGGTGTCAGGAGCTGCACTGAAGACACTCAAGACACAGGGAGGGAGCAAAGTGGCAGTTGGAGCTGTGCTGCTGCTGCTGAGGGATTTTGGCAGCCAAGATACAGCATGAAAAGGCATAGGAAGTGGATGGCAAGATGTCTCTTTAGAAAAAGGAGCAGCAGCAGTAGCTAATCTTACTTTCCAGCTCCTTCAACAAACCCAGTGTCCATGAAAAAACAATGGCCGTAGCCCTTGGCTATCTAATGTGGAGATTTGTGCCCTCCAACTCCACTTTGACACTCCTAAGCCAAGGAAAACCACAAGTCAGTGACTCGGCTAGTGTAGTGGTCTCTATGAACTGTGGCTTTAAAAGTGGGCTATGGAATTGCATGGTCCCTCTCACAGGCCCTTTCCTTCACTGAGTGAAATCCCTCCTCAACCTTGATGAAGAGATAGTTAGGCACCTACAGCTGCATTCACACAACCACTTCTCTTCCCCGAGAGGTTCATTATAGCTGTGGGTGTCTGAACCTGCAGAGCCCTGTTGGGGGTCTGTGGACATTCCTGCAGGGGGTGGCCTTGTGTGCTGGCAGCTTGCTGACCCCCTTGTGCTTGTTGCTGGTGGACAGTATGGTGGGCCACACCATCCCTTTGCTCTAGGAGAATGGGTTCAAGCTTGTTATAGCACGCAATGGAAATGGGCATAATCTCAGAGTACTGGTGTTGATAGTAGGCCACCTTCTTGAACCTCTTCTTAAGGAATTGTAAGTGATACATTGGAACTGTGTGCCAGTAGTTCATCTTCTCTGAGACCTAGCCCAACAGACTCATGTTGTGATATAGGATATAGTACACCCCTTACAAGCCACCTTCAGTGGCGCAGTGGGAAAATGCTTGACTAACAAGCAGAAGGTTGCCGGTTCGAATCCCCGCTGCTACGATATCGGACAGCAGCGAGATAGGAAGATGCTGAAAGGCATCAGCTCTTACTGCACGGCAGGAAGCAATGGTAAACCCGTCCTGTATTATACCAAAGAAAACCACAGGGCTCTGTGGGCACCAGGAGTTGAAATTGACTTGATAGCACACTTTACCTTTATATCCCTTGCACTTTGTCCATGGTCCAGATATCATTGAGGGCGTGGGACCCTTTCTCTATCCAGTTCTTAGCCCTGGTATGCTTTTGTCACTATCCTGGGATATGCTCAGTGCCATGAGAATGTCCCTGCCTCAGATATGGCTTCTCATGTCTGGGAGTGTCAGTGGGCTCCTGATGATATGCTATGAACAGAAACTGAATACATCTTGGCGGGGGTGGGGGTGGTAGCTGGAGTGGAGGATATCTGGAGCAACCATTAGATGTGCAGTGTGTTGCCATGCAGGGACGTTTGCCACCCGCGATGACTTGTTTACGTGTGTGTGTGTGTAATATCAGTCCACATAGTGCATATCCATAGGGCAGGAGCAAGTGACAGAATGCCATTTCCCACGGGGTCCCACAGCTGCTGCCAGTGTGTTTGGGTGCAGAGGCATTCCCCTTGGCAGATGCTGACTATTAAGTGCTTGGGAGCATTGCTTGGCCCCGGGAAGTGGGGTGAGGAGATGCTACTTACAGCCTGGAGCCTGTTGCTAGGTGTGGAGCTGCATATTAGGCCCCAAGGATCACCTAGATACTTGTAGGGGTGAGTGCTAGCTCGTCCGAGTCTTGGAGTGGGGGAGTTCTCACATCCTGTTCCTTCTCTCTCTTGGATGAGGAGAGGTCAGTTTCAGGGATCATGACACTGGATACACATTCATCTTGACTATTTGTTGAGCCTGTAATCCTTGTCTGTTGGGCCACTGTATTCCAAGAGTGGGGCTGCAAGGCATACAGCAGAGCCCAGTATATGTGTAGTGAAGCCCCTAACCCACCCACCCCTGCTGTCTTTGGAGGTCTGCCAAGTGCTGCTCTGTGCCACTGTACTTCCAAGGAGCACCATCAGAAGGGCTTGTGCTGTGGCTGCTTAACCTATCCAGTTTCCATCCTTTTCTCACTTAGTAGAGAGAAGGCCCACTCAACAGGATTATACCCAAGGATACATGCCGGGGGTTACAATATGCATGTTGTTCTGGGTGACTCCTAGTCCTGGTGACAGCAGGAAGCATCTCCAAGCCATCACACACACACAAACACACACCCCAGATGGTCTGCTGATGCCATTGGTAAGTGTCGCTTTGATTTGCATGTAGTAGTGCTGTTTCAGAGATGCTAGCGGAGTGGCATGGTGGTGGTGGGGGGGGGGCTATACCATTTGGTTTATGGCTCTTGTTTTCCCCTCTTCTTTTGTGCTGGACAAATGTTGGATCTTGAGTATTTGGAACCAGTGCTATTCTGGTGTAATGGCTGAATTGGTGTAACTGCTCTGTTAGATTGCCAAATAAACATTCTCATTTCTAATCTTTTTTCAATAGCCTTTCCCATTAAAACATTAAAAAGGCAGCAACCCAAAGATTTTTGAAGGTTTTCCCATTTGTTTGGCCTATTTTCTTTTTTGAGCCACACTTCACTCAGCTTGCAAAAAACAATATGCGACAGACTCCTTAAATGGTCAAGCCTTTATGGGCTTCAACCCAAATGAAAGAAACTCAGTTAAAATTTACTACTATAATAGATGTGTGGACAACTCATAGCCTCAAAAAATACAATTGCACAAGGTCGTTGGAATCTTTTTCCTGTTACAAATCATAAGCTCATCCATTACTCACAATGCACGTATTTCCAGATGTTTACTTATACTACTAAGCTGAGTCTTCATAGTACCCAGGTGTGCCAAAGAACCAGCCAGGGAATAGATTATGCAACACCAGTCCAAGATTCTGATACTTGAAGCACACTTTTTATGTGAATTTAAACTGGAAGCACAGACCACGCTAACACCCAAAATGTTTTTCTGGAGTATATAAGAGTAAGAATTATTCATCTTCAGAAGAGTCACTCCACGTTCTGCAAGAATTACCATTTTCCAACTGCCTCCTAATTAAGAGTAGGAACTCATGTGGAATGCAGTGGGGAGCAGTGTTCCTTCTAAGGCGTGCACACATGTGCATGCTCACAAGTTTCTTTATTTCCACTCAGTTAATTTTAGATCCCGTTCAGGTTGAATCAAGAAGGCCCCATTCCAATTGCACATGTGCACACACTGCCCTGATACTGCTGCCCAGAATAAAACTCATTCTGCACACAGATGAAAAAATCAGAGAGAACACTGATGGGGAGTCTAATCTAAGGGTAAATCATGCCCAAAGCCCTTTATTTCTCCCAGTCTTGTCTTCTGGATCAGAATTTAAGACTGTCTCACCAAATCTGAATGTGCAAAGAGGATGTTCAAAAGGCAACTGCCACAAACAGCATAGGGGTAGACAGAAAGGGGAAAGAGAAATGTTTAAATTACTTTCCCAACTCCATGGTGGGGAATCTGAATACCTACTGCCAGAAACAATTGGAACATTTTGCCACCATCACAGGTTTTGTACATAAAAATGAATAGCAATTTATTAAAAAGTTTTTTAAAAGTTAAAAGCTGCACTCAGGTATACCACTGAGGTAGGAGCTAATCCTGTTCCCTGGCCCTGGTGACCTGAGCCAGTAGTGTAGCCGAGCAAAAACACAAAAACCCTATTTAGATTCAACAGTTGGCTTCAATACAAAAGAATTATCCAAAAATATAATACTAATGTTCAATTTAATAAAACTGTGTGTCATATGCTAAACAGGTAACATATCTCAAGTAAATTTTATTCCTCCAAATCAACACAATATATCCATGTGACAAAACTAAATCCATTAAAATTGATTAATGAGATCTCATAGAAATGTCCACTATGTAACTGGTTGAGAAAGTCAAGTCAGGAATTTTGCCTCAGCTTCTCTGGGGGGAGGGCTCTTTGCCCCAGCCTCATGGATGAGGCATGAGACAGGGATGGCCACCTGACTGGCTGTTGGGGGTATGGCTAGTATGGCCATTGTTGAGGCCGTGCTCCAGCCCCCTTCAGTCCTGGACAGGGAAGCAATGTCTCCCGGACTTCCATAGCGCCCCCCCCCCCCACACACACACCCCAACACCACCACTGGCAGTAGTTCAGAGGAAGTTTTGCGGCTGCTAGGTCAGCAGCTCCCGCAGAGTGGCAGGACCATTTTTCTCGTTCTCCCCTGGGATTAGGAGATGCAGACATATATGCATATCTGGATAGATATGATATGGTTTCTTAAAGCTTGTCACTGAAGCAGATTGCATAAAGGTCAAATCAATATTCTACCTTTCACGGGCAATCAGTGGCAATATTCATCCATCTTTCTCCTACAAGTTAAGAGCATGACACTTCAGAGATAATCAGTGGAGACATTCTTGAACTTGGCCCAGACTGACTTTGCATCTCCCAAGTTACTACATTGTGTGCCTTTATAGTAGACCATGTCCAGGGACTACAGTATAGGGAACTACGGTAGTCAAAGGGTATGTATAGAAGTATGTTCACTTTGTGGATTTTACTGTACCTGCAAATTGTTAAGCCTCACAAGCATTCACCTGTTTGAAAACATATGTAACACTAAGGTATTAATACTCCTCCTGGACTCACCAGTTTATTATGACAACAATACTTATTTCACAAATTTCTGATTAATAGATTTATAATATTTATAAATTATGCTCTCTGCCTGAAAGCAACGTGGGTATAGTTTTTTTAAAAACCAACAACTTAAAATTGAGAGTGCATTTCATTCTTACACCTGAAACCATTTACTTTTACAACCCGATCCTATGGCTGAGTTCACATGTAGCTTGGAATCAGTAGTTCAGCCAAGCTGCTGCAGCCCTGGAAACATGTGTGAGCCCTGTTTCAGTCTCAGGAACAATATGCCAAGACTGGGCATAATGTTCAAACTCACCAGTCTCAGCATATTCTATCCTACTTGGAATCGGACATTGGTAACTGAGATTTAAAGTGAATGACATAAAAACTGTAATGTATGGATTTGATGAACATATTTGATAAGAGATATATTGGTATAGTTGGCAGGATTAGAAAAGTGCAACTCTCTGATATACCAGTGATATGTAATTTGTGGATGCTCAGCGTCCATTCTGCCAGTGGTCCCGCCATGGAAATAGATTCCGGCACAGAAGCTGGCACCCTCACAGGGGATCAGGCTCCATAATAGTGGTTAGAGGAGAGCCAGCGTGGTGTAGTGGTTAGACTGCTGGACTAGGACCAGGGAGACCTGAGTTCAAATCCCCATTCGGCCATGAGACTTGCTGGGTGACTCTGGGTCAGTCACTTCTCTCTCAGCCTAACCTACTTCACAGGGTTGTTGTGAAAGAGAAACTCAAGTATGTAGTTTCTGGGCTCCTTGGAGGAAGAGCGGGATATAAATGTAATAATAATAATAATAATAATAATAATAATAATAGCTGACATCATCTAAAGTAAGGGATCTCCAGTTATGAAAGATATATACTGAGCTCTGTATTGCATAGCAATAACAGAAATGCGGGAGCAACTTTCTTCTATACTTGGAAGTGGCTTTTTCAGCATTACTGATTATCTAGACCCGTTTCAGACCGGCTTTCGGGTGGGCTATGGGGTGGAGACTGCCTTGGTCAGCCTGATGGATGATCTCCAGTTGGGAATTGACAGAGGAAGTGTGACTCTGTTGGTCCTTTTGGACCTCTTGGCAGCTTTCGATACTATTGACCATAGTATCGTTCTGGAATGTCTGAGGGGGGTTGGGGGTGGAAGGCACTGCTTTGCAGTGGTTCCACTCTTACCTCTTGGGCAGATTCCAGATGGTGTATCTCGGGGACTGTTGTTCCTCAAAAACTGAACTTGGGATGGTGTCCCTCAGGGCTCTGTATTGTCTCTGAAGTTGTTTACCATCTACATGAAACTGCTGGGAGAGATCATCAGGAGATTTGGTGCAGGGTGTTATCAGTATGCTGATGACACCCAAATCTATTTCTCCATGTCAACATCATCAGGAGAAGGTATAACCTCCCTAAATGCCTGCCTGAAGATGGGCAGGATGATGGAGAATGAACTACTGATTCCAAGCTACATGTGAACTTAGCCACAGGATCGGGTTGTAAAAGTAAATGGTTTCGGGTGTAAGAATGAAATGCACTCTCAATTTTAAGTTGTGTGTTTTTTTAAAGTACACTCAGCAAGCTCAAGCCTCAGCATATGCTATCAGGAAATTCTATTTTACAAAAGGAGCACTATACATTCCGGCTGCTATTAAATTGTTTACTGCCAGGGTTTATCCTCAATTATTATATGGGGCTCAGCTTGGCCCTTATAATAATTTTGTATCTCTGGAAGCTGTACAAACAAAATTTATTAGGGCTGTTTTACAGCTTCTTGGATGTGTCCCTAATTCTGTTATCAGGCGAGAGGTGGGACTTGGCTCGATAGAAGCGGAGTGTTGGAAGTGCATTTTTGCATTCTGGTTAAACTGGTCTTTCTTCAACCCGGAATTGCCCATCTGGTATTAACCGATCCTTTTGGTTCCACTTGGAAATGCCTTGTCAAAACAAAATCCCAGTTTTACGGGCTCTCACTTGACACCCTTATCAGTTTGGGGCATGATACTGTGGGGAAGGTTATCAAGCAGCGTATTTCCAACATTGATTTACAGTCTGAAGTTACTAAAATTCCGAAAGGCTCGTACTTAGGAGATCAGATTTTCAGCAGTAAACCGGCTACTTATTTAATTAACATCACTCTTCCTAAGTTTAGGCAGGCCTTGTCTTTAGCGTGTTTAAATGTGCTTTTTGGGAGGTTTAGAGGAGTTCCATATACATCTCCCCTTTGCCCTTGTGGACTGGGTGTTATTGAATCTATTGAGCATGTTATCCTACACTGTGCACTTTACAAGGATGATTGCTTAAATCTTATTGCTCCTCTGCTTGAGAGGTTTCCAGGACATTCAGATGAATTTTATTTATTAGCAAATTTTAATTATAAGTACACAATTGTAGTGGCCAAGTTTTGTCACATTTTATGTAAATTACGATTGGCTATTGTGTAATGTAATGTTTTTGGTCAATGACTGAAATAAATTGATTGATCAGCATTATATCATTTTCTGCCTGAAAATTCTATTCATCATAAAATCAAGTCTATTAGTTCTATCAGTACAAAAATTGACATAGAAAATCTATCTTGTATGTTCTGGCCAAATTTCAGAACATGCTCATGAATAATAATGGAAATTATAGCAGTTTTTAAAAACTTGCTTTAAACTACAGCCTTCACAATGTTTGAAACTGCTGTTTTGTCCACCCAAAACATATCTAGAAATTTTTATTTCCTTCCCTGTTTGGATTATGTCAGAAATTCAAGGACATTGCCTTTAGCCAGTTTGGTGACAATCTGTTATGTATTCCTAAAGTTATGAGATTTCAGAGTTACCATTTTACACCAATCACTTAACTAAGGATAAATCTTGCAACTTGAGCCTGATTGAGACTGCCCTGTGAAATCTGTTTTTCAAAGGAAAATTGGCTGTCACCTGAATAAGCATGGTGCAGAAGTACATACATGTAGATGGGAGAAGGGGAGATACTAAATCTGTGTATGTAGTGCTGCTGCATGTGTTTGTTATGGGGTGAACAATTTGTTACGGTGTGGCTAACAAAAATGATTAATTAATTAATATTATTATTATCATCATCATCTGAAGGTTTTCCAGAAATGTTTGAACTGGAAAATTTCCCCATGCAAATTTCCCCCTAATTTGCATTAATCTCTTCCCCTCAAAAAATTTACATGTTTCCCTGATGCCCTAAATATATTGTGATCTGGTTTGGTATGTTGCTTGACCTATTTATACAATAAAACATCACCACCACCAAATTAATTTCCCACACTGTATCTCAGACTATTTGATGTGAAGATGGGGATCAGCTATTCTATCTATCTAAACAAATGCACATGTTTATATAGAAAGGTTTTTTCCCCATTAGAATACTTAATAAATTAGTGAAACATATATACCCTCTCACATACTTTCAAGGGCTAATGATCTAAGAAACATTAATTACAACTTTGAAACTGATGCACTTACCTAATCTTGCATTGGCATCCATTCATTGTTACCAATTAACTTTATGAAACAATGCTGGACATCTGGACTAGTAGTGTGGACATGCAGCAGTGTGAGTTCCAGACTACCACTGCACTGCTGCTTGAGCAGGGAAAGGGATTATTTTTTGCCAGTCTTCCCTTCCTTCTGAAGCCCTTTGTGCATCACCAAAATATGTCCCCAAAGGTCAGAGTGTAGAACTCGCACTGCTGCACGTGCACAATGCTAGTCTGGATATCAGCCAATTAAATTTTAGAAGTAGAAAATTTTTGGAATGGAAAATAAAGGTATGCAGAAAAATTTCTACCCCACATCTCTGCATCTGGCATGCTGTTATGTGTTTGTGTGTGACAGGTTGCTGGAGGTGCCATAATCCAATGTATCTTTGTGTGTAGGACACTCCTGCATGTATCCGTGTGTGATGTACTTCTCCATATCATTGCGTGTGGTCATGCTCCGGAATGTTTGTTTATTTTTACATTTATATCCTATTCTTCCTCCAAGGAGCCCAATGTGATATACATGGCTTCTGTTTATCCTCACAACAACCCCCTGAGGTAAATTAGGCTGAGAGATAAGTGACTGGGCCAGAGTTATCCTGTGAGTTTCATGGCTGAACAGTGAAATCCAAAACGGATTGTGAGCAGCTCCAAAAGGATCTCTCCGAACTGGGGGAGTGGGCAACAAAATGGCAAATGCGGTTCAATGTTAGCAAGTGTAAAGTGATGCACATTGGGACGAAAAACCCCAACTTCAAGTATATGCTGATGGGATCTGAGCTGTCGGTGACGGACCAGGAAAGGGATCTTGGGGTTGTGGTTGATAGCTCGTTGAAAGTGTCTATTCAATGTGCGGCAGCTGTGAAAAAGGCAAATTCCATGCTAGG
Organism: Hemicordylus capensis; assembly: GCF_027244095.1. Taxonomy (NCBI): domain Eukaryota; kingdom Metazoa; phylum Chordata; class Lepidosauria; order Squamata; family Cordylidae; genus Hemicordylus; species Hemicordylus capensis. The sequence continues at coordinate 133,467,961 of NC_069661.1, forward strand.
GATCATTAGGAAGGGGATTGAAAATAAAACGGCTAACATTATAATGCCCTTATACAAAACTATGGTGCGACCACACTTGGAGTACTGCGTACAATTCTGGTCACCACATCTTAAAAAGGACTTTGTTGAACTGGAGAAGGTACAGAAGAGGGCAACCAAGATGATCAGGGGCCTAGAGCACCTTTCTTACAAGGCAAGACTACAACACCTGGGGCTTTTTAGTTTAGAAAAAAGACGATTGCGGGGAGACATGATAGAGGTCTATAAAATCATGCATGGCGTGGAGAAAGTGGAGAGAGATTCTTTTCCCTCTCACAGAACACTAGAACCAGGGGTCACTCCATGAAATTGATTGCCAGGAGGTCTAGGACCAACAAACGGAAGTACTTTTTCACACAACGCGTGATCCACATGTGGAACTCTCTGCCACAGGATGTGGTGATGGCCAACAACCTGGATGGCTTTAAGAGGGGTTTGGATGACTTCATGGAGGAGAGGTCTATCAATGGCTACTAGTCAGAGGACTGTGGGCCACCTCCAGCCTCAAGGGTGTGCCTCTGAGTACCAGTTGCAGGGGAGTAATGGCAGGAGAGAGGGCATGCCCTCAACTCCTGCCTGTGGCTTCCAGCGGCATCTGGTGGGCCACTGTGCGAAACAGGATGCTGGACTAGATGGGCCTTGAGCCTGATCCAGCAGAGCTGTTCTTATGTTTTGAACTAAGGTCTCCCTGGTCCTAGTCCAAAACTCTAATCGCTACACCCTGCTGGCTCTCATACCTCATGTGTTGCATTTAGTGTGCTATGCATGCTGCAGCACGTGTCTGTGTGCAGAGTGCTGCTGCAGTTGCTGCTTATGTGCTGTTGCACTTCTTGCATGTATGTCTGACAAACTGTTGCACATGTTTATGTGTGGCGCGCTGCTATACTTGTGGCATGTTGCTGTATTAGTTTCATGTGTTGTGATTCTGCATATTGTTGCACATAGGTGTGCAATTTTCTGCTGTGCATGTGGAGTGCTGCCTGTGGCATTCTGCTGCTGTCTGTGTGGTAAGTTGCTGATTATTATTGCATGTGTTTGTATGTGGCATGCTGGTATGTGTTGCTACATGTTGAGATGATTGCCCTTTGGCATCGGTAACCCTGCTGCCACCACTCAGATTCTGTAGTGGTTATAGTGCTGGACTAGGACCGGGGAGACCCGAGTTCAAATCCCCATTCTGCCATGATACTTTCTGGGTGACTCTGGGCCAGTCACTTCTCTCTCAGCCTAACCTACCTCACAGGGTTGTTGTGAGGAGAAACTTAAGTATGTAGTACACTGCTCTGGGCTCCTTGGAGGAAGAGCGAGATATAAATGTAAAATAAAATAAAAAAAAATAAAACCTCAGCACAATTATCTCAGTCCTATGAAAGACCTGCAACAGAGCTTATTCTTTATTATATTTCTTCAATATGAGTTACCCTGCAGCATGGTGAAACACTTCTGGTTAATGTGGGAGAGGAAAGAAAACATTCTAGCACCTTGGTAACATTGAAGTAAAAAGTTTTATTTTACTTAAGTTCACTCAGATGATGTTGAATGAGTTCTTAAAAGGATAATGGTTTCAGACAACAAAATATAAACTTATGACTTCAAGCAGTGTTGATGTTAGTGATGTTTCCCTGGTAAGAATCTCTCTCTGTGACTTTCCTTTGTTAGGGTGTCTTGCTTGGTGACTGTTCTGTTTCAGACCTGCCTCCCAGTTGAGGACTTCCACAGGTCTTTCCCTGAACAGAAAATGGGTTTTTTCTTTTAGAGTGCAGAACCTCCTCTGCCTTTAGATAAACCGCTCTCTTCTCCCTTTCTTGGAGAAATCATTTTCAGATGGTATTTTTAAGCACGTGGTATATCTGTGGGTTTTTATACCCACTTGGAAAACAAATTCAGACCAAAAGACCAATGTGGGTAGAGTAAATGTTCCTGTCCTGGGTTCTGTTATATTTACAATTTGAACTCAGTGGCTGGGGTGAGGAGGAAACACCACTAAGCAATCTGGACAGTCCTCTAATCACATGATAGTAACTAGTGCACATTTTAAATCCTATCTTCTATCTACTATTTAAATCCTGGGTAGAGAATGTTTTTCTTTTTCCCATTCAGATGATCCCATTCAGTACCTATGAAGAAGAATCTAATCACTTGTTGGAAGCATAATCTGAATTGTATACTTTCCCCAAAAATCACCCTCTCAAAACCCTGCTAACAGACAACTGCCTTCCTCTTGCCTATTTATCATCATCATCATCTACTACCACTACCATTACATGCCAAACAGGGTTTCCCGAGCTGCCTGCAGAGATCCCACTACTTCAGCCTCTATCAGATAAACATTTGCTTTAAACCTTTGCTTCCTGTATATACATAAAATGTATTACAACAACATTATATACAACTCCGTAACATTACAGTTAAAAGATATACATACAACACCATACTGGAAAAATACACATCACGCATGTGTTTGTATTAAAGCATACTCCCTCTTGTTGTTGTGTATGATCTGCTGCAGCATGTGGGGTTTTCCTGAGCATATGATATACTGCTTCCTGTGTTTGTATGTGGAGTTCATGTTGCCTGTCCACCCCACTCTCTGCCATGACTTCACTTGATTTGCAATCCCTGGCTTGGCTCACTTCCATAGCCTTTGTGCTCAGTATCTCTTCTGATATTTCCTATGGTCTCTTGAGTTGTAATTTGTAATACCAAATTAGCCAGGTAAAGCAAAGGGTCAGTGTGCTACTCCCCCTGCCCCCCATTGTTCTGTAGGGATGTGCACAGAACTGGTGGGGGGCAGCTTGAAGGTGGGGGGGATGCTTTTAAGGGCAGGAGGCGGTACTCTTATCCCTCTCGTCATGTTTCCCCCACCAGCACTGTACTTTAAAAGGGTCTGACGGGGCGGCAGCGTACCTCCCTGCCACCCTGTTGCCTTGTGGGACTGGAAGTACCTGATGCATGTGCACACATCAGATGTGCGCATGTGCGTCAGGTACTTCCGGTCGAATGAGGCAATAGGGTAGCAGGGAGGTATGCTGCTGCCCCACCAGACCCTTTTAAAGTACAGCGCCGGTGGGGGAAATGCAGCGGGAGGGGTAAGAGCACCTTCCCCCCGCCTTTAAAGTTACCCCCGCACACTGCCTTCTAACCAGCCAAAACAATGGTCATTTGAATCTGTTCGGAGGCCTGTAAAAGGGCCTCCAAACAGGTTTGTGCACATCTCTATCATCCTGAGGTGCAGGGATAGGGGATAAAAGATCAAGAAAATGTGTCATACATGAAAGCTAATTTGTAAATGAGTACAATATGTAAGACCATGAACATGTTGACATGGAGTGGTATACTAAGACTCTGCTCTTATACCAAAGGTTTTTTGGACGTAGAATATACACTTTACCATACAAAATCCCAAAGGAAGATGTAAAAGTACTGCAGAGATTATAATCTCTTACAACCTGAAAACATTTTTCTTTTCCTTATGAGTGAACCTGCAGGCAGGTATTTTCTCTATTGGAACTAAGGTTTGGTAGACCCCTAGAGGCCACATAAAATTGCCCCAGGAAATGGATCAGGCCGCTGTGTTTCTACAGACTCATTTACATGTACCTCTCGCAGTATGGTTGTTGCTTACACAGAACATCTAACATCTTCTGCCTGTTAATTCCTCTGTAACCATGATAATCAGTCAGAGTCCACAGAACGTTGGAAAAAAATACATATGCAAAAGACATTTGGAGAGAAATATGAGCAATAAGTATTTATATCTAACTACTTCTAGCCTTTAAGCTAAGATTGACCAACAATTTCACCACTAGAGATACATCTAAAAACCAGTTTACCTATTACCTTTGTTGTATGGTGGACACTTCCTTACGTCTACATACCATACTAATCTCTCAATCTAATAACCGGACAGCTTGAGTGGATCCCATGGAACATTACCACCATGTAACCACCACTAGCATGGTGACATTCCACATGAGTCTTAATTTAGAGTTACCACAGCAATGTGGGATCCAGCCACAGAAAAGCGGTGGTAATGGATACATCAGCAAGCAACAGGCAAAAATAAAATTGACTCCATGTGAAGCAGCCCTTACAGCCCAATTTTTATGCATGTTTACTTGGAAGGAAATCACAAGAATTGCAGTACTAGCCAAACTTCATGTTTAAGTTATGTTAATTTTAAAAATTGGATTCATTTTGAAATCTAAGTATTTTTAATATTGACTATTAATACACCATAACATAATTTTAAGAAAAACAACTTTTAAAAGCGTAAATGAGCATATTAGACCCTACTGAAATAAATGGCATTTAAAATCTTTGGCAGGATTGGCCCTTTAGTTTGTTTTTGTTTTTTTTTAAAGTTACTGCAAGATAGTGTACACACCAACCCAATGACTGTGAGGTTCGCTCCTCCTACAGAGCTCAATGCTTGAGAGTCAGAAGACCCCAAAGATTTATATGAGATAAGACTTCGTTAGCCCGGGTGTATAGCTATGTGCTCCCAGAACCGGCTTCTGTTCATCTACAGTTTAATTTATGGGGGGAGACCGAACCTTCTCCTCGTCTCTACAAACCAAACATTTTGTAGCGTTGCGGTTATTTTCTTACCTTGCCCACTGTGCAAAGACACCAATGCCAGAAGCAGGAGAAGCTGAGAGAGCCGGATCCAGCGAAGATTGTCCATCAATTTGTTACAAAAAAAGGACTCGCAGGAAAGAAAACACAGGGGACCGAGAAGCTCCAGGCAGTAGCTTAGATCTCTCTCTCGCGCGCGCGGTCTTTTTTAATACTATTTTTTCCTGGCCGCTTCTAAAGTTCTCCAAGCCGCCCAAGACCGGTTGGGAAGGAAAGAGTTTGGAAGGATTGCTTCCCCCCCTCGCCCTTCCCACACGCACAAAGTAATTTTACAAAGAGTTAATTCACCGCCTGCCTGCCTTTCAATTATCCCGCTTGCAAGCGTTTCAGGGAAAACACAGCCTGGAGGCAGGGCCTTTTAAAAGTCATCTGTTGGATCCAGGGGTGGTCCTCCCCCCGCCTTTTTTTCAGGGGAGGGGAGTCTCGCTTTCTGTTTTTAACTTCAGAACCTTTGCAGACTACCTAGTGGCCAAGGCTGTTTAATTCAGACTTCCTCTTCCAAACAGGGAATTCTCGAAATACCTTCACTCCAAGCAAAGCCCCATACAAACAAGAAGTGGGATAAAGAAAGAGCCAAGACCACTACCTGCAGCCAAAAGGCAAGTTTCAAATCTCCTTTCTTCCTACAGATTATCCTGCATTCTGAATTAAAAAAAAGGTTAGGGCTTTATTTTAAAGTTCTCTCTCCCCAAATCTTGCTGTAAAAGTTTATTATTTATTTATTTTCTATCCCGCCCTTCCAAAAATGGCTCAGAGCGGTTTACACAGAGAAATAATAAATAAATAAGAAGATGGATCCCTGTCCCCAAAGGGCTCACAATCTAAAAGCTTAGAAATCAATATGTGCCTATTTCTTATTAGGCAAAATCTGGAATCGAAATTGACCTGACAAAAGCAGCAAAGAAGCAATGCTAACACTTTTCAGTGACAGAAAATTAACTTCAGTGGTATCAGTTTTTATTTTATTTAAACAAGATGCAACATGAACTTTGGTCAAAAGGAGGTCAGCTCCCTTGTCTTGTTTGTAGATAACTGGAGGTCAAATGTTATTTCAATGGTCACTTTTGAGGATGGGAATCCCTTCCAACACACACTGCACATGCACTCAGTTCTTGGAGCACACCAATTTACATATGTGAGTAAACTATGTTCTGTGTAAACAATGAGTGCTCCCCAGTCAATTATTTACAAAATTGGTCTTTTCTACAGCCACATCTAATCAAAAACTAGACAGTCCCCAAACAACTTAGTTATCCAGAATGCTCTGGGTTAAGTACCTATGAAACACCTTGCTAGATCAGATCTGTTTCTAGCAGTGGCCAGCCTTTGGGAAGCTCACAAGCGGGGCATGCAGTTATTTAAGCATTGTGAATCAGTCGTGAATCTGTCACCAATCCCCTTCATTCAGTGACCCAGAATGATAGCCTTAACCAGGGCGGACACTGCACAGCGAAGGAGACAATTCATTCTTACTACTGCAAGACCAACACTCCTTCCTAAAACCTTTCTACCCCTGCTTCCAGGACACTTCCTTTAATAAGCCCCATCTATAGTATGATGGAGCCACCTAATGGCGCAATGGGGAAATGACTTGATTAGCAAGCCAGAGGTTGCCGGTTTGAATCCCCATTGGTATGTTTCCCAGACTATGTTTCCCAGACTATGGAAAACACCTATATCGGGCAGCAGTGATATAGGAAGATGCTGAAAGGCATCATCTCATATTGTGCAGGAGATGGCAATAGTAAATCCTTTCTGTATTCTACCAAAGAAAACCATATGGCTCTGTGGTCGCCAGTAGTCAACATCAACTTGGAAGCACACTTTATAGCATGCTGAGTGGCTCTGCAAACTCCCCTGCAGGTCTAACATCACCTCCAGTCCAGCTGGATCATCATCCTCAGTTCAGCACACTGGGAATTAGCAAGCTGTTGTGTCAGGTCTGAATCTCTGGGCGGATCAGGCTTAGGCCAGCTGAGGGATTGTTGGAGTCAGGTGTGTGAAATCCCAACAGTATTCTTAATGCGATTGTGCCGAAGATAGATATGATTACATAAATCTGATTTTTGTTCTTCTTGGTCAGATTCACCTGACTCGGAACTAAGATTGAATCAAAGAGATTTGCCCATTGTGTTTTCTGCTTCCTGTCAGTTAAGTCAGCTCCACAGTTTAGAAAGAAAATAGTAAGAATCGCTTTGTTGGATCAGATTAGTGGCCATCAGTTCTGTCTGGTTCTTGTGCTACATTGGGACCATAAACAGTGGTGGTGTTCACAGTCTTGCATCCTGAAACTTATTGCCATGAAAAACAGTGGTTTTCAAACAGTTCCAGGGAATCTGAGCTTCCTTTCAAAGGTCACCAGTGGATCTTAGTGAAAAGTTCAGTAAAGGCTCCCATGCTGCACTTCTGTCACACTTCAGTAGACAAGATGGAAGGCTACACCAGTGCGCATAGGCAGGGCAGGTCGACATATGTACTACACATGCATACCACAGTGACACTCACAAATTGGATTTGTGTCAGCCACTGTCAAAGAGCTGCCTATTGTCAATTGCTAACTATTGTTAGTGACTGAGAATTACTTTTTATTTTCTCTTACACAAAGATTTGGTTCTAGCCATTATGCTTTTTTTAAAAACAAATCAAATACAACAAACACTCACTGGAACAGTTTTATAAAAAGGTGTATTGTAGGGTTACCTGAGACTCATACCAGGGAAGGTTGGAGGCTTGGGAGCTCACCAGTTGATGAGAGCAGAGCCCGTCACTGCTTGAACAGGATTATTGCCTTATTTCCAATGTGTTTTCAAATTCTGCTTATTTGGCCTTTTCAGTAACTGCCTCTTCCACAGACAGAGACAAAGAAAATCAGATTGGAAGAACATGTTGGGAAGAAGGGAAGCAAAGCTTAAAATGGGTGGAAAGGCTGAAGATAGACATGGACTTTATGCTGATAGCCTGCCAGCCCCTCTTTTATCAACTCACCCTGAAATTTAACTCCTGAAACGTCAAATCAAACATGATAATTTGCAACCCTAATTCTCAGCATGGGGCATGTTGGGCATAACATCAGTACAAAGAGTGAAAGATTGAGTGTTCAGTTTGTATGGGGGTGGGTGGGAGAAAGGAAAAAGCCAAATGCAACCACCTACCCACCTAGTATTTCACAGAACATCTGTCTTCCAGGCTGTTACTGCTGGCTCTATCCAAAGCCAAACCATTTGGAGGTAAGGTTTTGGAGAACAAAAATAAAATAAACTTTAAGCCAGGATGATGACTTAATGGAAACTCTTCCCTGTTGCCTTTATTCCATTTCCTTCCAGTATTAGCACCTTTGCTTCATGTGTAGCTTATAGTGTGTGTGTGTGTGTGTGTGTGAACCTTTTGGATCACAAACCAACTTGAGCATAGTGCATTTGTTTTTTAAAAGGTTTGTTTATTCAGATGTCACAATAAATTCCACTTACACTAGATGTGAAGTACTCTATGGACAGAGATAACTCTTTCTGACAGTTTTACTGCAGTAGGGGGGAAATTAATTAAAAATCATAGGATTGACCAGTTTCCTTGAAATAATACAGAGAGTCCTGCCATCTTGGACTACATGTGTACCCAATTTCAGAACTCTAAGCCCAGCCATTCTGGAAATGTAAAGGGGGTGGGCATGTTGCACTTTTTTATGATGGCAGGGGCAGATTCCTTCACATGGGTGTGGGGGTGATCAGCCCTCCCCTCCCCAAAAGAGTGAACCGGAAGTGAACCCTGTCCTATCTGTCAGGCAGTGACCTCTAGGGATCAGCCACTCAGCACATGGTGACCAGGACATAGAGGGTCTGGTGGCAGGATGTGAAGGGTGTCTTTTCCCCCCAGAAAGAGCCAGGAGGGCGATGAGAGAAGATGGGGAGCAGGTTTCGTGAGATCCAGCCATGAAGTCTGGCTGCCTCACGGCCAACCGCCAGCCTGGAGACTTCTCTCATGGAAAGACATCTGCAGATCCTTGAGAGACAGGATTGCAGGAAACTTGAATTATCTCAAAGTTTGGGGTGAGTTCAAGGGAAAAGGGAGCCAAGGGCTTCGGCTTCAATGAAAGATTTAGCCAGGGAACCATGTGTTAGGTAGCCTGTGTTAGATTTCTTTTGATTTTGTGCTTTTGCAAATCCTTACAATTCATCTAATGTGTTTTTATCTGTAATGTAACAAAGAGGAACTAAACCTGAGCCCTTTTATCCATCCAGGGTTCTGTAGAAGTCTCTGTACCCTGTAAAGGTGCTTTTAAAGGTTACTTGCACCTGGTGGGTGGGGGAGGTGCTTTTTGAATTATCCTTGCAACTGGGTAACCACAATTTTAAAGTGAGCCACTCCAAACACCAGCTGGAATGACCTCTGGAAGTAATCTTGTAAAGTACTGAGTATTTTATCTGTGACTCAAAGCTGAGAGCCTCAGACTGAAGGAGTATGTAGTATTTTGAATAAAGTTTTTCTCTTTTTGTTTGTATTTTACCTGTCTGAATGGAATTTTAACTCAGGAAAAGGGGTTTTACTCTGGTCCAAACATGCCTCAATGCTGATTGCTCAGCAACTCACACTACCAAGTTTGCTCTTCACGTGTAGGCTGCACATGGAAGGTTTTCTGTATTTTTCCATTGGTTTCCCTGAAATTTTGCCCACACTGGGGGTGGGATAAACTCTGTTAAAAAGTGGGTGTGGTAGCAGCAATTGGACTAGCAAAGGAGCAATATAAGTTTTAAAGGAACAAACTTTGTTGAGCAAACATGGAGGGAATTACTCAGCCTTTTTTCTTCCCCTCACATGGGCTTGCTCTGAGACAAAGGCTGGGCTTAAATCCGCTATTTGCTACAGTGTGGAATGATGGTCCAAGGAGGCAGCCGGTGGGGGGGTGGTCAATTCTAGAAGTTTTTGTAATTTTCTGCCAAGAACTAAGTCACTTCTAAAACTTTGACCTTTGATTTTTTGGAAGTTTTTTAAATTAAAAAAATCATTAAAAATCATTGGATCGACTGATCCACTTCAAAATCAATACTCAGAATCCTGCTAATCTGTTCTACATCTGTGCCTAATTTAAGCACTCTAGGCCAAGCCATTCTGGAAATATAAAAGGGGGTGAAAAGGGAGGTGATGTTTACCCTTTTTAATGGGCAGATTCCTCCACATAGGATTGGAATGATGGCCCAAGTGGGGGCTTCAGTTCCATTTTTTTTAAATTTTCTGCCATGAAGCAAGCCGTTTATAGGACTTTTTCTTGGAAGTTTTTTTAAAATTCAAAAAATCATTAAAAATCAATTAATTGACTGACTTGCTTCAGAATCAATACACAGAGTCCTGATAACCTGTCCTACATTTGTGCCAAATTTCAGAACTCTAGGACAAGCCATTCCAGAAATATTAAAGGGACCCTCTTTTTCTCTTGGAGAAAATCATGGGGCCCTCTCTAAGACTCTTGCCTAAAACTTGCAATCATTGGTGCATTTTTGAGGAACTACAATGAAAACCAGCATAAAAAAGCCCCTGTGGAGGTGTTGCTAGTTTTCACAGTGGTGGACTCCTTCTAATCACCATTGTATTTCCCCTGAAAATTTACCAGTGAATGGCCAAAAACATAGCATCACCATTCCCCAGTGCATTTGGTAACTGGCAGGAGTGGGCTGCTGGAAAGTCTGGCAGCACTTCAAGTGCTATTGCTGTTGCCAAAACTCATCAAGGGGCAGCTTGGTTAAACTTACTTAACTCAATAAGCACACCACACAACCCAGCCTTCAAACATTTCAAGGTAGTTTTGTGGGTTCTTGATGAAAATACCTTGAAACTCCAACCAGGGATGAAGCTATAATTGAATGGATGGATGAATTCAAAGTACACTGCTCAGGGGCCATCTGCTGCAGGGGTGCAAACTTTGTGGGGGTGGTGGGGCTCAAGCTCCCTCCAGGGTTTCCCAGAGGGGGCAATGACCCTGCTAGATTGCCAGGTGGGGATGACGGCGCTCAAGCCCACCTCTGGATTTCCTGGGTGAGGCAATGCCCTCCCCCTGGCTGCCAGGTAGCATCAGCAATCTCTCATGTTCAAGTTCATCAATGCCCTGAACAACACAGTCAGTCCTGTGCTGTCTTTGTAGCAACTCAGCTGCCTCTGGGGGCCCTTTCACACTATCATTCTTTGATTATTAGTATAGCAAGAAGAAAAGCTAATGGTGCTCTATACATGCAGGTGCTCTTCCCAGAATGACCCCATTTCTAACGGGCATATCTTACAGTGCTCACATGTAGTCTCCCATTTGAATGCAAACCAGGATGAATCCTGCTTAGCAAAGGGGAGAATTCATGCTTTCTGCCACAAGACCTCTCCCCTCATAGGCCCTGTGTCCCCTCCAGGAAACTGAGAAATATATGCCCCTGGGCTGCCTTTCCCAGCCCCCCTGTTCTTCTGCGCCTGCCTGCTCACTCACTGCCTCCATACAGCCCCTGAAGTTCCAGAACCCACTGCGGCTCCTAAGCTTTCCCCAGCCACTGGTACTATAACAGTCACAGCTGGCAGCAGCTGGCAGGCCATGATGTCCTTAAAGGGCCAGCGGCTGGGGAAAGCTTAGGAGCTGCCCCAGAGACTTCTGGAGTTTTAGGAAGGCTGCTCCCTAAAGCTCCAGGAGTCACAGCAGCAGTTCCTAAGCTTTCCTAGCTGCTGGTCCTTTAAAGGTACCACATAGCCCGGCTGCCGCCTGTTGCCTGGTCCTGAGGTTTTTATGGTGAAGCAACCTCTGCTTCCTCTACAGGAGCTATTTCTCTTTATCACCCTTGTGGGCTAGCAAAGCAAGAGGAACTTACTCAATAACTCCCAAATATGCTTTAGAAATTGCTCTAGCTGACATTGAGGCTCTCCACACTGACACGAGCAGGGTGGAGAGCCATAAGGCGTTTGGGGTGGAGAGCAGACTTGACCCATTCTCCCCACACATGAGCACTCAGCTCGCCCTGGGCAGCCGAATCAGCCACCCACACAATCACCAGCTCCATCACAGAGCCGGTAGGGGCAGCGGGGATGAGGGGCTGCCTGGCCCCTGGAAGTCCCAGCATGCCTTGCACGAGTGCTGGGGAGCTCCCTGATGCTGGAAGGCTTGTTGGAGCCTCCCAGGTGGGGTGTCCTTGTGAGTTGCCACAGAGCTGCACCATGGCAGCACATGATCTGGTAAATGGGACACACGAATTCCCCTAAGAAATTCTGCTAGTTTTGTAGAACATATTCCTCAGTTTGGGGTGGGGCATGAAATGTTTAAAATGTTCCTCCTGAGCAGGAATTTCCAGTTGCACCTCAAAATTCCACTTTAGTTGAAATTCAGTGGCAACTCTAGGTCTGGCTTGACACTTCTCCTCAATGCCTCAAGAGTCAGTACTCACATGTTACATGCCCTCAAGGAAGAAACAATTTCATATGCACACACAACATTGAAAGAAAAAGTATAACCATATATTACTAAATATTTTAAATATGAGTTTGGTCCGGATTGAATGATGGGGTACAAATTGAGAAATAAATACAGGAATACATTTATTCATTCATTCATTCATTCGATTTCTATACTGCCCTTCCAAAAATGGCTCAGGGTGGTTTACACAGAGAAATAATAAATACATAAGATGGAACCCTGTCCCCAAAGGGCTCACAATCTAAAAGAAACATGAGATAGACACCAGCAACAGTCACTGGAGGGATGCTGTGCTGGGGGTGGATAGGGCCAGTTACTCTCCCCCTGCTAAATAAAGAGAATCACCATGTTAAAAGGTGCCTCTTTGCCAAGTTAGCAGGGGCTAACAATAAATGTAGCTAGCTACTTATATAGGTTACTCACTCCCCGGCATAGTTTACTCAGCCTCTTTCCGCCGCTCAGACCATGCCATAGGGAATCAGTTAGTAGTACTCAAATCCTTATTTAGGATTCCCTCTCCCACACTATCTACAAAGATGAAAGACGCAAGTACATGGAAGGGTTGCTACATTCTGAAGTAATTTAAATTATGTTATGTACATTGGCTTTTCAAAGAAGTGGGTGGGGTACCAACCATTCTGATCATAAGTGTCGTTTCCAGTCACTTCCACCACAGACAACATTTGGTTCTTATTATCAAAAGATAACCACACAAGCCTAACGGGTGGGGGGCAGGGGGGGGATGGAAAACAAGACCATTCAAAGTATTCTTCAGTTATGCCCTGTTCCAAAACATTTGCTACTGAGGCTTTCAAAAACATGTCATTTTTAAACTTTTCATGTAAAAGTAAATATCTGTCTTGTTTCTTGTTACCAGGATCAACTAAACACTGAAGTTCACTTTAGTAACATAAGGATATAGGCACTCTCATGTATATGGGTGGAGAGGTAAAACACCATTCTATCATGTTATTTCACCTCCCCCCCCCGCCCCGCTACAACCTACTGTGGCTTCTCAAATGCTAGAAGGGGATTTTTACCCTCAGAATTGCCTGCTCAACAAGTGTATAATTTTTCTTTAATTAAATCCATGGAAAAATGGCTATGAGCAGAAATTGACAAGCAGACAGGAAACCTAACAAGAACAAAAACAAGTCCCCCCGCCCCACTCCATATTTATAATGGAATTTTCTGCATCCAAATAGGGAAGCACAGACTGACTCCATTTTTCCAGGAAAAGTCTTTTTAGCTGGTCTGTCTTCCGTACAAGAGTCTTTGATGTGTTTGTCGGGGTAAATATGTTTTAAATTTCTTCAAATTAAGAAAATAGATGGTATCGTATCATCAGTTTTACATGCACTCACTTCAGTTGGAATGGTCATGAGGAGAAAAAGGGAAGGAAAGGGAATGAGTGGGCAAAGAAGGGATGGGAAGTAAACAGCCTCTACCCTTGTTGTCTTGCCTTGGAAACACCTGTGAAAGGCCTCTACAAGGGCTGGCTGGTGAACACCCCGCCTCCCCCCAGGAGAAATGTCTCAAAAATAAAGAGTAAACAACTGAATGGTTAAACTCATGTCTCCATTGTAGAGACTTGTAGGGGAGAGTCTTCTGGTTGTGGGTGCATGTGGTTTGAGGTAGTTCAAGACTTATTTTGGGGTGTGCACCAGTTCCTTATTCATTTAAGCATATACTGGATATTTCTGGAGATAGCATCTTAACTTGCCACAATGCTTTGGAACGTGCTGCCTGCTGGAATAAGAGCCTCCCCATCTCTGACAATCTTTTAAAAAACTTTCAAGACACATTTGTTCACCCAGGCTTTTAATTAAATACCGTTTTAATGGTTTTAACTTTGTTTGAAAATATTGTTTAAAGGTTTTAAATTGTGGTAATGTTTTAGCTTTTTGCTGTTATTTATTTTAACCAATGTTTTAATTTCTTTGTTGTCATTTATCAGTTTTAAGTAATGTTTTAACTTTTCTGTTTTTGTTGTAAACCACCCAGAGACGTAAGTTTTGGGCAGTATAAAAATATGTTAAATGAATGAATGAATGAATGAATTTACTTAACTTTTTGAACTTTTAATCTAAGGTAAGTTTTAGGCTAGACAATTAAGTTTTTAATGAATCAGACCAGGCCAGCTCAATTTTGGCTCTCCTGCAGACATTAGCCTACAACTCCCATAATCCCTGGTTATTGGCCACTGTGGCTGGGGATTATGGGAGTTGTAGTCCAAAAACAGCTGGGGGGGGGCTAAATTGAGCCAGTTGAATTAGACCAACAGAGGACCAAATATGTCTATTTTTCTAAGTATCTGTCTCTTTAAGTATAATTAAGTAAAAACTAGCAATGGTGGCCAAAAAAAAACATTCCCCCCAAAATGTACCCCTCAGATTTTGGTAGACTTTTGCGATGTTTCATGTAATACCTTCCTGAGTACAAAAAAACAAATTTCATTTTTATTGCAATTTGTTTGAGGTTGAGTCCTCTTTTGCATAAAATGACTGGCCTATGAGACCAGCTCCAGAGGCCCTCCTCTGGGTGCCTCTGCCATGTGCAGTGTAGCAACTGTTGACTGGGGAAAAAGATTTCTTCATGGTGGCCCCCAGTCTGCAGAATATGTTCCTAGCGAGGATATTTTCACATCAGATATTTTAATCAACTGATGTAAATATGAGGATGAATTATTATACTGCTGGTTGTATGCAGCTGATTATTGACTGTGATCATTTTATTTGCTCCCACCCCAATGTTGTTGTCTTATTTCTTCTATGCAAACCACCCCAGTAATTGTAACTGAAATGGTATACAAACACATAAAAGTATAAATAAATAAACTGAATAAAATGTTAAGCTTGCCCTGACTCAAGTCCAAATAATGTGAGTGTCTGAGTTTCTGAATTCTATTGTGAGAAAGTCTGCTTTGGGGAAGCTTGGAAATGTGGAAACAATTGATTGATTAAGTGCCCGTCAAGTCGGGGTCAACTATTAGCAACCATATTGAGTTTGACTCCTCTTTTGCATAAAATGACTGGCCTATGAGACCAGCTCCAGAGGCCCTCCTCTGGGTGCCTCTGCCATGTGCGGTGTAGCAACTGTTGACTGGGGAAAGAGAGTTCTTCATGGTGGCACCCAGTCTGCAGAATATGTTCCTAGCGAGGATCCTCCACACTCCAGGATTATCTGTCTTCAGCTTCACCTTTAAGGTATCTCAGTGGTGCATTCATTGCTGTCATAATCAAGTCCACAGTATACTTATTGAACATTTTGAAAACACATTGCAAAAACTACTCCAGACAGCAGGGAACATGTTACAGTAACAATCTCCTCACCATAGGCTTCACCAGTCAGGATGTGGGCTGGAAAGCACAGCAATAACAAGTTAAATAACAGACTATGCTTTGGAATTCAGGGCTATTCTGGGAGAATTTGCAAATCTCTTCACTTTGCATATGGTATGTGGATTTATATCTTGTTGCCATATTATTTGAATTAAGATTGGCATGACTAAGTGCTCTGTGAACTTAAAATGACTGTGTAAAAACAGCCAATAACAGAAAGACATCTCTGAGATGTTTCTGAGCTATCTTGCTGAGTCTTAGGCCTAGTTCTCAGTAAGGTAATAAATTTGATCTTGGCTAAGTCATTTCATACTGCAGGTAGGAGTTCAGTTCACCTGATCCACCAAAATATTCCCTCCACAGAGAAATGAGAAAAAAGAATTCTAGTCTAGTCTTGAGGCTAGTTTTCTGTATGCAGGTTCTTGTTTTTGCTTTATTTTTGTATGAAGCAGCATGCAATCACGTGAACTTCCAATTGCAGTCTGAAGTGGTACCGCCTTGACAGAGGTCTATTACCTAAGTAAGATATGGCTCTCTGTAACATACAGAAATGGGGGAGGCTAAGAAATGAGGGAGGCTATATTTCTTGCTAAGCAGAGAGACACATGTTAATTATATTATCTCTTGCTGACTGAGAAAAGGTAGTTTATGGATGCAGAATTCTAAGGGTGCAGTATCATTGTTCTCATTCTCTTAGTAAATCATGATTTTTTTGAACCTTGTACATTACCAAAGTTGCTTCCTTGTCCATTGCTTACCACCCCCCACCCACCCCTCTCTCTGTTTCCTTGAAGCTTGAACTCTGGGAAGTATAAACTGGGAATTTTTAAAGAAAGATGCACAACACTATGTCATTGGTATTGTTTACAGTTATTTAAAGGATGCCTGGACATTTTGACAAAGGTATCCATGTATGCTGCAGCTGGCCCTATTTACTAGATGTTCTGATCTTTATCTCTGATAAATCATTGTCCCCATTTCCCCATTTGGAGATATTATAAAGACATTTAAAAAATTAAGTTGGTAAAAATTGCTAGGTTCTCCATTTCTCAATTTTCAGGCTCTTTCTGCTAAGTTGCTGAAGTCATATCTTGGAATGTGGCAGAGAGATGCATTTAGTACAAATGCATGAAAATGCACATATATGAACACTATGGCTCAATGAAACACACTGGTATACATGATCTGCAGCATTACATAGCTGTAATTAAGCTGCTTCAGAACAGTGCTGGGGCTGCTTTAGAAGTCCGCAGCTGTGTTACAGCTCTGTAACATTGTACATAATCAGGGGTGCCATTAGGCACGGACTTGAGGGCCCAGGTCCATGTTCCCACTCTGCTAGACGGCCCCCATGATTTTCCACCAAGGGAAAAAATGGTCCCTTTAATATTCCAGAATGGCTTCGCCTGAAATTCTGAAATTTGGCACAGATGTAGAACAGATTAGCAGGATTCTGAGTATTGATTTTGAAGTGGATCAGTCAATCTATTGATTTTTAATGATTTTTTAATTTTAAAAAACTTCAAAAAAAGTCAAAGTTCTAGAAGTGGCTTGTTTCATAGTAGAAAATTACAAAAACTTCTGGAATTTAAGCCCCCTCCCCTAGGTCATCATCTCACCCCCCATATGAAGAAATCTGCCCTTGCCTTCATAATGCAACATGCCCACCCCCTTTGCCCAACCCTTTACATTTCCAGAATGGCTGGGCTTAGAGTTCTGAAATTGGGCACACATGTATCCATGATGGCAGGGCTCTCTGTATTTTTATTTCAAGGAAATTGGTCAATTCAGTGATTTTTAATTAATTATCCCCCTACTGCAGTAAAACTGTCAGAAAGAGTTATCTCTGTCCATAGAGTACTTCACGTCTAGTGAAAGTGGAACTAACTGTAACATCTGAATAAACAAACATTTTTGAAACAAATGCACTATGGTCAAGTTGGTTTGTGATCCAAAAGGAGTGCATGAGAACTGTGGAGCAAGGGACATGTGTTGTGTCCCAGGTAGTCTGTGAGTGGTCAAGAAGCTATGTGAATCCACTGGGACTTGTGTAGTCCTTTTTCTTTTTTCTTTTTTTGCAGTGCAGATCTGTGGGTTTGTGGTGAATGATCAAGAAGATGTGTGGGTCATTTGTGGGTTGTGTAGTCCTCCCCGCTCCTCACAAATGCACTCGTCTCTGGCCCATACCTGTGGGTTTGTGATGAAATGTACATTTGTGGAAAGGATGCTTATTTTACAGGGGTCAGGGGGCATGCGCTCATTAGGTCTAGACTCCAAAATTACCTAGCTGCACCTCTGCACATAATGTAGGCCATTGCCTGTCAATTCATATAATGCAGCTGGTAAAATTAAGTTTGCACTGTTGAAAACATACAATAGGACAATTATTGGGTTTTAAAGTAAATATTTAACCCAAAGAACAACCATCTTCTTTGCTTTTAAATCAGAACAAGACAGGCTATTGCAGAATAAATGAATATACCATATAGCAGTTGGAGAAAAGTCTTCAACAATATGCAGCTAGAGAAGGGTAGGGGGAAACTCCTCAGATGCAAGCCTTGGCATAGAAACAGAGATGTTGCAACACACAAGCATCCAATTTTTGTCTGTGAAATGTACTGGTTTTGACAACTTAAATGTGATTTGAGGAGAAATAAATCTGTAGTGGATCCTATTTCGTAGCTGTGGGGCTATAAAACTGACAGAACAGTGCAGCTTGAAAACCCTAGTATCTGATTACAACGTATAGTTAAGAGAATTGGCTCAGTTATTTCTCAAAAGTGTAGGCATGAAATCTGCAATGTATGCTATGCTAATATGAAGAGAGTTCTGCTGTACCATTTTAATGAGCACAGGAAATATTCTGGATTTCCCCCCTTCCCCCACCATCTGGTTGCACTACATAATCTGCAATTCCTTGTAGGTCCTGTACTATAAAGGGAAAGATCTCTCACTGTTCAATGGACAATTACTGGCTGTACAACTCATGCTAGTTTCCAGCTGATATTAATCATAGTTTTGCAGCTCTGATCTTTGTAGTAAGGTAAAAATTACTGTTATATTAGGGCCATTAGTTCCCATGGGTGGCGTGTAGTAACAAGATCATTAAATTAGCAATTGCAACCTTCTATTGAGGAATATTGCAACATTTCTGTTATCACCATATCACCTTCTATTATGAGCTGGAATCCTTGGATTTTTCTTAGTGTCTTGCTCAGTAATAAAGAAGCACGTTGGTTTGATAGGCTTAACTGCAAGTGAAAGCAAATGTATTTCTTCTGAAGCATGGGCCTCTGTTGAAAAGAAGCAACGAGAAGATGGGGAAAGAGGAGTTTAATCCAGAAAAAGTGGATTGGCAGTAATATATTAGAAGATTGGGATATTGTTTGTGAGCAAATTATATCACAGATCCATACAAACAGAAAGCAAATTTTTCTCATTGTCTGTGGCAGCAAAACATACTCCCTCCTAAGAAGTGGGGCTGGCCTGTCAATGAGTTGGCAGCCTCAGGCAGCAGATTGGATAAGGGGGAAGCAGTGCTCCAGCCACCACCTTCCCAGTCACCGCTGAGAGCAGCAAGAAGTGTGAGTTGCTCAGTTTCCTGCTCTCTGCCTTTTTAAGGGGAGGGCAGTGACTGTGAAAAAGAATGGTGGCAGTGCTTGCTGCTATCACCACCTCAAGGTAAGATAGAGGGGAAGGGGAGGTGAAAGGGAGGATAGGAAACAGCTGATAGGGGAATGGACTCTTGATGGGGGGAGGGTTGCAGAGGAGAAGGATTTGTGTGGCAGAAGGGGGAAAAATTTATTCCTGGGGCACTCTGTGTGCACCATGAGAATAGGGACGGGGGTGATCATTCACCAAGCCACCACAGATGTTGACAGGCCTTTGGTTGGGCCTGCTAAGAAGTCTTCTGAAACCTCAAAAGACAGGAGTCAAAAGGCTAGCAGATCTGCAACAGAGCAATATCCCCTAAAGCAGGCCTCCTCAACCTAGGCCGCCCCCCCCCAGCTGTTTTTGAACTACTCTCATAATCCTCAGCCATACTGGCCAATTGCCAGGGATTATGGGAATTGTAGGCCGACATCTACAGGAGGGCCAAAGCTGAGCAGCCCTGCTCTAAAGCCAAACATTGTGGTGGAATGCTTTAAATTCCATAATAGAATGAGAAAAGAAGGGGAGTCTATGTTGGAATGTGTAGCAGGGTTCAAAAAACGAACTTAGCACTGCTAACTGATATTCTCATCACTGGCAAAAGTGAACAGAAACACCTCCCAACTCTTGAGAAGGTACTTCAAAGACTAGAGGGGGAAAGACTGAATTTAAAATGGAAAACATGTTTTTTCATGAGATCAGAAATACAGTATTCAGGTTACAAAACTAACAAAGACAGACTTCACCCTATAACGGAAAATGTCACAGCTATTGAAAAAGACACCTTGCTCCACAAAATACTTCAAAGCTTCAAGCATACTGAGGTATGCTAAATTATTATAAGAAGTTTCTCCCAAATCTTTCAGCTCTCTTAAACTCTTACACCATCTCTTGAGAAAGGGAACTCTGGCACCGGGACAATAAAAGAAGCCCCTGAAAGGGAGATGAAGGCAACACTGGCTTGACTCAGGGATAACACCAGCAACTGAGGCCTAAAGTACATGGCAGCGAGTGGCAGCTGTGGGCACTGGGAGCAATGGGGGTGCATTCTGTGTTTCCAAAAAAGGCCTCTAAAGGTGCCACCTGAGGTGCAGTTCACCTAATGGGGCCACCTCTGTCTAGCAATCACATTTGGCATTAACTGACCGCAAACCATTCGGTGGACTGTTCAATGAAAACAAAGGAGTGCTAACCATGGCAGCAACACATCTATAGCAGTGGGTACTGACATTGGTTGCATGTGAGTACAAGATAATCTACAAGGCAGATAACACCAATATGCAACTGCTGATGCCCTAAGCAGACTGCCACTACCTGAATCACCTCTGACTGTTGAGGTCCCAGAGGACGTTAAACTGTTAATGGAGCACCTGGATCAGTGAGGGTTGCCCAGTTCAGAATATGGATTAAACAGGACCCTATCCTATCCCAGGTATCACAGTATGCATTACTGGACTGGCCAAAAAACAATCCAGGAGAAGAACTCCACCTCTTTTAGAAAGTACAGAACTAACCATAGAGGATAGCTGCCTATTGTGGGATACCCCACAAGGATGACAGTTCTAGCAAAGCTACATGAATCCTTTCCAGGAATTTGACACATGAAGGCTTTAGCTCTTGGGTATGTTTGGTGGCCACACCTGGATGAAGAGTTGGAACAGGTAGTCAAAAAAAGTGTCTTCAGTGTCAGATTTCAGGACTAGCATCTCTTCACACTTTGGAGTGGCCAGAACAACCATAGTTTCAGCTACACCTAGACTATGCAGGACCCTTCATGGGGAATTTTTTATTTTTTAAAAAAAATTATGGTAGATGCTAATTCAAAATGGTTGGAAGTGTGCCCAGTGACCTTAGCAAGCATCTGTGAAAAACCCCCAACAGACTTTTGCCACCATTTGAGTGTCCATAGTCCTGGTCACAGATAATGAACCAAAATTTTCTAACTAGGAAATTAGTGTGTTCGTGAGCAAAAACAGAACTGAACACATTCAGATGTTCCCATACCATCCAGCTTTCAGGTCTAGTTGAAAGAGCAGGAAGAACTTTCAAAAGGAGGATGAAAAAAATGATGGAAAGGAGTTGATCTGGTTCTTTTGTAACTTAGAATCACACCCCAAAACAATCGTGGAAGTGAATCCAGTTATTGATGGGGAGGAAAGTACTGATGAGAAGAAAGATAAGAACTCATCTGGACTTAATGTGTCCCAATATGGAGATGGAAACGCAAAAGAAACAGTTGAAACAACAACCATGGATATCATGTTAAGGAGAGAAACTTGGGGGTACAAGATCAAAAGCATTGGCATTAACCTGTCTGAACAAACAAAAACAAAAAAATATTATTAATATACCACTTTTCAACAAAAGTTTCCGAGTGGGGTCCCCCAGGGATCTGTACTGGGACTGGTGCTTTTTAATTTATTCATAAATGATATAGAAGCAGGGGTAAGCAGCGAGGTGGCCAAATTTGCAGATGATACCAAACTCTTTAAGGTAGTGAAATCCATAACTGATTGTGAAGAGCTCCAAAAGGATCTCTCCAAACTGGGTGAGAGGGCGACAAAGTGGCAAATGCAGTTCAGTGTTGGCAAGTGTAAAGTGATGCACATTGGGACGAAAAACTCCAACTTCAAGTATATGCTGATGGGATCTGATTGGCCGATGACTGACCAGGAGAGGGATCTTGGGGTCATGGTCGACAGCTCGTTGAAAGTGTCGACTCAATGTGCGGCAGCTGTGAAAAAGGCCAATTCCATGCTAGGGATCATTAGGAAGGGGATTGAAAATAAAACTGCTAATATTATAATGCCCTTATACAAAATGATGGTGTGGCCACACCTGGAGTACTGTGTACAATAATGGTCACCACATCTAAAAAAGGACATTGTAGAACTGGAAAAGGTGCAGAAGAGGGCAACCAAGATGATCAAGGGCCTGGAGCACCTTTCTTATGAGGCTAGGCTACAACACCTGGGGCTATTTAGTTTAGAAAAAAGACGACTGTGGGGAGACATGATAGAGGTCTATAAAATCATGCATGGTGTGGAGAAAGTGGATAGAGAGAAATTCTTCTCCCTCTCACATAACACTAGAACCAGGGGTCATCCCATGAAAATGATTGCCAGGAAATCTAGGACCAGCAAACGGAAGTACTTTTTCACACAACGCATAATCAACTTGTGGAATTCTCTGCCACGAGATGTGGTGACAGCCAACAACCTGGATGGCTTTAAGAGGGGTTTGGATAACTTCATGGAGGAGAGGTCTATTGACGGCTACTGGTCGGAGGGCCGTAGGCCACCTCTAACCTCGGGGGCGGGGTGCCTCTGGGTACCAGTTGCGGGGGAGTAACAGCAGGAGAGAGGGCATGCCCTCAACTCCTGCCTGTGGCTTCCAGCGGCATCTGGTGGGCCACTGTGTGAAACAGGATGCTGGACTAGATGGGCCTTAGGCCTGATGCAGCAGGGCTGTTCTTATGTTCTTATGTGGTTTACATAGAGAAGTAATAAATAAATAAGATGGCTTCCTGTCCCCAAAGGGCTCACAATCACAAACAGGATCTTTTTCTTTTGAAAATTGTTTTAATGATGGTCAAAGGTTCAGGCGACATTGATATCACAACCATATATGAACCAGTGTGACAATGCCTGAGCCACCAGCTGACAGGATTGAGTGCCAGGGATTCATAAACATTACCTACCTTAGCTCACTAGCCACCAATGCCCTCTCTTTCCTCAGATCCTTCTCTGGCACACAGGCAGAGGTCTTAGAAGAGAAATGGTTTCTGTCAGAAGAAGTTTCTGTCATCTGCACTGGGATATGGAGATGATATGAAACAGTGGGAGGAGCCCTATTCTACTGCTCACAAAGGATTCTGGCTGCTCGTTACTTACTCAAAGATGGCAATGGACGTGGCGAGGCGATTTTGTGGTGCTGGGTGTCCTGCTCACCAGAGGGCTGAGGGTAGTTGTCACTGGTAAGCTGGCTTGTAGATGCCTGTTGGGTGCCCAGAGCAACAGAATCCACAAAGAGAGACTGAAGTATCAAAAATGCCAAAAAGCATATCCTACTCAGCCTTAAGACTGGAGGCAGGAGTGAATAAGGTGGA
Source organism: Hemicordylus capensis (assembly GCF_027244095.1). Taxonomy (NCBI): domain Eukaryota; kingdom Metazoa; phylum Chordata; class Lepidosauria; order Squamata; family Cordylidae; genus Hemicordylus; species Hemicordylus capensis. Next base: position 133,491,170 of record NC_069661.1, read on the forward strand.
GACCAGAGTGTGGTTAGAGTCCTTAAGTATTGGCTAAAGCTCCCCTAGTTTTGGATGATCAGATCCACGCTGTGGTTATCAAAGTTAATGGGAAGGCTTCATACAGTCAGACTCTCTTTTGAATCTTTAATTGCTGTGGGGTTCAACCAAGCTAACAGAATCCTGGGCATATTCTAAACATTGAATCAACTTCTTTTATCTAAATACTGACAGACTGTACCAACAGCATTGAATGTTAATTTTGTACTATAATGCTGAAATCTGGTCAAGTACTGCAATAAAGATATTCTATGCCTGTTGAGTGCCCAGAGCAACAGAATCCATGAAGAGAGACTGAAGTATCAAAAACTTGTGATGTGGGAATAAACCCCAAGATCAACTAATCAGAAAGTCAGTGATGAACAGATATCTTCTATGCCAGAAAAGAATCCAGTTTATGAATGAAGCTATTACCCAATGAAGGAAAGGTGAACTTCTAGTTTTTTGTAAGATTAAGTTCAAGTTGTAATTTTAAAAAGGGAAGTGGAAGTAGTAATATGAACATTAAAGGGTTAAATATATCAGAATCTTCTATTATGGGATGGGGTTAGACTCTACCCATGGACTTTTTATTCTTGTTCCTTTCAGTTTCTAAGTTGGTATGTGTGTTCTGCTAAGCAATAAAGAAGCATACTTATTTGACAGCAAATAAAAGAGTAAGAACACAAGAAAAGTCCTGCTGGATCAGGCCCAAGGGCCATCTAGTCCAGCATCCTGTTTCACACAGTGGTCCCCTAGATGCTGCTGGAAGCCTACAGGCATGAGTGGAGGGCATGCCCTCTCTCCTGCTGTTACTCCCCTGCAATTGATACTCAGAGGCTGTTAATGGACCCCTTCTCCATGAAGTTATCCAAACCCCTCTTAAAGCTATTTTTGGCTGTCACCACATCTTGTGGCAGAGAATTCCACAAGTCGATCATGCGTTGTGTGAAGAAGTACTTCCATTTTTTGGTCCTAAATTAACTGGCAATCAATTTCATGGAATGACTCCTAGTTCTAGTGTTATGTGAGAGGGAGAAGAATTTCTCTCTTTCCACTTTCTCCACACCATACCTGCAGAGGCGCACTAACTCCCAGACCTTGGGAACCCGGTCCAGTCCTCCAAGGTCTTGGTTGGGACCTCCAAATGGCCGGGGGACCTTGGCAGCCACCCCATGCCCGCCCTGCCAAACCTCCATTATTATTTTTTATTTCTTACCGTGGCTGAGGGGTGGCTGCAGGGGGGAGCAGTCCTTCTCCATTCTCCCCCTTCCCCCAATGGCGGAGAGACTGGATGGACACTGGCCGCATCCGTGTGGGCCAACATCTTTAACAAAGTGTGAGGCGCCCCTGCTCAGTTTAGAGATCGTTGCAAGCCCAAGCTTCCCTCCGGTCTCTCGGCTGCCAGGGGAGTGGGGGAGAGGGAAGAAGGGAGGACTGCTTCATCCTTTCAATCCCGCCCCCCACAGCCACCCCGTAGTAAGAAGTTAAAAAAAAAGTGGAGGTTGGTGGGGTGGGTCCCCCAAAGGAGTTTTCAGGGCCCTCGTCCGTGGGGGTGGGGTCTCACATGGGGGGCACCTTGTGGCTGGGCAGTGCGGGCACCCTAATTATCTTAGTGCACCCCAAGATTCATGACTTTATAGACCTCTATCATATCTCCCCATAGTCATCTTTTTTCAAAACTAAGAAGAGTAAGAATTTATTTCTTTTGGAGCAAGGCTCCTGTCTACCTATTCTCTATTCCTCCCCAAAGGAACTGCCTGCCCTCCAAGTCTGCCTGTTGTCTGCCAGTTGTGTCACTGTGTAAGCGACTGTTCTGGGTGTCCCTCTTTCCATCAGGATGCTCACCTGAATAGTAATTTGTTCAGAAATACAGGTCAGTTAATTCTTACTCTTTCACACTCTGGAAAGAAACCTCTTCAGGCGCTGGAGTGTACTTCTAGTTTTAATGCAGAAAAAAAGGTATGCAGTGACTGGAAACTCTGGATATGTTGACCCCAATCCAGCAAAAACAGTCCATCTGTGCAACTGATGCAAATTTACATTACAATGATAATCTGTGCCTCACTGAATTCTGGGGCCACTACTTGCATGCAACGAAGTATGACTAAAACTGGACTGTGGCCATTGCCTAGGATTTCTGTTTTTAAAGTGTATTTCCCATGGCTCTCCCATGAAGGAAGAGAATCAGGATTTGTTCTGATATTGATACTGACGTAATATGTGACAGAATAGCACATTCAAGCCATTAGAATGGCTCCATTTCAATGATAAATAGCAGCTCCTAGACACAACATTAGAATTCTGTTTTCCTGAGCCTCCATTCTCCTGAATTAAAACAGCTTTAGGAAACCAAACATTACTTTATTCAGCTTGCCAAGAATGAGAACACCATTTGGGATTGCAAACTTTGTTACATCGGGGAGGGGGGATTAAATGACTTTCCCATTTACTCTAAAAATGTGGTTGCTCCATGGAAACCAAGGCTTCACTGACTATTTTTTACCTATAAACTAGAGACACACTTGTTAAAAGAGTTGAAGGTAGTATGATACAGCCATTTTTCTTTCATCCTACCCTGGTCAAACAGATTTGGCAGCTTTCTGCTTCAAACACTACAAAACATGTTTGACCAATGGCAATAGTAGGACACACATATAGGAAAAATGGGCAATAAATGTGTTAACATTCTATCTTCAACAAACTTGAGCCCTATTAGCTGAGTCCAGATCTACACATTGCACTTTTTTAGGTGTATACCTAAGGGCCAAACTAGAAATTATGGTGACATGCACATCCGTGTGTTTGCCCTATTCACATATAAAGTGGTAGGTGGGGGTATCTGCTTTTAACATCAAAAGAGGCAAATGGGTGAGGAGAGCTGAACCCTTCCCCATTTTGCCTCCCACTCCCAGTGGTATGTCATCTGAACTCCTTTCCCCCCAACCTGGCTCTGATATGGAAAATGAACCAGGCTGAGACAAATTTGCATGTGGTCAAGGATAAGTGGAGATAAGGCAAGGGCTCAGTTTCCCTCACTTGCACACCCTTCCCCTGCCTCGCCTCCCCATTGGTAAGCTGGTAACCTCGGTCTTTCCTCTGTGTAGGGAGCCAGAATTGGCAGTGGTTCCTTGTCAAGTGTACTTGCCATTTGCCTCTGCATAATGTGGCACTTAGTGTAGTAAACTAAACGTTTTGCTGATATTGATACTACTTTGATCTTCTTCTGCATTATAGGCCCACAGAGTTAAACAGTTATTAGTTACAGTAGTAGATTTTAGTATATAGGAACAATACTGATGGGCACAAAAGCACCAATCAAAATACCACTTTGCATTGTGGTCTGTGTTCCAGCTGATTATGGGTTACTGACATAAAAATATGTGTCCTTACTATAGAAAAAGAGCACCATAGGAAAACCCTACCCACACTCATTATCTGCACCCCTCTAGCTTTGAATCTCCATGGGCTCAAGGTGGTCAGATCCTGTTTACCACATATGCAGACCCATCAGGATCCATTAAAACTGTCTCACACTGTGAATAGACCCCTTAATTGGATCCCCAGTATCTTGGCTCCACTTCTAAGTGGTGCCTTGAAATGTCTTGATCTCCCCACATAAGTGAGCCTTGGCTTCCCATTGGGTAAGCAAGTGACAGCCATCCCCATGTGGCAAGCATCTGACTGGAGGTGAGTGTCCTCCTCCCCCCACCCAGGTTGGGGAGCTTATGTTTTTGCTTTTTTACTATCCTCAGCTGGACCAGAGGCTTGGATTAGATTATCTTTGTAAGTATACCTTTTGACTCTTAGACAAGTGTTAGGAGTTAGCAAAAATGTTTTATTTTTCTTTCTAGGCCTGTGCTCTTTCCTCTGTCATCCCAATTCCTTGCTCCTTCTGTTTTAATAAACAATTTTTTATAAAGGAAACACCGAGTTGAGTGTGCATGTGCTATTTCTTTATTTATTTATTGCATTTGGATATTCTGGGAGATTCTATCTCCTGTGTGCCTGCCCAGTGGTCATACGACTTGTTTAGCAGACAAGGGCAAGGGGGAGACTGGCAGGGCCTCACTCTGTGGTGACAGAGAAGGATAGGAAGGCCAGAAACCCGCAAACTAGCATTCCAAGGGGCACAGCCTCTGTATCCCAAGTGGGAGTAAAGAAGGAGGTGATGGTGGCAGCATCCTAGAAAAGTTAGAGGAACACTGGGGGTGGGGGGTGGGTTTGGACAGAAACACTAAGAAGCCCCCCAAATCTCCCTCACACTTACTTTGCATGGTTTTTAAACAGAAGCATTAAAAATGTTTATGAATCCTACTGGACTGCTGTTATTAAAAAATCTCTTTTTTAAAAAAAACCTGAACCCAGGAAGTGGGAAAACCATTCACATTATACATAAAACTTACTGGGTCCACACAATGAAGCTGTTCACCTGCGTGTGCAAAACAAGTCCAGCTTGGTTTTTCACATGCGTGAGTCGATCCCGGCGGCACTGCAGTGGCAAACCCGTCTATGGAGCCACCCTCCAAAATGAGTTAGAAGGAGCGCTCTCCTAACCCTGTTTTAGCAACTGTCTGCCAGCCCCACCTGGGGCTGGCAGATTGCAGGGCTCCCGGCTGGCTTCAGGGAGGGGAGGAGGGATCCCCATAATGCACCACGTAGTCGCATGGTACATTATGGGAGCTCCAGGGGGCCTGGGCGATGCATCTGGCACCCCAACCCTCAGAGCTACCACCAGCGGCCCATAATTGTCTGGGTGGGCCATCCGCCCACCCAAAGAACAGGACTAGATCATCCGCGGGCAAGTAAGCTTTTTAAGGCTTCCTCCCTGCTAGCCCTCTTGCCCTTTCTCTTTCTCACTGCTCGTGAGAAAGGGCTCGATGCTTCCTACCTCTTCAGCTCCTGTCTCAGAACTGTGGTTCTATGGATCAGGCTGTATTTTTATTTCTATGCCTGTGTAAAACACAGAAGTTACATTTATGGGTATGAGATACAGCAACTCTTTACAGCACAAAATCTCTATGCATCAAAAGCACAACCAATATTTCTTCATACAGACCTTAGTCACCACCAGTGCTTTCAGTATCCTGGTAGACAAACCAGAGCATGCACGAAAAATGATATTCCTTGGACCAAACACCTGACCAAACTAGATGTGATCGCAGCAAAGGCAAGTCAATGATTCCTGAGATAATCTGCAGGCAGGGAGAACATTTACAGAGGAAGATTGTTAGGCAGAAGGAGAAGTGTGTAACTCCTCTTGCACCCGCTTATTTTCCCCTACAAATTCCTTGGTAGCTGTCTTTCCCTCATCTGAGCTCACTGCTGGTTTCAGAGCCAGGGGATGAGGACTTTACAAAATTGCTGGAGGAGGTTGGCTGCAGGAGGGAAGTGGTGGGTGAGGGATGGGTTAAGCATCTGTTTTCTGCCTGATTGATTGATTGATGAAGTGCTGTCAAGTCGGTGTCGGCTCTTAGCAACCACATAGATAGATCCTCTCCAGGATGATCTGTCTTCAACTTGGCCTTTAAGGTCTCTCAGTGGTGCATTCATTGCTGTCGTAATTGACTCAATCCACCTTGCTGCTTGGTCGTCCTCTTTCCTTCAACTTTCCCCAGCATTATGGACTTCTCAAGGGAGGTGGGTCTTCACATAATGTGTCCGAAGTGTGATAGTTTGAACCTGGTCATTTGTGCCTTGAGTGAAAATTCTGGATTGATTTGTTCTATGATCCATTTGTTTGTTTTCCTGGCTGTCCATGGTATCCTCAAAAGTCTTCTCCAGCACCAAAGTTCAAAAGTGTCAATACTTTTTCTATCTTGCTTCTTCAAAGTCCAGCTTTTGCAGCCATAGAGTGTCACAGGAAACACCATTGTATGAACGATTCTAATCTTTGTTGATATAGACATGTCACGGCTTCTAAATATCTTTCCCAAGGCCTTCATTGCAACCCTATCAAGTGCTAGTCTGCAGCGTATTTCTTGACTTCTGGATCTTTTACTGTTGACGGTCGATCCTAAAAGGCAGAAGCTATCCACCATTGTCAATTGTGAGGCTGGTTGCTGTACCGATTATCATTAGTTTAGTCTTCTTTACAGTTAGTCGTCCCATTTTTTTCACTGTTCTCCTTGACTTTCATTACTAGAGCTTGCAGATCATCCACATTCTCAGCTATCAGAGTGGTGTCATCAATGTAGCGCAGGTCATAGATGTTTCTTCCTCCAACTTCAAAACCATGCTCATCTTCTTCCAGTACAGCTTCTCTCAGTATATGTTAAGCATATATGTTGAATAAATACGGAGAAAGTATACAGCTTTGTCTTACTCCTTTGCCAATCTGGAACCACTCTGTTTCACCATGTTCCGTCTGGACTGTGGCTTCCTGTCCTGCATATAGGTTTCTCATGAGAACAATGAGATGTTCTGGGATGCCAATATTCCTAAGGATATTCCACAACTTAACATAGTCAACACAATTGAAGGCTTTTCTGTAGTCAATAATGCACATATTGACTTCTTTCTGGTATTCTTTGGCTTTCACAATTATCCAGCATGCATCAGCAAAGCAATGATGTCTCTTGTTCCTCGGCCTTTTCTGAAACCAGCTTGAACATCTGGCATTTCCCTTTCCATGTAGGGCTCTAATCTGCATTGGATGATGCTGAGCATTATTTTGCTAGCATGTGAAATTAAGGATATTGTGTGATAGTTTGCGCAATCTGTTAAGTCTCCTTTCTTTGGTATGGGTATGTAGACTGACCTCTTCCAATCTGTTGGCCACTGTGTCGTTCTCCAAATTTGCTGGCATAGTTTGGTTAGAACCTTGACTGATTCTTCTTCTGTTGCTTACCATATTTCTGTAGCTATTCCCTCAATTCCTGTAGCCTTCCAACTTGGTAATGACTGGAGTGCTGATCTAACTTCATCTTCCCATATTAGAGGTTTTTGCAAGTAGGGAATATCTTCTAGAGTATCTTGGATGTTGACGTCCCTGCTGTACACATTTTCAGTATACTCCTTCCATCTCTGTTTGATCTTCTCTGAATCAGTTACTATCTGTCCTTTGGCATCTCTTAACATACCAATTCGTGGTTGGAACCTCCCACTGAGTTCAGAGACCTTTTGGGAAACTTGCCTTGTTTTTCTGGGTCTATTTCCATCCTCAAGGTCTTTACAGATGTCATTGTAGTACTGCTCCTTGTCTCTTCTAACAGCTTTCTGAAATTCCCTATTAAGTTCCTTCCTAAGGTCTTTATCTTTCTTGACTTTGGCTTCTCTCCTCTTCTTGGCAATTTCCACCATCTGTTCTGACATCCATTTTGCTTTCTTCTGTTTCTTGGTCTTTGGCAGTCTCTTTTCACATTCATCCTTAACAACTTCTTTGATTTCATCCCACGGTTCCTCTGGTTCCTCATATCAATGAGGTTCATATCAATGAGGTTCAGAACTTCAAAGCGGTTCCTGGTGTTCTCCTTGAAAATGGTGGGTACATTCTCAAGATCATATCATGGAAGCTGGATAGCTTTGTTTTTCTGCTTTAGCTTGACTTGGAACTTGCACATGAGCAGTTCATGATCTGTTCCACAGTCGGGCCCCCGGCCATGTCTTTGCTGTTATAACTGAGCTCTTCCACCTCTTTGCACCAATAATGAAATCAATTATATTTCTGTGTACTCTCTATGTTGATATCCATCTGTATAGGTGCCGCTTTAGTTGTTTGAAGAATTTGTTAGCAATGAAGAGATCATTGGCTTGACAGAAACTAAGAAGTCGTTCACCTGCTTCATTTCTGTTTCCTAGGCCAGAGTGGTGTAGTGGTTAGAGTGCTGGACTAGGACCGGGGAGACCTGAGTTCAAATCTCCATTCAGCCATGATACTAGCTGGGTGACTCTGGGTCAGTCACTTCTCTCTCAGCCTATCCTACTTCACAGGGTTGTTGTGAGGAGAAACCTAAGTATGTAGAACACCGCTCTGGGCTCCTTGGAGGAAGAGCGGGATATAAATGCAAAATAAATAATAATAATATAGGCTGACATATAGGTGTTTTCCTCCTTACCTTTTCCAACTTTGGCATTCCAGTCTCCAACCACCACCACCACATCTTGCTTGCATGTTCTGTCAATTTCAGACTGACTTGAGTATAAAACTCATCAACTTCCTCTTCTTCTGCATCAGTCGTTTGGGCATAGATTTGAAGAACTGTCATGTTAAAGGGTTGTCCACGAAATCTAATTGATATTAGTCGGTCATTGAACACATTGTATCCAAGTACTTTCATTGCTAGATCCTTCCTGACTATGAAAGCAACATCGTTCTTCCTTTGGTTTTTCATGTCCTGCGTAGAAAACAGTATGATTTCCTGACTGAAAGTGTCCCATTCCAGTCCATTTTAATTCACTGATGCCCAAGATGTCAATCTGTAGTCGATTCATTTCATCTTTCACTGTGTCGAGCTTCACTGATGCTTTTTACATTCCACTTTCCCATTGTGTTTCTGTCTTTGCAGCTTCGGATTTTATTTTCCCACACGGCAACATCAGCTGCTAGACGTCCAAAAGGCTTTAGTCTAACTGTGTCATAAACACCATTGGTACTCTGAGAGATCCTCAGCTCTTCCTCAGTAACATGCTGAGTACCATCCAACCTGAGGGGCCCATCATCAGGCACTCCATCGACAATCATTCCATTTTGTCTATCCATGTGGTTTTCTTGGTAAAATACAGGAGTAGTTACCATTGCCTTCTCCCGCACAGTATGAAATGATGCCTTTGTCGTTGTCACTGAAGTAATCGTCCGCCTCCAGCACCTTCCTATATCACTGCTGCTCAGTATAGGCGCCTGCTTGCTTTAGCTGGGCAGCTGGGATGACCTTCGCGCTTTGGGTGACCCTACTGGGAGTATACCTCCTGGAGTACTTTGCTCCTCCCTCCCAGGAACACTCTGCCCCCTGCCATGATGAGGCAGCATAGCAGGACTTGGGTTTTCTGCCTACTGACTCTGCAAATGCCCCCTCAACCCCTCCACTAGCATTATGAGTGAAACACGTTGTTGGGAAGCTAGCTTTTCCCTCATAATATCTAGTTTGGCCCTTTTTTCATGCGTATACAGGAAGCCAATTAACCCAGCCCCAGCTTTCCATCTGCTTAATCCTCTTTTGCAGTTTCATTTCACAGAAGAATGGGATATTAGAGCTTTTGTTTTGTTATTATCACAGCAGAGCTACTTAAAAGCATTCTTCCCCACTGCTACCTCCACCCAGATAGGAGTAGAAAAAAAGGGGTGTGATTCAGCACAGAAACAGTCAGTTTGTGTGTTTTTAAATAAAATTATGACATCTACTTGCCAAAGTTTATTTTCTTGTGGGTTTTGTAATGTAGGCAGGATTTTTGCGGTCCCTTCTGTGCAAAAAGTAGGATTGCTAATGAGCCACAGGAAATAGATTTCTCAAGGTTAGTATTCACAATAATTCTTTCAGGCAGCAGTGTAATCACATTGTGCAGACCTAAGAATGGGTTTATACATTTTGGGGTTACTGTTAACAGAACTTTCAAGTCTCAAGGAATTCTTCTGTGGTTAATAATTGTATGTGCCACTCAGTGGTAAAAGCATGAATTTCAAGCAGTGACTTTTCAGCTATAACTCCCTGTCATATCTGGAGAAACTTTTAACAATCAATTAACAGAAGATTCAAAGCCTCAAAATGATGAACATCACATGTATGCAAATTAATCACAAGTATGCCTTTTCAACAAGTGAGTGGTCCAACCAATTTGTTTGTCCCCCTATTTAAAGCATTCATGCAAAAGAAGGATTCCTAACCAAGGCACTAACCTTATTTTCCCTTAATAAATTAGGCTCTTAAGCAACAATGAAAGCGATGTGAAATCAGTAAGGCTCAGGCATCTGCCACTGATCCCAGCATAATCTGTTCCTTTAAGCATCAGTATAGAAGAAAGAGGTGGTAGGATCTGCTAGTCATTTGACTCAGACAGACATGAAATACAATCATGGTGGTTAAAGGTGGTGACTATGGATATTTCCAGCAGACATGGTAATGTAAGTAGCAATACTGCAGCACTTTAAGACTTTCATTTTTTTTAAAAAGTGGCAGAGTTGGGAAGTGTGTGGGTGAGGGTGTGGCGGGGTATAAACTGTTAATCACTTGGGACAAGGAACCATTTTCTAATTCTGTGTAAAGTGTCATGTGCTCAGGTGGTGCTACATAAATAAATAATTGATGATGATGATGCCTTGCATTTAAAAGATCTCAGTTTGTATTCTTAGCATCTCCAGATTGGGTGTGAGCCTCTCCAGAATGGAATGCCACCTGTCTTGACCAATGGCCTCACAAAATATAAGGCTGCTTCATATGCTCTCTCTGTTTAAAATATAACTGTACTTTCCCCTATGTTCTCATTTAATTAATTAATTAATTTGAGGTGTTTCTCTGTCACTATTCTTATGAATTCATATTTGAATTCACGGCGGCTTAAAACAAATTTATTTTTAAAAACACAATAGCCATAAAAATGCAGGATAAAGACAATAATTAAAACAGGGCAGTCAGAGACATGTTAGGGGAAGGTCTGCTGAAATAAAAACATCTTCAAATTTCTTTAAAATTAAGGAGGGAGGGGGTGAGCCTGAGATCAAGGCAAAGGGAGTTCGAGAGGGCTGAAGGCACCACTGAGAAAGTTTACCCATGCAATCATGCTTCAGAAGGTGGCCAGATGCACACATTTCATGTAGAGTCTCTCTACATGATCTCATAGGCTGGGCAGAACTATGTGAGAGTAGGCAATCTTCCAGGTAGTTTGGCCCTAAGTTGTTAAAAGCTTTAAGATCAGAACCAGCACGTTTAATTATGCCCAGAAAATCACTGGCAACCAGTGTAGCTGACACAGTAGGAGAGCAATATGGGCCAAGCACCTGGTCCTTGCCCTAACCTTTGCTGCTGCATTCTGCATTGGCTGTAATTTCCAGAGGGTCTTAAAGGGCATCCCCATGTACAGCATGTTACAGTAGTCTAACTGTGAAGTGACAAGAACATGAGTCACCATGGCAAAGCCCAGGAATGGACATGCCTGGCACAACAGCTAAAACTGGGCAAACACACTCTTGGCATCTGTCACTACTTGGGAATCCAAGAGTAAGGACTTGGGTTTTGAATCCAGGAGTCTCCCAAGCTGTGAATCTACTCCTTCAGAGGAAGTGAAACCCCATCCAGGACAAGAGGATGACCCACACCCAGGTCAGCAGATCTCCTAATCAGGAGAATCTCTGTCTTCTTTGGGTTTAGTTTCAGCTTATCAACCTTTATCCAATTTAAATATCTCAAGACAATAATTTAGGACCCTTACAACCTCTCTAGCTAGGGATAGCAGTGAGGTGTAAAGTTGGGTGTCAGACAGACCACCACCCTCACACAACCTTAGCCATTAGTTTCATGTAGATGTAGATGTTAAAAAGCACAGACGACAAGACAGAACCCTGCAGGGCACCATAAGTCAAAGGCCAAGGTGTCGAGCCTGAAGAACCCCCAGTACCACCTTCTGGAACCTCCCTGACAGGAAGGAACAGACCCACTGCACATCAGTGCCCCCTCATCTCATGTGTGCTAGGCAGTCCAGAAGGATGCCATGGCTGGTTGATGGTTTTGAAGGCCACTGACATGTCCAGCAGAATCATCAGGGATTCACTCTCCCTGTTGAGTTCCTGAAATAGGTTATCCACCAGAATGATCAAGGCTGTTTCAGTACTGAAACCAAGCCTGAAGCTAGCTTTAAAAGGATCAAAATAAATAGTAACCTCCAGGAATCCTTGGGGTTGGATCACCGCCACCACAATGGCACCATGTCTTCTACCAGCAACAGATTAACTACCTCCCCTACCCACTCAGCCAATCCTTGCCAGCAGCTTTTATAACTCAGGAAGGGCAAGGGTCGAGCATGCACATGGACAAGTTCAGTAGTCCAAGGATCTTGTCCACACCCGCAGGTTGAACAAACTGAAAATAATCCCTAACACAGTGACTACTTAAAACATCCCTGAAATGTTATTTATATTTTACAATTCAGCTGTGGAGAGTGCTATGTTGATATTTTCCTGACAGCAATAGAAATAACTAGAATTAATTAATTAATTGATTGATTGATTGATTAATATTATTATTTCTATTTCTATACCGCCCTTCCAAAAATGGCTCAGGGCGGTTTACACAGAGAAATAACAAATAAATAAGATGGATCCCTGTCCCCAGAGAGCTCACAATCTAAAAAGAAACATAAGAGATATACACCAGCAACAGTCACTGGAGATACTGTGCTGGGGGTGGAGCAGGCCAGTTACTCTCCCCCTGCTAAATAAAAGAGAATCACCATATTAAAAGTTGCCTCTTTGCCAAGTTAGCAGGGGAGGTTATGCCCGAATAAGTATCTTAAGTTATCCAAGTTATGCCCAAATATGTATCTTAACTAGTTTTTTGAAGGTCAAATAAGCATGCAAATACTCCACAAACTATAGAATAAATGAGCTTTTTTGGTATGCTGTCGTCGACCCAGTTTTCTTAACTAAAAATATACAAATTAACATAAATGAAGACATGTGAACTAAGTATTTGCCAAGAAGTAAAACTCCACACATGGCAGAAGAAGAATGATGTAACAAAGTAAGATGGAAAATATCAGTTTGCTTTTGCATAACTGAGATTGGTATGGTTATTGAAATAGCATGACAGCATAGATGAAAACTGAAAATTTGAAGACTTTTCATACATTACAGAGATAAAAACCCAGGTTTACTACCAAACAGGCACCTTAATGTATGTATATGTATGGTATACATACTTGCAAACACAGTTTTGCCTCTTGTTATCCATACATTACATTTTTAGGTGTACACCAATAAAAACACCCCCTCCAATGGACTCTAGTGGCCCTAGGCTGCTGAAAAATTAAGACTGAACATTCTTGGTAATTCTGAACTCTGCCTCTTCTTTATGCCAATTAATAATAAATAAAACATTTTTTGCTGATTTATTTTGTTGTATAGATCTTCTCATCCTGAAGGCCCCGGATGGAGGTGTAAAATTTAATCACATTTATTTAAATCCTCCTCTTTCAAATCAAGCCTGAGGGCAGAATTGTGTGTTACAAGAAATATGGGGCTGCCATCTATAATGGTGTCCATACATCAAGCTTTTGTCTTCCTTAAATATAGCAAATATAGCTAGATACCTTATAGCACAAGGTATAAGATGTACCTTATGCTGTGATGTCTTTATATCGTACATTTCCTCATCCCTGTTCCACATAATTGGCTGTCAAACACTCTTTAGTATGCATCATACAAAAATAAATGGCAATGTTAATTTGTCCGTTTGCCCAGCTTATAACAGATATTGCAATATTCAGCATCTAGCTAGAAAGTTCAGGACTCTGATCTTGATCCAGATTCTGAGAGAAGAATTTGGATGTCACTCAGGTCGTTCCATAGGTTGGCTCCAGAATAGCGTCAATGGAAATCCTCTCCTGCTATGGGCCTTCCCTGTTCCTCCCCTGCCCCCCCCCCACATGCAGCCCCCTGAGGGTTGAATAGGCATAATGGTGTGGGATGTGCCATGGGAGGCTGCAATAGGAGGGGAGAATCAGCAGAAATCAGATGGGAGCACATTATGTAAAGTGTAGCCCCTTGCACCACACCCCATGCTGTTCTGTACCCTCAAGAGTGGCTTTTTCTGGGAGTACAGGGGGATGCAGTGAGGAGGAAGTTGTGAGAAAGCTGGATATTCTGGACCCAAGGAATACTGTAATAAAGAAACAGCCATTATGCCTAAAAATCAGGTTTTGAAATTGATGTTCCTTAAGGTTCAAAATGTCTGTTTGTTTTCTAGAGCGAATATTGATACCACTGTCCAGTATTGTGCCCTACAAAGAGAATTATGCCATCATGGGACAGGAGTGTTGTTGTAACCAGTTCCATTTATATTCTACTCATCACGATCCTGCTGTTCTTCTTTGTTTTTGTCTTCCTGTTTGTTTTTATCTACACATCCAATCTTCTCTTTGGCAGCAAGCCTGGCTGAGGAAGCACTGAATACAAAATCTCAAATGCAAAAATTTAATAACCTGAAATCACCATGATTGTTTGAGCATTTAGATGCAGCACAGAATCGTATTTAACATTATCATCCTCCAGCTCTCAGTCTTCATGTGCTTGGTCTACACATGCAGAAGAATGAGGTGAGAGAGTTGACACTACCATTTCTGAGTGAAGGTAAGGAGTGCAATTGTTTCATGTTCTTCAATGTGTCAAAACAAAACAGAAAAACAACAGAGAACCAGTCTCACACCTGCCATGCTAGTTCTTCTCACCTTTAAGGAGGGTATTGTGTGGCTTGTGTGTGTGTGTGTGTAGAGTATTTAAAAATGTGAATTCCACTCACAGTATGAAGTGATACAGCCAGTGTTCCCTCTAACAGGGATTCCCAGGTATTGTTGACTACAACTCCCATAATCCCCAAGCAAAAGACATTGCAGCTGGGGCTTCTGGGAGTTGTAGTCAACATCATGTGGGAATCTGATAGGGAGTACACTAGATACAGCACATTCTACCCAAGGGCCACCTCATTTTGCTGCCTGTATAGATCAGATATATCTGCCCTTTCTGCTCAACTGCCTTGCTGGTGCAGGTGGGAAAGATGCCATCTAAAATCTGAGAAAGGCAGGAAGGTAATGGTTTGTGTTTAGTAAGAGATTTGTATTAGTCGCTTTCAAATGGTTACATAATTCCACAAAATGATTGTTATACTTCCTTAAAGTAATAGGGAAAATCTGAAAAGAACTCTGGTATGTGATTGTGTCCCATGGCTCCTGTCTTGCACCCAATTATGCACAACCAAATTCAACTGAAAGCCATGGGACAAAATATGCTGCACAACTGGTGAAAACTGAAGAACTGGGATAAGCATGTGATTAGTATGAGACTGTGTTTGCATTTGTGAACATTTACCTGATAATTCCCCTTGAAGACACAATCATACAATTCCTAGTGCTTCATCTCAGAATTAAGTAGTTAAATTGTGAAGTTCTACAACATGACTTGAAAACAAATTGTGAAGAGGAGGACCACAGAGTTTCTCTAAGAAGATCCAAGCTTTCCAGAAGGCTTTGTCTGATGACTTACATGGACACAATTTCATATGTGAGACTGAAGAGAAGCCATGAAGACAAACATCTGTTTCCTGAATGAGATGAAGGTTCTTTTGGAAGTTTTCCCCACTTTGTATCCAAAAAGGATACAGGGAAGACTCTTATGTACAGGGAAGACTACATGTTTCAAATGACAGAGGAATGTCAACAAAAATGGCATCCCTGTGTTAAGCTGTCCTGCATATAGTATCACTTACCCATGTCATATCATGATGTTGTATGTCTCCCCATACTGGGGCAACAACAATGAAGATCGTGTGGGAGTGGAGAAATGCATCATGTGATAGTGCCATTACCCAGGGATGGTGATACTGCATCTTGTGCAGGCTAGTGGGAGAAGTCAGCATGCGAATGGCTGTTATTAGCAGCATTCTTGTTTCTCCTGCTAATGCATATTTCCACCAGATGTTTTACTGTAAAAGGTTATTCTGAAAGGTATGGGTGAGCAAGAAACACAGATGTGCACTTAAGCAACCCAATTTAATTTACTGAAATTAGGTAAATTATTCAAGAAGAGTTGCAGCAAGGATTCACACTTTCAATGAGCAGAACTGTAAACTTGTATTGTTTATTCTTTCTTTGTACATTGTGTTAATTCAGATTTCCTTTTTCTACAGCTTTGTTTTTTATAGAACGAAAACAAAACAAGTGTTCATAATTGTCAGATGCCAAGAAAAACAATATTGATACTATCTTTATTAAATATTTGAAGAAAAGAAGAATGTTATATATATTTCTACAAATTTTCTAGACATATCTCCAAAGGCAAATAATACTAGCTCCACATCATCGGCTAGTTGTGTTAAATTGTGTGTAATACTGGCCAGAAGGAAAATTTGCATATACTTCTTCATCAAGATAAGAGTTCCTGGAAATAAATACATTCAATTAATAGCATTTGACTTATTAAAAAATACTTATTGTCTTTTGAAATACTTTAAAACATTAAAAGATGGCTATAAATGTTTCCTTATGTATGCTGTTTGTTTTTCTAGGAACATACATCAAAATGGGTGCTAAAGGGTGGGAGTATTCACTGCTGCCGAGTGCAGCGGGGCACAGGGGTGACCCTCAGGTGGGGCTCACTGTGAATATGCCCTGTTGCCCTGTGGGCCAGTCCGAGCCTGGAAGAAGGGCTCAGGGATCTGTCAAGCCTCAAGGGATCCCCTCCTCCTTCTTGAAGCTTACCTAAGGTGCATCACCTGTTTTAAGCTGTTCTTTCCCTCCTCACTGTACCTGCCAAAAGTGACCGAGAAGTTATGGTGCTGACTACCGGGCATACAGATATAGACCGGGGCAGGCAAAAAGAAGGTGCACACCACCAGCCAATTAGGGTGTGGACCCAAAATATTGCTGCCCAGCCCCAAACGGTGACCAGCAAGGCCCAGCCTATATCTGAGGGATGGGAGGGGAGTGCCTTAAAGAGCCGGACTGAGCAGGCGCTTGCATGCTCCCACGCTTGTCGCCCTAGCCCCACCCCGTGAGCCCCCGGGGAGCCAATGGGAAGCGCTCACCCGGTGTTCTGTGCTCCTTGCGGGAAGGGAGCTGGGGCAAACAAGCCGCACCGCACATTTGAGTGGAGAGCGGCTGGCTTGCCTTGCAAAAAAATAGAATGGGATTGGGGCACCAAAGGGGAATAGAATGGAACTGGAGGACCAAAAACAATGCTCTCTCTTCAAATCAGGGTAATATTTTAGCTATATAGAATCACGATGATGCTCCTCTATGAATTCTAATGGGAAAGACCACTAATTGTGTCCTCCATAAAGGTTAAAATAATTTGGTTGACTTCCACCAGCTAATAACACAACCAATCTTAATAGTGCAACTGCAGAATAAACCAGGCCTGGTATTTGGTACTGTAGGTGGAAATATAAAAGAACATCAATATAAACTTAAGGCCTCACTAAAAACCTAAAGGATAAAACTGTCTCAAAGACAATTCCCACTTCTCTTCCACTCCATTTATCACCAGGCCCTCCATATTTTCCTTGATCCCTGATATTCGTAAGCAGCAGAAGTACCAAAGTAGCCAAATCAAAGTGCTCTTCTAGAGCTGTGTTTTTAGAGGACAGTACTTCAACACACCTGCTGCTTCAGCAACAAACTGATCTGTTTTTCGTTCCAATCTTATTATAATATAGTTTTTTAAAAATATGCTACCATGAGCACTTAGTTGTTGGAAAGATGCCTGATAAAAGTCCTCTATCAAGTGTTGCCCTATGCACCTAAGTTTACCTAATGATAAGCCTGGCCCTGAACCGTGTGCTGCTCTGAGGCTGCATTCAGACATAGCAGGAACTGGCTCAGAACTGAAGTTTGTAGTTAAAATTCTAAACTGGAGGTTGCATCGCAGACAATCCTCCATCCCCAGTTTGGGAAACTCCAAAGGAAGGTTAGAACAACAACAGGAAATAGTTATGAAGTCTGTAATTTTGTTCTTCACACAACTGTAAAAGCCAACCTGCTTGGTTTTAATGCATATTATAGCAAACCACCAAACTGAATATATAGCAGAAAATATAGCTACTGCCTGGTCACTGTGTACTACAATTCTCTGGATTCTACACTCTGTTGATCAAGTAAAGGCAAAAGGCAGGCTCCTAGCATTTATGGTGTAGCAGAAATGACGTAACACAAGAGCTGGACTAGCAGAGTGCTGAACTGACTAAGCCATGCAGGCCTCGGGGGGGGGGGATTGCCCTGGGCCCCACAAATGGAGCCCCCCCTTCAAACTTGTCATGAACCCGACCCTATCTGCCCCTTGTCAGGGGTAGACAAGAGCTCAGGAGATTAGACACCAATGGACTCCAGGGCCCAAACCCTTTTGAGCCACTGCCTCCACCATGCCCACAAGATACATGCTTGCCCATATCCTCGGGATCTTGACCATCAATCTCTTTAAAGGAGGAAGACTCATACATATACCCGTAGGAGCCTATGCCCGAGAAATAGGTCCTGGCCCCTTTAAGCTGCTGCAGAATGTGGAAGAGAGGGGAGGATCCTGAGACTGGAGTCCTGGTCTGCACTATATAAGGCCTTTGTTGTGAAAGTGCTCTGCTCTTGGCTGCCTAGCTTCTGACCTGCTATGTGCTTGACCTTGTCTTTTGCCTGCTCCAGATAGATTGATCTCTGGCTTCTGTCCACTGCTTGTGAGACCTTGATCTTGCCTCTGCTGGTAGACTGATTCCTGACCCTAACCCTTGGCTTATCTTGCCCTTATAGAGTGCTGGCTTGATATGCCACCTTCTCCCTGGTATGACAAAAGTATAGTTCTGTATTTGAAATGATTGAGCCTTTTCATTCAGGGTAGTGAAAATAATCAGTTAAAATATAACCCCAGGATCAAGAGTTATTTCAGTACTTTGGTTTCCCTACACACTGGCTAACATACTGTGTAGCCAGCTGTTCACCCAAGAGTCAGTGAGTCTGCATCTCTCTTGGGTGTATGTGACTGCCTGTGTGGTATGTTAGTCACTCCATTTACTAGACCATTGACTTCAATGGGCAATGGTTGTCCTGTTTGACCTGCAAATTTAATCACTATATTGTCCATGAAGTGATTGCCTTCTCCTAGCTTGGCTGACAGGAGAATTGAATCGACTTCCCATCCTAATGCTTTTTCTGTTCTAGAAAAAAATTTCAGATATGATCCAACTTGAAAAAGAGGCGAATAGGAATGAGGACTCAAATTGTTGGATTTTCAACTACAATTCCCAACTTATGTCACATTTTTCATAGGGTTCAATAAGAAACATTAAAAAAAAAAATTCCCAAATGGCTGGGCAGAAAGTTCTCAAACTTGTCATGGTGTTAGTATATTATGTCTTATGACTTTAAATGGGAGAAGTTGACTCACTTAATTTTAATGAATTTTAAAAGAAGTTTTAAACTTTTAAAAAGTGCTGTAATTGCTGTGTTTCATGAAAATAATCATCATCATCATCATAATGCAGGAACTGAAGCCTGCACTCTGAACATCAAGCCTTATTTGGAGGAAATTGCTCCTTGCCTTCATTTAAATGTTGCAGTACTCCCTTTTTTTGCACCCTATGTTATAACTCTAGAATGGTTGGGCAAAAAATCCTGAATTCTCCCATCGTAATAGTATATGGCCATAGTCTTCAGTGAGTGAAGCATACTGGTTCATCTATTGACTTTGGATGATTTTTTTAAAGTGTAGATGCATAAAACTAGTAATCTGAATGGTAAAGTAAGGCATTTTTTGGAAGAGATTGCTACCGAAGGGTAAGATTGGCAGTTGAGCAAGGTATGAGCCCCTGGTGGCGCAGTGGTAAAAACTGCCGCCCTGTAACCAGAAGGTTACAAGTTCGATCCTGACCAGGGGCTCAAGGTTGACAGCCTTCCATCCTTCCGAGGTCGGTAAAATGAGTACCCAGAAATGTTGGGGACAAAATGCTAAATCATTGTAAACCGCTTAGAGAGCTCCGGCTATAGAGCGGTATATAAATGTAAGTGCTATTGCTAAGTGCTATTGCTATTAATATAAGGATCTATGTTCTTCCCTAGAAGCATTGTGATTGAAAGGCAAGAAAGATGCAGATCATAATACACTGCAAATAGCCAGCTTGATCTGTCACTCCAAAGCTCTTCTTCCCTTCCCACTCACCCCCACAGCCTGTTCCAAATAAGGCAATTGCTATGGCAACACTGTTTGCTTTACTTCTGACAGACTTCAAACGGCTCTTTTGAATTCCATCAGATCTGACAATTCAGACCAGATAACTTAAAAAGGAAAGTAATACTCTAATTCCATCAGATTAGATAGAAATCTGAGACAGCAGATTTCATTCCAACATTTCCAGTTCGATAGGACCCAAGAAAATTGTGTTGTAACTAATCTGACATTTCCCAGCATGGCCAATGTCAGATCCAGCACTGCCAGATCAATATGACTGCACCGCCATCATATGTATATCTAGCATTTTTTTCAAACAGAAAAAAAATTGCACTGGCACAGGACGCAGTGAGAAGAAAGTAGTGGTGGGCTCTAATTAACATTCTGCTCCCAGGTCTCAGTCTTTAAAAGGTCCTGAAGCTACAAATCACGAACTTCTCCATTCAGATCTTGCCTCTGCCATGAACTCTCTAGGTAGCCTTAAACCACTCCCTCTCAGCCTCCAATACTCAGTTGTAAAAGGGGGGATAATATTTATTTATTTATGGGTTATGATAAGGATTACAACCTCTAAAATTGCTATACAATGCTTAGTATTCTTATATGTGCACAAAACCGTTTTTGCCAGTTCAGTTTGAAATCAAACCGGCCCAGTTCAGTTTTCAGTCAAACCGGACCCAGTTTTCACCAAACCGGTTTCGAGCTCTACTGGTAAAAGGGAATCCGGTGAAGATTTCTCTTTTCCAGTAAAGGGGCAGTGGCGGGGGGGGGGGACTTCCCTAAAGCTAGAGGTGGTGGCAGCTCACCCTTCACCCCTGCAGGCTTCCCCCAAAACAGCAAGGGCTGCTGGTGGCCCAGTTCGGGCCTCTGTGCACATGTGGAGGCCATTTCAGTGACCTCCGTGCATGCACTGAGGTCTGAATGGTAAAGTAATGCGTGGTCATGCAAATAGCCTCCGTCCATGGGCAGCAGTCACTAAAATGGCCTCAACATGTGCACAGAGGCCCAAACTGGGCCACCGCCAGCCTTGGCTACTCTGGGGGAGCCTGGCAGGGGTGGTGGGGAGCCACCCCTGCCAATGGGACTGGTAAGTAGTAACTAACTCCTCTCTCTACTCTTTACTCTTAGGGGAGCCCCACTGCCCCTTTACTGGAAAGGGGGAATCTTTACTGGATTCCCCTTTTACCAGTAGAGCTCCAAACTGGTTCAGTGGAACCAGAAGTGAACCGGACCAGTTTGAATTCAAACCAAACTAGCAAGACCAGTTTTGTGCACATCCCTGATTCCCCCTTAACTGTAGAGCTCTGAAATGGTTCAGTTTGAACCAGGCTTGGTTCAGTTCAAACCCAAACCAGCAAAGGCCAATTCAGTTCGACCCTTAACCTGGCAAGCTAGTTAAATGTTGTGCCCAGCTTGAACCAGGCTGACTTGCACACACACACCCACTTCAAGGAGAGGAGAGCTGGTCTTGTGGTAGCAAGCATGACTTGTCCCCATAGCTAAGCAGGGTCTGCCCTGGTTGCATCTGAATGGGAGACTTGATGTGTGAGCACTGCAAGATATTGCCCTCAGGGGATGCAGCCCCTCTGGGAAGAGCAGAAGGCTTCAAGTTCCCTCCATGGCTTCTCCAAGACAGGGCTGAGAGAGATTCCTGCCTGCAACCATGGAGAAGCCGCTGCCAGTCTGTGAAGATAATACTGAGCTAGATAGACCAATGGTCTGACTCAGTATATGGCAGCTTCCTATGTTCTTATTTATACTAGACCTGATTAATCTGGAGGCTTCATATTGCCTGCCAATCACAGTCTGTATCCTTCAGAGCCTGAAGAATGGGCTGAGGCTTGACTAAGTCCCTGACACTCACCAGACTAAGTCCCTGACACACATTACCTTGATTTCTGTTCCTGGGAGAGCTGCATGTTAAGATTATCTAATGTTCTCCGAAGCTCTCTATTCTGGCGCTGCTGATGACGTTCATATAGCAATTCTGCCCTGGCAGCCTGAACACGCTGTCTGTCCCACTCTGCATTTCTTTGACGTTCCTCTTCCTCCAGCCTCTGTTAAAAAAAGGAAAAGAAAAGAAGAGGACAGAGTAGAACCAGGAGTAGAGCAGATGGAAACACATGACATCTAGTCAAAAAGGTCAAATGACAGTGAGATAGCACACCCCAATGCCAGGTAAGAGACTCTGTACAGGTGTTTAGATATCAATGCCAGAAGACTTGAAACCAATATGGGCAAGCTGGAGTGCTTGGTTGCTAATGAAAACATAGATAAAGTGCACATAATGGAAACTCAGCGGAATAATGAGAACCAGTGGAACTGTTATTCCTTGATACAAACTCTACAGAAAGGACAGGGAAGGGTAGACTGGGGGTGGAGTAGCACTGTATATTAAAGAAGGGTTAGAACTCCAAAAACTAGAAAACTTGGGAGGACTGGAGTCCTCCACAGAATCATTATAGGCAACAATATGAGGAATGAAAGAGAATGCTACTAGGGATGTGCTATAGCCTTCTGAATCAAAATGCTGAGAGTGACCTCAGAATGCTGAGAACATAGGAACATAGGAAGCTGCCATATACTGAGTCAGACCATTGGTCTATCTAGCTCACAGAGGCGTATCTAGGGAAAATAGCGCCTAGGGCAAGCACTGAAATTGCACCCCCTGTCCAAACATCCGATACCCAACTTTCAGATAACTTTACCATAATATCAGCTGAAAAATATAAGTCGAGCTTGTTAATCTTTTAATATTTCAAAAACTATTTAGCAGTGGATGTAGCCAGAACAAAAAATGCTGGAAAACTACAAATTTCAGTATGCTGGGGCTCATGAAATACCCAAATACTATTTGGAGGTGTACTTGGAAAATTAAACAGAAATGCCTGACTAATTCTCAACTATGCATTGTAGCATAATTATTATATAACTTTTAAAAATAAATGGAGATTTTGACTTTTCCCAGATGCTCTGAAAATAATTAAAGGATATGCAGAGTAAACAGTGTCACTGCTTCGAATATATTCTAGTATTTCAGAAAGACAGTTAAAATGAGAGAAAGAGAGCAAGAAACTCCCAGTGTGCTTTAATACTAAGGATTTCACACTGATTCAAAGACAAACTCACCATTAATAGCCATATTATTAAGACATCACATTTAACTCACTTATCACAAGAAGCAAAGTAAGAGCAAATGAATACAATCCTAGCTCATAAGCTTCAGCTCAGTATTCACAAGCCCTGTACATAGTGCCAAACTAAATATGTGAACAGTGACTTATATTATATTAATTTTTTTTAAAAAAAATTTTTTACCTGTAGCTCCTTCGGGGGGCTTCCTAAAGGTTGTGTGTGTGTGGGGGGGGGTGTCTGCAAAGGTTTCCCTCCGCAGGCCTCTAGGACCTCACAGGGACCATTTGAGCATGTGCGGTGGCCATTTAAAAAAAATTTTTTTTTTAATGGCCGCTGAAAACAAAATTACCACCATGCATGCTCAAATGGCCTCTGTGAGGCCTGGCATGGCCTAGGGCCTCACAGAGGCCATTTGAGCATGAGCATTTTGTTTTCAGTGGCCATTAAAAAAAATTAATTTTAAAAAATGGCACCCCCCCTTCGAGTGGCACCCAGGGCACATGCCCTTCCTGCCCTACCCTAGATACGCCCCTGCTAGCTCAGTATTGTCTTCAGACTGGCAGCAGCTTCTCCAAGGTTGAAGCAAATCAGAGAGGTGTCAAAGAGAGACAGAGCTGTAATAATGGGTGTCTTCAATTACCCTCTCATAGACTGGGCCAATTCATGTGTGGGTATTATGAGGCCAAATTTCTAGACATGCTAAATAACTGTGCCTTAGAACAGTTGGTCGCAGAACCAACCAGAGAGAACACGACCTTGGACTTAATCCTCAGTGGTGCCCAGGACCTGGTGCAAGATGTCAAGAGTTGTAACACCATTGGGGAACAGTAACCATAATGTGATCCAATTCAGCTTATATGCAAATGGAGCATTGCCAAGGAAGTCCAACACTGATGTGTTGGACTTCAGAAGAAGAAACCTCAAAAATGAGGAGACTGGTAAAAAGGAAGCTGAAAGGGAAAGTTGGGAGGGTCAAATCACTCCAGAAGGCATGGATCTTATTCGAACCCACAATAATAGAAGCTCATTTGGAATGTATACCAAGAATGAGGAAAAGTTCCACCAAGTATAGTCTGACAACGCCAGCATGGCTAACTGGTACAGCTTGTTAGAAGCTATAAAAGCGAAGAAGACTTCATTCACAAAGTGGAAGTCCTGCTCAAATGAAGAGAACAGAAAGGAACATAAACTCTGGCAAAATAAATGCAAGGAGACAATAGGGGATGCAAAAAGAGTGTTTGAGGAGCATATAGCTAGAAGAATCAAGGAGAATAACAAAAACTCCTCAGAGGCATAACAGAAGCAGAAAACCTGCCAGGGAGGCGGTTGGATCTAGGAGTGTGCACAGACCGATTCGGAGGCCATTCTACTGGCCTCCGAACCGGTCCAGACATGGGGTGGTTTTGGTTCGGGAGGGTTTGTGTCGGGGGTTCCATTAAGGGCGGGGGGGGGGCTTTACTTACCCCTCCCGCCCTTTCCAGTTTTTGCACCGTAAGTACCATAAAAAATGCGGGCTGCAGGATCCCTCTCCGCCCGCTTCTATTCTCTTCGATGGCTCCGCGCTCGGGCGGGCGGCAGCTGCCGCCACTGAAGCCCCCTCGAGAAGCCCCCTCGAAGCTCTTTCGGTACCTTAAATCTCGCCCGGACCGAGTCTGACCGCACTCGGGTGGGCGGCAGCGAGATGTCCTTCCGCCCGCCCGCTCCCTTCCCTGCCGTCTGCAAAGTGCAGGAAGCCTTCTGCGCACGTGCGCAGAAGGCTTCCTGCACTTTGCAGACGGCAGGGAAGGGAGCGGGCGGGCGGAAGGACATCTCGCTGCCGCCCACCCGAGTGCGGTCAGACTCGGTCCGGGCGAGATTTAAGGTACCGAAAGAGCTTCGAGGGGGCTTCTCGAGGGGGCTTCAGTGGCGGCAGCTGCCGCCTGCCCGAGCGCGGAGCCATCGAAGAGAATAGAAGCGGGCGGAGAGGGATCCTGCAGCCCGCATTTTTTATGGTACTTACGGCGCAAAAACTGGAAAGGGCGGGAGGGGTAAGTAACCCCCCCCCGCCCTTAATGGAACCCCCCACCCCAGTGCCGAACCGCAACTCCGCGGTTCCGTGCACACCCCAGTTGGATCATTAGATGATGAGCACATGAAAGAGATTATTAAGTAGGATAAGAATGTGTTCTTTGCATCTGTCTTCACGGCGGAGGATACTGCTCTAGAACAGAGCTTCTCAGCTTGAAGGCTGAAGAACTGGATCAATTTGATGTGACAGGGGAGGATGTTCTAAATTCTCTTGGGGGGAAAAATTATCAGGGCCAGATGGCATCCACCCAAGAGTTCAAATGTGAAATTGCTGATCTCCTAGCAAAAATATGTAACTTGTCCCTATGATCAAGCTCTGTACCAGAGACAGTAGCTAGTGTAACTCCAATTTTCAAAAAGGGACCTGGGAAACTACAGGCCAGTTACCTTAACATCTGTGCTGGGTAAGTTGATGGAAAGCATATTTAAGGACAAAATTGCTAAACGTATAGAAGAACAGGCCTTGCTGAAACAGAACCAGCATGGCTTCTGCAAGGGCAAGGTGCCTCACTAACCTTTTGGAGTTCTTTGAGGGTGTCAACAGGCACGTGGATAAAGGTGATCAAGTTGACATTGTATACTTAGACTTCGAAAAAGTTTTTGACAAAGTTCCCACCAAAGGCTCTTAAGTAAACTTAGCAGTCATGGTATAAGGGGACAGATTCAATTGTGGATTGGTAACTGGTGCAAGAACAGGAAACGAAGGGTAGGAATAAATGAACAATTTTCACAAAGGAGGGAAGTAAAAAGTGGGGCCCTTCGGGGATCTGTACTGGAACCAGTGCTCTTTAACTAGTTCATAAATGATCTAGAAGTTGGGATAAGTAGAGAAGTAGCCAAATTTGCAGATGACTCTACACTCTTTAGGGTACCCCACCCCCACAACACTAGAACCAGGATCATCCCATGAAACTGAAGGCCAGGAAATCTAGGACCAACAAAAAAAAAGTACTTTTTAACACAGTGCTTAATTAATCTATGGAATTCTCTGCCACAGGATGTCATGATGGCCACTAGCTTGGATGGCTTTAAAAGGGGCTTAGACAAATTCATGGAGAATGGGTCTATCAATGGCTACTAGTCTGGTGACTATAGGCCACCTCCAGCCTCGGAGGCAAGATGCTTCTAAATGCCAGTTGCAGGGGAGCAACAGCAAGAGAGAGGGCATACCCTTAGCTCTTGCCTGTGGGCTTCTCTGTGGCATCTGGTAGGCCACTGTGGGAAACAGGATGCTGGACTAGATGGGCCTGATACAGCAGGGCTGTTCTTATGTTCTTAACTGTGACTGAGCAATTTTAAGTTGCAGTGGAACAGGGCTGTTCTGCAATACTGCTGGTGGTGTTTCAGGCACTCATAGTGTTGACCGGTCAGTTTGTTTGTTTTTAAATCATCCAAGCTGAAAATGTTAAAAAGCTCAATTTCATAGTTTTGAAATCTCTCAGTTTGACAGCCAGTACATGGTAGCACCACTGCCCACAAAAGTGCTGCCTGGCAGCAAGTCTGTCAATGACTAGGGTGTGCACAGAACTGCAGAGCTGCGGTCCAGCACTGGGGTGGGGTGGGGTTCTAAAAAGCCTTTTGCAGCCAAGCGGGGGAAGGAACGGCAGGAAGGTATTCTGCCGCCCCGATTACTACAGAAAATGCGTGTGCGTGCGTGTGCGCGCAAAAGGCTTCTAAAAGCCTTTTGCAGCCAAGCTGGGGGGGAGGGGCGGCAGGAAGGTATCCTGCCGCCTCTATTACAACAGAAAATACGTGAGCCGGAGGGGTAAGTAAACCCTCCCCTGCCCTTAAAGGAACCCCCTCACCCCAATCCGCCCGAACCCGAACCGCCCATGTCCGGAGGCATTTAGAATGGCCTCCGGATTGGTCCGGACACATCATTATCAATGACACAAGGCACTCATGGGGTGGGGATGGCAGGCGGCACAAAGTCAAGTGTCAGCTTGGCATTTGTTATAAGCAGATCTTTAAAAGTGGTACAAAACAGTTACAAATTGGGTGGCTGGGGTGTTCATTTATTTAAAAAATAGGGGGGGGGGTCTTCTGAGACTGAGACTGAGACAACTCTGTCTCTGTAACAGTATAGAGGTGTATACCAGCTTCTCCAGGACTTGTTGCATCTGAATATCACGTATTTCTTTCAGTTGCTCTTGGCTCATTCCCTTCCATCGGTCAGTAATCACTCGACCCGATCCAAAGGAGCTGACAGCTTGCTGTGGGTTTTCAGACAGCAGGTCTCCTTTAAGCAGATTTGAAATCTCAGCAATGTTATCTTCTAATTCTTGCTGCTTTTCTAGTTTCCTTTTTTGTTCAGATTCGGCAGCCTTAGGATTTGTCAAAAAATAAAAAAATAAAAAAATAATGTGGGTAAAACTGTACAGAGGCTTCAAAGAACATACCGAGATAGTTATCTTGCCAAACTAAGATATTTTATGCAGTATTTTACATTGTTCTACAACCCCTTCGTCTTCATCGCTGACTGAAGCAAGTACATATAACTGCACTTGTCCCTATTCTCCTCCTGTTTCCTTCACCTTCATTTTCTTCTCCTCAAAATTTAGAATGAAAGTTGCTTGGGTGCAAGGACTTGTCTTTTTGCTTTTGTTATGATATAAAATACCAGGCACTACATAGGTATATCATAATAATGACTCTTTTAAAGGTAGAAACCTAAAAAAATTGCTCTTGAAAGTAAACTACTTAAATGAGAACTGTTTTAAATTTTAGTAGAAGTAATAATAAAAACATAATTCTGTTATTGCAAATTAAAATAACTTTAATTTATCAGCATAATTTAAAATATAGTTCAAGTAATTTTACTTTTAGGAATAAATTATTTAGGCTTTTTAACTGCTTATTAATATTAGTTTCTAAAATGATTAATAAGTAAGCAATGTACAAATGGTAAAGACAACTGTGCCTACGGCTTCACAAACATATGCAGGAAATGTGGGAAAGGAGGGAGGAACTGGAGGCTGAATTTGGGGGTAAGAATGTTAAAATATGGATTTTCATGTGCCGTTTAAAAAATTGAACTAGATGCAGGTTGTCTTCACACGACCATGTTAATACTGGTTAAATAAGGTTGACCGACATTATTGTGATCATGTGAACTCACATGTGACAGGAATCCCAGCTAGGTTAACCTGGATATTTGATCTAGGATGAGATCTGAGCTAGTCATCTGCCTGGATGTCCTGCCTAGGATCTACTGATCATGAGAACACACACCCATCCCAGATATCTGTATGTACTGAGCCCTTACCTGCATGCTGCCCACAGATGCCTTCACCCAGAGTGGAACACACTCACTGTTGCTCTGGCTTCCCACCCACACTCCATGGCCATGCAGCCAGAATAGCACTCTGCCTGACAACACGCCACACCATCCACACCTGACACATCCACCTACACCTGCCTCCACAACTTCACCAACTCCTTTTAAAGGGACACCAATATAGGCCCCAGCTGGCAGCACAGGTGATGCATGTGCACTCTGTCCACACCTCCCCAGCCTAGGCCCATGCTCCAGACAACATCTATACACACAATACCAACTCCACACCACACATGCCCTGGCCCACAGGAGTGAATGCCAACAATGAGCACAGGCATGCACACCCACGCACAGCTCACAGGAAGTCCAATGGACAGCATCCCCAAACCACCCCTCACTTTTAACAGATCCCCACATATGGATGGGACCAGCACACACTTGCAAGCAGAGGCATAACGAGGGGGTGGCAGGCAAGGCACGTACCCTAGACGCCACCTCAGAGGGGACGCAAAAGTGGCACTGACCACCTGCCCTGCCCCCCCGTCCAAAATCCAACCATTTTGGGAATCGGGGGAGCACAGCCCACGGGGGAGCGCTTGGCTCCAGGCACTGTGCATGCTGTGCTGCCATTGGATGGAGCTCCGGTCTGGCACTCCCTCCCCCACTCGCGTGAGATCTTATGCTGCCGGAGCATGTGACCAAGCTGCTATTGCGTCACACCTCGTGCACTGCATGCATCCGAGAGACGTGCTGGGGCGAGAGCGTCTGTTTGTTGCTGGCTTTGCTCCTCTTTCAATTCAAGGAAGGGAAGGCTGTTCAGGCCGCTGTGGAGGAGAGAGGATAGAGGGAGGCTACAACAGGCCTGCTGTTTTTGACCATTTAAAGAAGAGCACTTCAATAAAGTGTGTTTATACAGCATCCAAGGTGTGTGTTTATTATTATTTTTTCAAAAAAAAAGTCTTTATTTTACCCGGGGACGGGGGAGGGGTTGAGAAAAAACATTTGGGGTGCGGGCGCATGCTTGCTTACTTTGCTGGCTTCGTTCGTGGGGCTCAGGGGGGCCAGGGGGTGTCTGAGGGGGGAGGGTTGTTGAGGGAAATAGTGGGGAGTGTTGTCGTGCTGCAGCTGCTACTTTTGAGCTGGCTCAGGGCCGGGGGGGTGTCTTGGCCGGGGGTGTGTGTGGCGGCCTGGCGGGGGCGGCTGCAGCTGGGTGGTCTCCTCCTCCTCCACGTCCCCACACCGCCACAACCGTTCTGAACTGTTTGGAAGAGAGGCGGCGGGACCGGGGGCCACCCTGCGCGGCAAAGCCTGCTGCCTCCTGCCCTTTTAGTCTGTGTTGTTGCACCTGCCGCCAGCTGCTGGCAAAAGACACCTCGAGCAAGCGAGGGTTCTGTCCCCTTCTTCGTTCTCGGCTGGTGTAGGAGGTCACCCAAGCTTGGGATTACATCCCCCCCACATGCTCCAAAAGGCAGGAAGTAGTCATACTTGAAGATCCTTAACCCAGTGCATGTGGGCGGATCTCCTCAGTTCTACTTCCTGCCTTTGCTCCAGAAGGCTCGCATTACAGCTCGCTGGCTTTGGCCTAGTTAACTAGGCCTCTTCTTTTCTTCTGCTTATATTCCTATTGTTTTTGACTATTTCCAATCTATTCTTCACCTGGTATTCTACTACTATTAGTTCTCTCTAGTTACTAAAGAAAAAAGAAAAAAAATTTTTTTTAAAATTAAAAAAAAAAATCATATCTGTTCTTCTACTGTCCTTTCTGTTATTCATTACCTCTCCTCACCTCTTGCCGACCTTTTGGCCGATGTCCGCTAAAAAGACCTTCGGACTCCTGGCTATTAGGGAGAGATCCGCCCATCAGCACCTGTTCCCGCCAAAAACTCGGGACTGCGCAAATCCTGTAAGGAAAATGGCAGATGTATCAGATGACCTTGCTGGCGCCTGTAGGCCACAGCGGTCCTCTCCGTTGCCAGATACCGGTGAGGAGACTGGGCGCAATTCATGCCACCAGCAATCCACCGAAGCAGGACGCAGGTGGCGGCACCAGAATCGGAGGCTTCCCTACAAGGAGGCCCCGTTGGTGGCCAGATACCGGTGAGGAGACTGGGCGCAATCCATGCCACCAGCAATCCACCGAAGCAGGACGCAGGTGGCGGCACCAGAATCGGAGGCTTCCTGACAAGGAGGCCCCGTTGGTGGCCAGATACCGGTGAGGAGACTGGGCGCAATTCATGCCACCAGCAATCCACCGAAGCAGGACACAAGTGGTGGCACCAGAATCGGAGGCTTCCCTACAAGGAGGCCCCGTTGGTGAGAGAGCTTTCGCCTGGCAGCGCGAGCAAGGTAAGCCTGTGATGTTTGGCCTCGCCCCCCCCCCAACTCCTTTCCCTAGCAGTTGGGCGTGCAGGAGGAGGACTGCCTCAGCGAGTATTGGGGCCACGCTGAAAGGAACGTCAGCAGGAGTGGCCGCCCCAGAGCCTGTCGGAATCAGACGGGGAAGACGTGCAGGATGATGAGGCAGGCGGTGCTGAGCCCGTGGATGGGGCGTCGGAGCACCCAGAAGGCCATGAACAGCTCCCTCCGGTAAGATCGGGACTTGCTCGGGGGGGAGGAGGTGAGTGCAGATGCCCCCTATGTGGCCCCTCCCTCAGGGCCTACTCCTACAGGGAATGTGGGGGTCCCCCCTCATGCTGCCACTGCAAAGGGCTGGATTCAGGAGGCCGTTCAGGTCTCACTGGCAGCGGCGCTTAAAGCGCGGAAGCCTGCAAGGCATTGCAAGGCAGGCTGTGATCCATGTGTCGCCCTCAGACTCTCAGGAGGAGACGGTGCCCGCTAAGCAGCCCAGGGTGGCTATACGCCAGGACTCTGTGCCCTTGTATAGGGGGAGGTCTTCAGATGAGTCTGGAGAGGACTCCCCAGATCTATTGTGACCCAGGGTCAGTGGGTCAGAGACATTGCTGGGCAACCCAGACAAGGGGCCCTCCTCCTCGGAAGAGGGGGAGATGATTGAGGACTCTGCTGCAAACTTACACAGTCAGAGGCTCTCTCTTATGGTGGATTTTCAGCCACTAATTAACCAGGCTATTGCTGCGCTTGATCTGTAGCCAGTTACAGAGGAACAGATCTCTCCTGTGTCCAAGGGCTCCTTGGTGCTGCCTAAGGCTAAGGTACCGCAGATTAAATCAGTGATACCTGAGGGCTTTACTAAGACCATCAAGGAGGAATGGGCAGCTATTGCGACTCCCCAAGCGTATGTTGACATTGGCTAGCAAATTGTACAACTTTGAGGAGGAGACTCTGGACTTGCTGAAGGTGCCACTTACGGTTGCTCACTTCGGGGCCCTACTTAGTAGCACAGTGGTACCCAAGGATGGGGACTCCTCTTCTAAGGAGCCAGAAAACAGAAAAGCAGAATCTGCACTGCGCAGGGCCCACGAGGCTTGAGCAGTGGCCATCAGAGCTGACACCACTGTTTCCTTGGTGTCTAGAGCATCGGTCTTGTGGATTGGCGAGTTACCCAATGACCCTCCCACTAATCAGTCTAAGATGTGGCATAAGCTACTTCGTCTGCAGAGGGCGGCTGCCTTTTCAGCGGATGCTACTCTGGACAGTGTTCAGTTCTCGGCACGTGCGGTCAGTGCAGGTGTCCTGGCAAGACGCAACATATGGCTAAAATTTTGGAAGTTGATAATACGTCTAGGGCTAAATTAGCCGCTGTTCCCTATGCTGGGGGGAAAGCTAATTGGGAATGAGGCCCTGAAAGAGGTCCTCATTGAAACTAAGGATAACCGCAGGGCTCTGCCATCAGCTCCTAGGAAGAAGGACAAGAGTTTTAATCATAGACCGATGCAAACCTTCAGGGCGTTTAGACCTCAGTTTGTCAGAGGGAGCCTTTTAGGCCTTTTCGATCGCAGTGGAACAGATCCAGAGGCCAAGGCAGGCAAGGGTTCACTCAGCAGAACCATCAGTCTCTCGGAAACCAGCAGCGGGGCCCCCAAGCAGCAGTCCTGACTCCCACTCAGGCAAAGTGGGGGTCTGCCATTTGGCCTGTTTGGAAAGAATCCATCGACAGGTGGGTTCTTTCCATTAGCCTACACGGGTACGAAGTGGAGCTGGCCAGCCCCCCAGGAAACAGATTCCTCCTTACCCCTAGATCTGGGAAACCGGAAAAGCACAAGGGGTTGTCCATGGCCATTCAGTATCTGGTGGCTATAGGGGCCATAGAGGACGTCCCACCTCTTCAGAGAGGCAAGGGCATCTATTCTGTGATTTTTACGGTGCCAAAAAAGGACGGATCGGCCAGGGCAGTTCTCAACCTACGCCCAGTCAACCGTTTTGTGATAAAAAGGAGGTTCAGGATGGAAACCCTTTGTACCATCTCAGAGGCATTGCAGATGGGGGACTACATGACTTCAATAGATCTCCAGGAGGCGTATTTACACATCCCCATTCATCCACGCAGTCGACATATACTCCACTTCTGCTACATGGGGAGGCATTATCAGTACAGAGCCCTTCCTTTTGGTCTCTCATCAGCCACCCGAGTTTTTATGAAGGTTCTAGTCTGCTAGTGGCCACTTTATGCACTGGGGGAGTCCACCTGTATTGTTACCTCGACAACTTGCTCAAGAAGGGGCAGTTCAGTCGGCTCTGTCCAGAACAATGTCTGTGTTACGTGCGCATGGGTTTCTGATAAATGTGGGCAAGAGTCACCTGATGCCCACACAGAGCCTTCGTCATTTGGGCATGGTAATGGACACCTCAGTAGGCAAACAGTTGCTGCCACAGGATCGGATGGAGGTCTTAACGTCACTGGCTCGTGTGATTGCTTCGAGACTGTGGGCCAGCCTTCTCAATCTAGCAAGTTTGTTGGGTCTCATGGTGGCGGCTATGGACTCGGTGCCTTGGGCGAGGTTTTCATCTACGCCAGTTACAGTGGGGTTTCCTCCCTTACCAGCACAGGATTGCCCTCTAACATGACAAGAACATTCCTCTCTAGGTGTCTCTTCGCGAGTCGATTCGTCGGACGGCCCAGGGAACCTAGACAAGGGCAAGCTGTTCATAGAACCCGAGAGAGTGATGGTCACGACGGACACCAGTCTATCGGGCTGGGGGGCTCACTGTTGGAACAGTTCTGCCCAGGGGCTTTGGTCGGTGGAAGAGTTGCTCCATAGCATAAACTGGCTCGAGCTGTGGGCTGTCTTTCTGGCCCTAAGAGCCTTCACGCCCTTGGTGAAGGGAAGGAATATCTTAATGTGTACAGAATTTCCAATGTTCGGGCAGATTAGCTAAGACGGCAGGAGATCCAGCCGGCAGAATGGGGCCTGCACCCTCAAGTATTTAGGTGGCTGACAGAGCAGCTGGGGTGTCCCCAGATAGACTTGTTTGCATATCCTCAGAATGCCAAGATTCAGAGGTTTTACTCACGTTTCCTGATGTTGGGGGCAGAAGAGACGGATACGCTATCGGTGCCATGGCCTCCGTGTCTGCTGAATGCATTTCCTCCAGTGCCGCTGCTCTCCCGTTGCCTCAGGAAGCTGCGGGGTTTCCGGGCATCCCTGATATTGATTGCGTCTTTTTGGCCCCGAGGGCCTTGGTTTTCCGAGATCGTCGACTTGACCGTAGGTCATCCACTCAGTTTGCCAGACCATCCAGTTCGGCTGTGTCAAGGTCCGATTTATCATCCTTGCATCTAGAAAGTGTTCAGCCAACAAGATTTACCAATCGACTTGGCGTAGTTTTCTGCGCTGGACAGCAAAGTTCTCCCTGCAGCTGGACAAGTGCAGGTCGAGGGGATTACTAGGTTTTCTTCAGGATGGCCTTGCGCTTGGTCTGAAACCCAACACGCTTAAACACCAGGCGGCGTGCTTGATCCAGATGTTGTTTCTGCATCAGCGTTTGTTCAGGCGTGGCACCCTCTTCTACGCAAGTTCTTGAGGGGGGCAGCTTTGTTGTCTCCTCTGGTCTGCCATCGTTTTCCGTCATGGGATTTGCATATTGTGTTGTGGGGTCTGCAGTTTCCGCCATTTGAACCACTTTGATCTGTATCATTGCAGATGCTGTCCTGGAAGGTGGCCTTTTTAGTAGCTGTAACATCAGCCAGGAGGGTTTCTGAATCGCAGGCTCTGTCAGTTCAGAGTAATTTGTGTAATTTCTCTAAGGACTCTGTGAGACTTATCCCGGATCCTTCGTTTATCCCTAAGGTAAAGTCTCAGTTTCATCGTGAGGTGGTCATTTAATTACCTTCTTTTTGTCCGGATGCTCGTCACCCTGCAGAGAAGGAGTGCAACCGGACGCAGGCTTTTCGTAAGTCAGATGCTCTTTTTGTGGCCTTTAAGGCTTCTAAGATGGGATGCAAGGTCTCTTCAGCCATTATTGCTCGATGGGTTCATTCATGCATTACGATGTTGTATGAAGCCCAGAAACTTTCGGTGCCTGGTCAGATTACGGCGCACTCAACTACATCGGCAGCCACTTCCACTGTGTTATCTTCACCGGTGTCCCATGAAGAGATTTGCAAGGCGGCTACTTGGTCGTCGCCTTTTACATTTTCAAGGCATTACAAGTTGGATGAACATGAAGCTGCCAGAGCAGCATTTGGTCGGAGGATCCTGCAACAGGTCCTTCCGGGTCAGTAGCTCCAGCTTGGGTATTTTCCCTCCCGTGGTTGGTGCTGTGGTATGTCCCAAGCTTGGGTGACCTCCTACACCAGCCGAGAAAGGTACATTGGTACTCACTGTGAAGGTGTCTTCTGGCTGGTGTAGAAGAGGTCACCCAAGGCCCGCCCGGGTTGTGTTAGGCTGGAACTGATGATCTGGTTGTAGGGGGACAGTTTTTCTGTCTTTCTCTGCATTATTGTTTGTATATTGTTGTATATTCTCTGTTGTGTTCTGTGGTTTTCATTCCGTAGCTTGAGCTGTTTTAAGCACTGAGGAGATCCGCCCACATGCACTGGGTTAAGGATCTTCAAGTATGACTACTTCCTGCCTTTTGGAGCATGTGGGGGGGATGTAATCCCAAGCTTGGGTGACCTCTTCTACACCAGCCAGAAGACACCTTCACGGTGAGTACCAATGTACCTTTCTCTATCTCGGCTCCAGCCAAGTGTTAGGCTGGGAGATGCCGCTGCACGTGGCCCTCCCTCCGCTCCTCCCCCAATGAAAATGGCAGCCCGGCGCCAGCCAGCACCTTAAGCCCCCGCTCCCCGCCTGCTTGGAGAAACTGCTCGTTGTTTCTCTGTCTCCCTGAGACAGAGAAACAATGAGCAGCTTCTCCATGCGGGGGGGGCAGGGGGCGGCGGTGACCTCCCCCCCCACACTGCACACCTATAGGGAAAGCCTCTCACCCTCTCCAGCTGTTGGTCGGGGGGGGGGCTTTTAGAGGCACGCGCGGCAGGCGCAGCAGGAGGAGAATAAGGATCTTCTTCTCTCGGCTTTAGTGCCCTGAGACAGAAAAACGAGCAGCTTCTCCGAGCAGGAGAGGGGTGGCAACGGACCCGGTGGTGACCTCCTCCCCCCACATGCCACGCGCCTATAGGGAAAGCCTCTCGCCCTCTCCAGCTGTTTGTCAGGGGGGGGCTTCTAGAGGTACGCAGCGGGCGCAGCAGGAGGCAAGAGAGAGGATCTTCTCCTTCTCTCGGCTGCAGACTCATGTGCTGCTGCAGAGCCAGAGAGCTGAAGCCTGTGTTTCATAATTGTGGAAGCAGGGTAGGGATCACACTTCGTCTTCTGGGTATCTCACTGGCTTCTGGATCAGCTTTGCTTAAGAAAACCTGCTTGGATTAAAAGTGGCCCTTTTCTTTCCCTCTTTGAACCCATTCCAGTTCTCCTCCTGAGGTGTGCCCATAATGTATGCAATTAAAGCAACACACTTCCCTTACTTTGAAACACCTTGCCATCTTGAAAAGGTGTCAGGCAGCCTTTTTGTTGGTGTTTTTTCTTCTTAAGTAAAGATTGTGGTAAATTATTAGGTAAATAATTGAGGTTAAATTATTAGGTAAACCTAAGGTTTGCTCTGTAAATTTTAAAAATAAATGGCTGCAGGGAATTGGCAGCCCTTTTGTAGACTGACTTATTCACCTAATAATTTACCACAATCCTTACTTAAGAAGAATTTTGCCACAAAATTCTTTATCACGGATTATCTAGACCCTTTTCAATCTGGCTTCTGCCCTGGGTATGGGACTGAGATTGCCTTGGTTGCTCTAGTGGATGACCTACGCCGGGAACTAGACAGGGGGAGTGCGTCCCTGTTGGTTCTGCTGGACCTCTCGGTGGCTTTCGATACCATCAACCATGGTATCCTTCTGGGTTGCCTCTCAAGTATGGGAATCGGAGGTACTGCGTTGCAGTGGTTCCGGTCCTTTCTTGGGGGAGGGTCCATAGGGTGGTGCTGGGGAACTACTGCTCAGCTCCGTGGCCTCTGGCCTGTGGGGACCCGCAGGGTTCGGTCTTGTGCCCCATGCTGTTTAACATCTACATGAAACCGCTGGGAGAGGTCATCTGGAGACTTGGACTGAGTTGTCAGCAATATCTGGATGACACTCAGCTCTATCTCTCCTCGTCATCTGATCCTAGGGAGGTGGTGGATGTCCTGAACCGGGGGCTGGAGGCCGTTATGGGTTGGATGTGGGCTAATAAACTGAAATTGAATCCGGACAAGACGGAGGTACTGTTGGTCAGTAGGAGAGCCAATAGGGATGAGGAGATTTTACCGGTTCTGGATGCACTCCCAGCTGCATCCCAGTTGAAGGAGCAAGTACGCAGCTTGGGGGTACTTCTGGACCCGGCTCTGCTTTTGGAAGCTCAGGTGGAGGCATTGGCCAGGGGTGCTTTTGCACGGCTTCGGCTAATGCGCCAGCTGCATCCCTTTCTCAAGAAGGCAGATCTGGCCACGGTTAACTATGCCTTAGTCACGTCACGGCTGGATTACTGTAACGTGCTCTACGTGGGGCTGCCCTTGAAGAATATCAGGAAACTGCAGCTAGTGCAAAATTCGGCAGCTAGGGTTTTGTCCAGAGCTGCCCGGTGGGAACACATCATACCCATCCTGAAAGAGCTGCACTGGCTGCCAGTGCGTTTCCGGGTCCAATTCAAGGCGCTGGTTTTGACCTTTAAAACCCTTAATGGTTTGGGCCTGGGGTATCTGAGGAACCGCCTGCTCCCAAGGGTTGCTGCCCACTTGACAAGGTCATCTGAGGGGGCTCTGCTCCGGGTGCCTACAATGAAGGAGGCTCATCCGTCATGCACTCGGGACAGGGCCTTCTCTGTTGTTGCCCCCAGACTTTGGAATGCTCTCCCAGTGGCCATTTGCTTCTCAGACTCCATCCAGGCTTTTACATGACCATTTCTATGCTGCTTCTATGTGTTTTTATTCTTGTGTCTATGTCTTTTTATGCTTGTATTTTATAGTTTTTAAATTAGATGTGTTTTATATTTTTAGCTTAATATTTTAATTGTCATTTTTATTGTATGTTTTTAACTTTTGTAAACTGCCTTGGGGTTGTTTTTAATGAAAGGCAGTATAGAAATTCAACAATAAATAAAATAAATAAATCACAAGAATAAAGACTTCACTGTGCAAGTTAGCAGGGTTGTTTGTAGGAGAGGAGATCTCAAGTATTGCTATAATAAGACTTATTTTCCCTTCTGTGGGCTGTACATCATGTTTCATCATCTAAATAATGCAGCACCAGTGATGATTTAAAAAATTAATGCATGTTCCTCACATTCTGTATCAGGCATAATTTAATTCTGTTTCTTTTGGGAAATATATGCTGCCTGTTGGGTTCTTTGAAAGCTTGATATGAAGTGTATTAGAATCAATTATGAACATAAACAAAATATCATTGATTTGCATGTATGGTTACCAGCAATGTGCTGTAGAAAATATGTGAGAAATACTACTTGAAAGTACATATTAATATCAGCTAATGTTCCATATTTTTAATTCTATCTTTTTTTTAAAAAAAAACATTTATATCCTGCTCTTCCAAGGAGCCCATCATAATTGACTCTTCATGTGTGATCCCCCCTTATTTTTGTTTTTATGCTGTTCTTTTTAGCTTAACTTAAATAAAGAAGCAAAAAGAAATGCCTTGAGTAATCTTTGAAATTAGTATAATTTATATTAAGCATGTCTAATTCTGTATAAGTAGGGGCTTTGTTTTTGTTAGAATTTTGAAAAAAATGATCTTCTCCATTGCAAGCTGGAGAATGGATTGATTTGCTTAACTTAAACATCAGAATGTAAATGTAGACTGCAGAAAGAGCTTCTCTCGCTCTTATTAATAATCTATACCAGTCTAATTTTAGTGCCCTGTGCCTATGCTCATCAAATAATAATAAAATAAAATAAAATAATAATAATAATAATAATAATAATAATAATAATAATAATAATATAATATAGGGGAGTGGTACTAAGCATCAACAATACAAAATCAATACCACTAAATGAACAAGATGTGAACTTGAAAAAATTCTCAAGATTGCTATTCTGTCAGTTTCTATCTCATGGCTTAAAAACAGTCACCTGTCTCTAAGCTGTGACAGTCCATTAACATGTATAGGTGCATATTAAGAATTCTAATCTCCTTGTCTTGAATAGCTTTCTGAAAGATGCATGTCAGATGTTTGGATGGGGCCGGGGTGGTGGTGGTGGTGCAATTTCAGTGCTTGCCCTAGGCACCATTTTACCTAGTTACGACTCTGCTTGCAAGGAGGGGGAGAGAGCTTGACCTCACCCGCAAGCTAGAACATAAGAACAGCCCTGCTGGATCAGGCCCACGGCCCATCTAGTCCAGCATCCTGTTTCACACAGTGGCCCACCAGATGCCGCTGGAAGCCACAGACAGGAGTTGAAAGGGGCATGCCCTCTCTCCTGCCATTACTCCCCTGCGACTGGTACTCAGAGGCACCCTGCCCTTGAGGCTGGAGGTGGCCCACAGTCCTCTGACTAGTAGCCATTGATAGACCTCTCCTCCATGAAGTCATCCAAACCCCTCTTAAAGCAATCCAGGTTGTTGGCTGTCACCACATCCTGTGGCAGAGAGTTCCACAAGTGGATCACGGGTTGTGTGAAAAAGTACTTCGTTTGCTGGTCCTAGACCTCCTGGCAATCAATTTCATGGAGTGACCCCTGGTTCTAGTGTTGTGTGAGAGGGAAAAGAATCTCTCTCTCTCCACTTTCTACATGCCATGCATGATTTTATAGACCTCTATCATGTCTCCCCGCAGTCGTCTTTTTTCTAAACTAAAAAGCCCCAGGTGTTGTAGTCTTGCCTCATAAGAAAGGTGCTCTAGGCCCCTGATCATCTTGGTTGTCCTCTTCTGTACCTTCTCCAGTTCAACAATGTCCTTTTTAAGATGTGGTGACCAGAATTGTACGCAGTACTCCAAGTGTGGTCGCACCATAGTTTTTGTATAAGGGCATTATAATGTTAGACGTTTTATTTTCAATCCCCTTTCTAATGATCCCTAGCATGGAATTTGCCTTTTTCACAGCTGCCGCACATTGAGTCGACACTTTCAACGAGCTGTCAACCACAACCCCAAGATCCCTCACCTGGTCCGTCACCGACAGCTCAGATCCCATCAGCGTATACTTGAAGTTGGGGTTTTTTGTCCCAATGTGCATCACTTTACACTTGCTAACATTGAATCGCATTCGCCATTTTGTCGCCCACTCCCTCAGTTTGGAGAGATCCTTTTGGAGCTGCTCACAACCCGTTGGAGCTGCTCACAATCCATTTCACTACCCGGAAGAGTTTGGTATCACCTGCAAATTTGGCCACATCACTGCTTACCCCT
The DNA here is from genome assembly GCF_027244095.1 of Hemicordylus capensis. Lineage (NCBI taxonomy): Eukaryota > Metazoa > Chordata > Lepidosauria > Squamata > Cordylidae > Hemicordylus > Hemicordylus capensis. Next base: position 133,531,329 of record NC_069661.1, read on the forward strand.
GCTTCTAGATCATTTATGAATAAATTAAAAAGCACCGGTCCCAGTACAGATCCCTGGGGGACCCCACTTCTTATTACCCTCCATTGTAAAAACTCTCCATTTATACCTACCCTCTGTTTCCTGTCTTTCAACCAGTTAGCAATCCACACATGTACTTGTCCCCTTATCCCATGACCACTAAGTTTCCTTAGGAGTCTTTGATGAGGAACTCTGTCAAAAGCTTTTTGGAAGTCCAGGTAGACTATGTCAACTGGATCAGCTTGATCCACACACTCGTTGACACTCTCAAAGAAGTCCAAAAGGTTGGTGAGGCAAGATTTACCTTTGTGGAAGACATGCTGGCTCACTCCCAGCAGGGCCTGTTCTTCTAGGTGCTTTATAATTTTATCCTTGAAGATGCTTTCCATCAATTTGCCCAGAACGGACGTTAGGCTAACCGGCCTGTAATTTCCCGGATTGCCCCTGGATCCCTTTTTGAAAATTGGTGTTACATTTGCTACTCTCCAGTCCTCTGGTACAGAGCCCGATTTCAGGGATAAGTTAAATATTTTAGCAAGGAGGTCGGCAATTTCACATTTGAGTTCTTTGAGGACTCTTGGATGGATGCCATCCGGCCCTGGTGATTTGTTAGCTTTCAGTTTTTCCAGACAGTTTAGAACATCATCCCTTGTCACTTCAATCTGACTCAGCTCTCTAGTCTCCATCCCTAAAAAGCCTGGTTCAAGAACAGGTATATGCTCAGTATCCTCTGCCATGAAGACAGATGCAAAGAACTCATTCAGTTTCTCTGCAACCTCCATATCCTCCTTAATAATCCCTTTCACTCCCTCATTGTCTAATGGCCCAACCGCCTCCCTGGCAGGTTTCCTGCTTCTGATGTATTTAAAGAAGTTTTTGTTATTCCCCTTGATACTTTTGGCTAAATGTTCCTCGAACTCTCTCTTTTTGCCTCCCTTATTGTCACCTTGCATTTCTTTTGCCAGAGTTTGTGTTCCTTTCTGTTCTCTTTGTCTGGACAGGCCTTCCAATTTCGGAAGGAAGTCTTCTTCCCTTTTATGGCTTCTTTGATGGTACCCGTTAGCCATGCTGGCATCCTCCTGGACTTAGTGGTACCTTTCCTCCTTTTGGGTATACAAGCTGACTGGGCTTCTAGTATTGTGGTTTTGAGTAAACTCCATGCATTCTGGAGCGAAGTGACTCTCCTGATTTCCCCCCTCAGCTTTCTTTTCACCATACTACTCATTTTGGAGAAGTTTCCTCTTCTGAAATTCAAAATATCTGTGTTAGACATCCTTGGTGATTCTCTCCCCGCATGTATGCTGAATTTGATGGCACTGTGGTCACTGTTCCCTAAAGGGTCGATGACACTGACATCATGCACCAGGTCCTGGGTGTCACTCAGAATTAGATCCAAGGTCACCTTCTCTCTGGTCGGTTCCATGACCAACTGTTCTAGGGCACAGTCATTTAGCGTATCTAGAAATCTGACCTCTTTGTCCTGACTTGAATGTGAATTTACCCAGTCTATGTGTAGGTAGTTGAAATCACCCATAATTACAGCCCTGCCTCTCCTTGACGCCTCCCTCATTTCCTCCTGCAACTCCCAGTCACTGTCGGCATTTTGATCCGGAGGGCTATAGCACGCCCCCAGTAGCACGATTCCTTTCCGGCCTTGTATAGTCACCCACAGGGTTTCTGTGGAGGACTCCAGTCCACTTAGGTTTTCTAGCTTGTTAGATTCTATCCCTTCTTTAACATACAGTGCTACCCCTCCTCCAAGGTGCCCCTCCCTGTCCTTTCTATAGAGTTTATACCCAGGGATAACAGTGTCCCATCGGTTCTCACTGTTCCACCATGTTTCTGTTATGCCCACTTTCTGCATTAGCAACCAAGCACTCCCGCTCACCCATCTTGGCTCGGAGGCTTCTGGCATTGGCATACAAGCACCTATACACTGAATCTCTCCCCTGATGTATGCTATTCTTTTGACTCTTTGACCTGCTGGCACAGGCTCCCGTCTGCTCTTTATGCGGTTCTGCTCCGTCCCCTTCTGTTTTATTTGAATTCTTTGCAGCCTCACACTTTAAAGGATGGCTTTTGCCAAACGGGATACTGCCCAGCTTTCATCGGCTGTTCCCCAGGTGTCATTTTAAAAGCTGTTCTGCAACCTTTTTGATTTTAAGCGCCAGCAGTCTGGTTCCATCTTGGTTCAAGTGCAGCCCGTCCCTTTTGTACAGGCCTTGCTTGCCCCAAAATGTGTCCCAGTGCCAAACAAATCTAAACCCCTCCTCCCAGCACCAACGTCTCATCCATGCATTGAAACCCCCCAGCTCTGCGCTCTGCCTGTCTCACTGTACTTGATTACTTCCTCATATTATTCATAGTAAAGGAAAGTGTGAAAAAGTGAAAGTGGTGTCATGAGAGCTGTTTAATTGAAAAAAATCTCATTTGCTATGATACCTCTCATGACCCCACTTTCACTTTTTCACACTTTCCTTTACTATGAATAATACGAGGAAGTAATCAATTTAGCACACTTCACCTTATGAAGACAAACCTCATAAAAATAAATTCACCAAAATTCACCCCCTGCCCAATCACTCTTAAATTGGGCATGGGTGGTAGCCTCCACCCATTAGACACTATCTACCAGCCCACCCCACTCCTTTGGGGCAGATCCACTTTCTGCCCCCAATCTGCCCCAAAGACACCCAAACTTCAAAAATTCTCAAAAAATCAGCCCTCTGCCCAATCCCCCTGAAATTGGGGTGGTAGCCTCCACCCATGAGGCACTACCACCCCACCCCACTCTTTTGGGGCAGATCCACTTTCTGCCCCCAAACTGCCCCAAAGTCACTAAAACTTCAAAAATTCTCAAAAAATCACCCCTTTGTCCAAACCCCCTGAAATTGGGGTGGTAGCCTCCACCCATTAGGCACTACCACCCCACCCCACTATTCTGCCCCAGGCCCCACTTTCTGCCCCAATATGCCCCAATCTGCCCCAAAGACATGAAAATTTCAGAAATTTACCAAAAATCAGCCCTTTGCCCAATCCCCCTGAAATTGGGGTGGTAGCCTGCACCCATTAGGCACTACCACCCCACCCCACTCCTTTTGCCCAGATCCCATGCTATGCCCCCGAACTGCCCCAAAGTCACTAAAACTTTAAAAATTCACCAAAAATTAGGACTTTGCCCAATCCCCCTGAAATTGGGGTGGTAGACTCTACCCATTGGGCACTGCCACCCCACCCTAAAATTTTGCCCCTGGGCCCCCTTTTACCCCCCGAATCGATTCAGATTCGGATTCGGATTTAATCCGAATCCGAACCGAATCAAGGGTGATTCGGGTGACCCAGATTTGGGCACAAAACAGAACAGGGGTGATTCGGTTCGGGTCCGAGCCGAATCACCCGAAAACCCGAATTGCACACCCCTGGAGAATGCTACCTTGGGGGTCCTGGACTTCAAAATGCTACCTTTCAGCCTAAATTTGGCTTCCAGGACCTCCCGACTGCATTCCCCCACATCGTTGGTGCCGACGTGCACCACAACAGCTGTCTCCTCCCCAGCACTGCCTAGGAGCCTGTCTAGACACTGCGTAATGTCCACAACCTTCACACCAGGCAGGGAAGTCACCGTGCAGTCAACACGTGGGTCACAAACCCATCTCTCTATCCCCCTAATGATCGAATCACCAACTACAAGGAGGCCCCAACCCCCCAGAGGAGTATCCCCTGTGCGAGAGGATATGGGCTCATCATCCACGGAAGGGGTCCCTTCTAAAGGAGCATTTCCCTCTTCCTCAGACCGATGCCCTCCTCGCCCAAGACCTTCATTCTCCCTGACAGCAGAGGAGCTACCAGCCCTGGAGTGGGATGCCTCTATCACATCCCTGAAGGTCTCGTCCACATGCCTCTCTGTCTCTCTGAGCTTCTCCAGATCCGCAACCTTGGTCTTGAGGGAATGGATTTGTTCCCTGAGAGCCAGGAGCTCCTTGCACGAGCACACACCCATGACTTCTGCCCATGGGGCAAATAGTCGTACATGTGGCACTCTGTGCAATACACTGGGAAGTGCCCCTTCCCCTGCTGACCTTCTATCTTCATACTGTTTTAATTGGCTCTTTACAGTATTTAGGGAGCTTATTGTCCGTTTATTAGATAGTTTACTAGGATAGGTCTCAGCTGTAATGGTCAGCTATTTAACTGTCCAAACAGCCTTTCCCAAGAATATGAGGGATACGAGGGAGGGATATGTACTTACGTTCTCTTCTCCACCAGGCTCCTTGTGCTCCTTGTGATCGCAGGGGCTTGTTCCAGGCTCCCCCACACACTTCCCACTAAACTCCTGCAAAACTCCAACATCCTGTTTGCTATCCCTGTTCGCTATGCTCTCGGGCCTTCACCTCATATGTAGAGTAGGCTTCCAACTGTCACACAGGATGTGAATCAAAGGAAGGAATGTGGGGCCCCTCCCAGCCCTAGCTGACTCCACCCCCACTACTAAGTAAACTAACTAAGGTCCTCCCAGTTCAGTGATGGAGCACTTGTTATGCATGCTGAATGTCTTGGACTGTAGGGGTTGCATTGCAGTAACCCAACAGCAATAGTGACCATCTGCCAGGCTCACCCACTGATCCTGGCTAAACTCTGAGAACAGAAAAGTGACTGTGGGAACAGGGCCGGAGTGGCTATATATCAGGCAAAAGAGTATTCTACAAATAGAAAACAGAAAGAGAAGAAGAACAAAGCTAAGCAATAGAACAGCAAAACTTAAATTTTTAAATCAAGAATTTTAGAAGAACAAATTACGCATGCAGAAGACCGGGGTGCCGATCCCTAAGCATCTGATTAGTTCCCCCCTCATTTTACTGAATTCCCGCAAAACATATCCTCCCAGCCCCATAATAAAAAAAATAAAATAAAATGAGTTGCTCCTCAAGCTTTCCTTCTGCCTGCAACCTAGAGGAGACTAAAGCCAAGGCATTGATAAAGAATGCATACACTAAAAGATCAGAAGTAGAAGCTGAAACTAAATGAGCAGAAGAAATGGGAGTAAATGTATGGCAGAAAGAAGTGGAGAAAATGAGAGTGAGAAGAAGAGAAAATCAGATGAGTTGCAGAATTAACAAAATGTAATATTCCACAGTGTGAGATGTCCTTCTTTAAGGTGCACTAAGTGCCATCACTGGCTACCTTCCGGAAACAGACTAAAAGTTAAGCTAAAAACATACAGCATTTGATTCATCTGACCTTTCTTGACAATCTGCTGCTGAATTATCTTGCTTAACTTTGAAATTGCTTAACTTTCTGAAATTTTGCTATTTTATTGGTTTTAGTTGTATTTCTGTTTTTTCTTGTAAACTGTTTTGTAACTTAAATTGGAAAGGTGCTATATAAAAGTAGTAAATGATAAAAACATTACAAAGGAGCAAGATGAGAATGGCATACCAAAAGTAAAATAAAATGAGAAGTTTGAGAGGAACTGCTAAAGTATCAGGATAAAGTTTAACAAGATTTACTAACTGAAAATGACAGTTTTCTGAACAGAGAGAATAAAGAAAGGGAAGAACCTAAAACCATGCATAAATTAGGAATTGGAGGGAAAGGAATCAAAAGGATGCAGAAAAGACGGAAGCAGATGTAGGGGGATCAACTAAAAGTTCAAAAACATGAGTTAATTAAAAATCTGCTCATAAGTCATTAAGCCCTGTTCTACTTTTGAAGGAATTCCCTAAATTGAGCCAGAAAAACCCAAATGGTGTAAACATCAAAAAGACATGCAAATATCAGCTGTTGCTGGTTCTGTCTCCTACTGGAATAATTAATTAGAAACTAAAAGCCAGTTCTTTATGCCATGCTGCAGAAAATCAGAAGAGGAATTTCCCCTGTGGAGGAATTTCCCCACAGCTTAAAATGGCTTGGGTCCCAAACATTCACATCTAGAGAGATCCCTATACATCCCCAGTTTTTATTCCAGGACAAAAAATTTACTGTTTCCAAGAAAAAGCTAAGACACATTAGGCAGTTTTGCACAATCATCAGAAAGCAAGTAGAAAGTAAATAGGAGGGAACCATAAGTTCCCAGCGAATGCACACTTCTGAATGGTGTGTCCTCTGAAGCTGCCAATTGTCAGTTCCTGCACCAGATTTCCCAAGATTCTACTGACTTCTGTCACTAAGGTTTGAAGTTGGCTTGACAAAGTCAGCAGAATCTTTGTAATGTGGTGTGGGAACTGGTGGTTGGTGGCTTCAAATGACATGCCTGTCGAGAGCACATGCTGACTGGGAATTTCTGGATCCCTCTCACTTACTTTTGGGCAATCGCATGAAACCACCCAATGATTTGTGTACTTTATGGACAGCTTTCTCGAGCAAACAGAATAACTGATTAATTATGGCGATTGTTTGGTCCTGGAACAATCCCTAAAATGTTTTTGCCTACTTTCCTTAAGGAAAATAAGTTTGAGATCACCTGACATTCTGTGTGTGTGTCAATATGTCCCCACCCCATCAACTTTGCAATGCCTGGACCAATATAAACCAAATAGGGTACAGTTGTAGGGACACATAGGGATACCTCAATGGCATAGTTTATGACATCATCCACTAACTCAAGATGGCAGACACGTAAACATTTGAGGTGCAAGTGGGCTAATCTGTGGACCCTCTAATCAATTTGAATCAAATTTGGTACAGTTGTAGTGAGTGACACACACACATGGACACCTCAATGGCTTAGTTTGTGATGTCATCTACCCCAATTAAGATAGTGGATGCGTGCAAGTTTGAGGTGCAAGTAGGCTAACTTGTGAACTGCCTAACTGATCTGGATCAAGTTTAGTTCAGTAGACATAGTGAAAGGAGTAAGCAGATTAGTTTTTACCACAATGACTTGTTTTTTCCTGTTTCATCCAAAAATGTCTTCACTATCACAACTTAAGTCTGAACCTGTGGCAAATAATTCAAAGGGCAAAATCTAGATACTTTATAAAACTTTAAGTCCTTCTAGATGGTGATTTATTCTATCTTCACTACTGTTTTTAAGGGCAATGTTGCTGATGGGTCAGATGACAAACTCTTTCCTGGAATTTTTGTTCATTAATACCATAAGAAATGTGTATCATTTCAAACTACTTTCGTGCTAACCTGAAAGTGCAGTGAGTAATAGTGCAGGAGTATCCACATGTGGACAGATTATTTGCCATCTGTGTAAATATGGGTAACTGGGTGAGTGGTGAAGTAGGAAAGTGTTGGCTGATTGTTACTACCCTACACATGCCCTCACTAAGTTCTGCACCTAGGCACACCTCTGCACATCTCTTCACTTTTGCAAACATTTCTCTTCCAGCCATTTGCACTACACAGTGTGGTTTTCAGTGTTTCCTGTTGTCTTTTTCACTTTCTAAATTATTCATTTAGTAGTTATAACACTTCTGCATTCTTTCAGCAAACTGTAAGTGAAATCCCAGAGAATAATTTTTGGTTAGGCAACCACCTTTTTTTTTTTGGTTCTACAAGTGCAAGTCTCTTCTAGTTGGGGAGATCTAAGAATCAGAAGCCATCTCCCAATCACCTTCTTTTTTAAAAAAAATCATTTAAATTCTAAAATGGATGTGGAAAGTGACAGAAGAATGCAAGTGTGCCATGAAGAAGAGAGGAGAGCTGGTCTTGTGGTAGCAAGCATGACTTGTCTCCATAGCTAAGCAGGGTCTGCCCTGGTTGCATACGAATGGGAGACTTGATGTGTGAGCACTGCAAGATCTTCCCCTCAGGGGATGAAGAGCAGAAGGTTTCAAGTTCCCTCCCTGGCTTCTCCAAGATAGGGCTGAGAAAGATTCCTGCCTGCAACCTTGGAGAAGCCACTGCCAGTCTGTGAAGACAATACTGAGCTAGATAGACCAATGGTCTGACTCAGTATATGGCAGTTTCCTATGTTCCTAAGAAACTAAAAAAAACCTTGTTTTTTTAAAATAAAAATATGTATTATTATTCCATTTTTAGCTTAAACACATACAAAGAGAAAGGCAAGTAATAAGTTTATTGTTGTGACCACTAGTCATAACATAACATAGAATATGACATAAACGAAAAGTTCTCGTAAGAACTAATCTGCCCACTTTCCTTTCACTATCCCTACAACTAGACTAAATTTGGTCCAAATTGGTTAGGCACTTCACAAGTTAGCCCACTTGCCCTTCAAACGTTCATACATCCACCATCTTGAACTGGGATGGATGATGACATCACAAACTATGCCATTGAGGCATCCCATGTGTCCCTACATCTGTAGCAAATTTGGTTCAAATTGGTTAGTGCCTCAAACGTTTACACGTCTAGAACCGGGGAGACCCTAGTTCAAATCCCCATTCAGCCATGATACTAGCTGGGTGACTCTGGGCCAGTCACTTCTCTCTCAGCCTAACCTACTTCACAGGGTTGTTTTGAGGAGAAACTTAAGCATGTAGTACACCGCTCTGGGCTCCTTGGAGGAAGAGCGGGATATACATGTAAAAATAAAATAAAATAAATAAAATAAATTGGGGTGGATAACATCACAAACTATGCTGCTGTGAGGTGTCACTACAAGTGTACCCAATTTGGTTCATATTGGTCCAAGCATTGTGAAGTTGAGGGGGGCGCGGCACACATGGAATGCCAGGTGATTTCATAAGCCTACTGGAAAGTAGACTAAAACAAAAAATCAGCATACCATAAAGTTACTACAGTGGTCAAGTTAAGCTAAAACCAAATTTAGAACAGTTACAATTTAGAACAGGAGATAGAAGCTATAAATTTCTTTCTGAGTTTAAAAGAAAGCAGGGCAAAGGAAGCAACTTAACAACTGACATATGGAAACACATCAGCAAGATAAGTCAGACATTCTGTATACGAAAACATAAAAATTGTCTATAATCTGTCCCAGCATTTCTTCCCGATCACATCATAAATGGGAAAGTGTAAGATGTTATGGATAATATCCTCCACTTAGCCAGAGGTGCTGTTCCACTGGAAGTTTGCGGAATCTCCCTTCAAGATATATCGTGGGAATGGTTTGGAACTGTAAAATTGTGAAAGCCTTTCTCAGTGATGCATGGGTAAAGTTTTTAACTAGATACTGTGAGAAATTTCTCTGTCTCTTTTAATAGCACCAATGGACGCAGTACCAAAGTTAAAGCCTTGAAGACTGTACCACAACAGCATCTTTACTAGCATCCCATTCAATTAGCATGATATGTGTCCCCATGGAATAGTTTGTGAACATTTATTTATTTATTACATTTATTACATTTATAAACCGCCCCATCCAGAGGTTCTGGGCGGTGTACAACTTTTTAAAAAGACATAAAACCCACAATTCAAACACAATGCTAAAAACAATAAAAAGACAATTAAAAATGATTAAAACCATTTAAAATCAATTAAAATACTTTTAAAAAACAATACTTTACAAGCCTTGGAAGGCCAGGCCAACCAATAGGTTTTTAGGGCTCTCTTAAAGGCAGACAGCGAGCCTAAACTGCGGATATCTGCCAGGAGTGCATTCCATAGACCAGTAGCAGCTACAGAAAAGGCCCGGTTCTGAGTTGCCACCAGACGTACCGGTGGTAACTGGAGACGGACCTCTCCAGATGACCTCAACGAGCGATGGGGATCATACCCATCATGAGATCATGAGTACCCAGAATGTTGGGGGCAATATGCTAAATCATTGTAAACCGCTTAGAGAGCTCCGGCTATAGAGCGGTATATAAATGTAAGTGCTATTGCTATTGCTATACCGAAGAAGGCGCTCTCTAAGGTAACCTGGACTCAAGCCGTTCAGAGCTTTAAAGGTAAGAACCAGCACTTTGTATTTCACTCGGAAACATATCGGCAGCCAGTGCAGCTGTTTTAAGACAGGCATAATATGGTCTCTCCGGGTTACCCCAGAGACCAATCTGGCTTCCGCATTTTGAACTAACTGAAGTTTCCAAACTACGTACAAAGGCAGCCCCACATAGAGCGCATTGCAGTAGTCGAGCCTGGAGGTTACCAGCTGATGCACCACTGTTTTGAGATCGTTCTTTTCAAGGAATGGACGCAGCTGTCGAATCAGCCAAAACTGATAGAATGCGCTCCTGGCCATAGCCTCCACCTGAGATACCATGGTGAGGCCTGGATCCAAGATCACTCCCAAGCTGCATACCTGTTCCTTCCAGGGGAGTGTAACCCCATCCAGACAGGAAGATCTAACTCATCCCTTAAATTGCGATCCCCCACAATGAGCACCTCTGTCTTGCTTAGATTCAGCTTCAATTTATTATCTCTCATCCAGCCCATTACTGCCAGTAGGCAGGCATTTAGGGAGTGAATGCAATTTCCAGAGGAGGAGGAGGAGGAATAGATTTGGGTGTCATCAGCATACTGATAACACCCTGCACCAAATCTCCTGATGACCTCACGCAGTGGTTTCATGTAAATATTAAAAAACATTGGTGACAGAATGGAGCCCTGAAGGACTCCATATAATAGCTCCCCTTTTAAAGAGGAACTGTCACCAAGCTCCACCGTCTGGAATCTGCCTGAGAGATAGGAGCGGAACCACTGCAGAGCAGTGCCCCCTATCCCCAACTTCCCCAGAAGGATACCATGGTTGATTGTATCGAACTCCGCCAAGAGATCCAAAAGAACCAACAGAGTTTTACTTCCTCTGTCAATTCCCCAGTAAAGGTCATCCATCAGGCTGACCAAGGCAGACTTAACCACATATCCCGCTCTAAAGCCAGTTTGAAATGGGTCTAGATCAGTGATTCTCAAACTTGGGTCCTCAGGTGTTATTGGACTTCAACTCCCATAATCCCCTACCAAAGGCCACTGAGGCTGGGGATTATGGGAGTTGAAGTCCAATAACACCTGAGGACCCAAGTTTGAGAATCCCTGGTCTAGATCATCAGTTTCCTCCAAAACCACTTGGAGCTGGTTAGCCACCACTCTCTCAATCACCTTGCCCAACCATGGGAGATTGGAGACCGGCCTATAACTGTCCATTACTGAGGGATCTAGGGAAGGCTTCTTAAGAAGTGGTCTAATCATTGGCTCCTTCAAACAAGGAGGCATCCTATCCTCCCTCAGCGATGAGTTAATATTAACTAAGCCATCCCCAACAGTCTCCCTGCTAGATAAAAGCAGCCAAGTTGGGCAAGGATCCAGAGAGCAAGTGGTAGACCACACTGCCCCAAGCAGCTTGTCCACGTCATCAGGCATCACAGATTGAAACTGATCCAATCTAATACTGCAAGAGGGACTGCAGTTGTGCAGCGAGGTGGACGGTACACCAACAGAATCCCCAATCTATCCCTAGTTGCCAGCCTTAGAAAGACACACTCAGTATAAGTCAACTGTCACACAGGGGCCCTGGTAAGGGAAATGGTATCCTTATGGTCCACAGCCACTCCACCCACCCACCCCGCCCACATCCCCCAGCCTGCTCCACAACAGCATAGCCTGGTGGAAGGAGCTGGGTCCAAACTGGGCCACTAGCTTAACCCATCCAGGTCTCAGTTATACAAGCCAGGTCGGCTCCCTCATCCATGATCAAGTCATGGATGATTTCGGTCTTATTCTGAACCGACATGGCATTGCAAAGGAGCAAGGCTAGGTTCTGTGGGAAGTTGGAACTGCTCCCTGAGGCCAGAGAGCTGATAGGGCATCCGGAAGTGGAAACAGTTACTAAATTACTGGTTTCCCTTCCCCTGTAACGGCCAGCTGCTCTGCCAACGCCAATTCTTCTATTCCCCACCACAACAGTAATAGCTGCCCCAGAGCCACTGGACACACACCCAGCATCATTCTGCCCAAGAGAACCCAAACACATGATAACAAAAGGCCTGGCACAACCCAATTAAAGGGAAAACTAACAACATACAACTCAGAACTCCAACCCCACCTTATAACTCCTCCCCAGACCCCAGACCCACACTGAAGGCCAGCCCCCTTTGGTGGCCAGCTTTGGTGGCCGCCTACAGGCAGTCCACCGGCTACGCCTCTGGTGTGCCTCCCTCCAATATATGCTGCCAAGGGCTCCAGAAATCTCTCCTCTCATGAGAGATCTCTGGTCCTTGGGGACGGGGGAACAAGTCAAGCACTCAGAGAGAAGGCACAGGTGGAATAGGGCAGCAATCAGGCTGTCCCAAGCCGGTCCTTCAGAAGGTCTGGGGCTGCAAAAACAAACCTCCTCGGTTGAGACAGGAATGCGCAGGCAGGGTGAGACAGCTGTTGTCCATCAGGAAAGGTCAGAGAGCTGACAGAATCTACCCCCTGCCTCTCCCCACCCTCTCAGGTCTCCCAAATGCTCTTGGCGTACCTCCCTCCAATATATGCTGCCAAGGACTTCAGAAATATCTCCTCTCACGAGAGATCTCTGGTCCTTGGGGACAGGTGGAACAAGTCACACACAAACCAGCTTCTTCACAACTTTGGTCACACAAATTTTGTCACACAAACCAGCTTCTTCACATCTACTAGGTTCTTCTTTGAGTATGTCTAGGATATATAACATACTAAATGTGTCAATTTTTAATTATACCTCAATAATAATTTAGGAGAGTTGCCAGGGATCAGATACAATTATTTTAGAGGCCAGGTCTGTCTCATGAACTACAGTTGGTTATCTCTACGCTAGAAGTGCACTGAGTGTTCTTAATTTTCTTTCCCATACCCATTTTTGCTTCTGCCCAACATACTAGTTTCTAGTACTCAACCAGCACTGCCATGACTTATTTCATACGTTCCTCCAATTGCTTTCTCTCCTATTTCTGAATGTGTGGTTGGTTCTCTATAAGTGCTTACAGATGCGACTGGTATCAGTCACAGTGGTAAGCAACGAGTAAGTGTGACTGATATTTCCTTATTTAAGTAGTACTTCCTGTTGGGGGATTTACCGCTAACTTTGGACTCTAGTTCTGCCCCACATGATTCAGAGCACTCTGATTCAAAGAGATAAAGGTGGAAAGCCATGCTTCTGGAATACCCTAAGGCTCCAATCTAATCAACACTTAACTGGAAATAACTTCCACTGAGCTTAAAAGGACACTGCTCCTATAGTAAAACAAAAACAAGGAAATTATGCCGTAGGGAAGGGGTCCCCAACCTGCGGCCCTCCAGATGTTGCCAAACTACAATTCCCATCACCCCCAGCTACAATTTATTGTGCCTGGGATGATGGGAGTTGTAGTTCAGCAACATCTGGAGGGCCACAGGTTGGGGACCCCTGCTGTAGGGAATTAGGGCCCATGTAGTTCAGCACTCTGTTCCCCAAACAGATGCTCCATGGAAGTTCACAGGCTGAGAAAGATCCAGATACCCTTCTGTCTCTTTCCCCAACCACCCGGTAATCAGAGGTATATTGTCTCTGGTTATGGATTTATTGAGGAGTCAGTAAATAACCATTTATAGGTCTAAAATGAAAGCTCAATTATATATGACAAATCTGCTTGCCATGATGAGCACCCTTCATCCTATCTGACAAGCTTGATGTCAGCCTACATTTAAAATATGTTTCAAGGCTCAGTCCTGCTGAGTCCTGGCTCCAAGTAAGCTTTAGTAATAATAGCTATTATATAAGCTGCTTTATTCAGTTACAATTTATTCATCACCTGAATATCTCATATCTGCCAAGGAATTTAGAGCAACATAAAACAGTGATAAGCTTATTTTATCAATTACCTGTGAGGTTGGTTAGGTTGGGGCTTTCTCAAATCTACTCAGTGACAGGTACTCAGGGATAATGGAGCGGGGCTGCAGGGGGTGAGGAGACCACCAGGGCGCCCCCTCCCACACTTCCCATGCTGTGTCCCCCCTCCCCCGATTGAGGCCAAGTGTGCTAATGTGTGCTGGCTACACCCCTCCCCGTGCACCAGGCACAGGGGACATGGCTGGCAAATCACTTCACCGTCTGGTAAGGACAATGGGGCTGCTGTGCGTTCCTCCTTCACACCACCAGCCACACCCCTTGCATTGGCATGATGATGCAGGGAGAGGGCCGTGGCCAGCGTGGCAGGGGGAACCGCAGTGGTGTGGTGGCAGCACTGCCACCCGGCATGCTACACCCCTGCCCAGTGGCCTTCAAGTCTGAGGAAAAATGCACATTTGGGTATTCCTAGATCAACTCCAACCTACTAACCATTAGACTACACAGGCCAATGTGGGAATTACAGTTATCCCATGACATGATTAAAGTATGATCCCACTCTTACTCACAAATAAATATGATGGAGATCAGAGTGCACAAATTTCAATAGTTCAATAACTATCTGGTGATAGAGAACTGTATATTTTAATGCCAAAGTTATTTACAGAGGCTATCTTGAAACCCATTTTTACTCCCATTATTTTTATTTATTTATTTGAAATATTTATACCCTGCCTCTCCAGTACATTATTGCTCGGGGCGGCTCACAACATTTATAAAATACAATATAAAATCAGACTAATAAAATTAACCAAACTAAAGAAGTTTAACATCCAAGCTAAAACCACAATCAGAATTAATTTTTAAAATTTCAAATTAAAATCTTTGAAAGCTAAACACTAAGAATTATAAAAACTAAAGATTAAAGTACCTACCAGTTATATGCAACAGGTGAAACATTAAAAAGCCTCTTTTAAAAGATGTATTTAGTTTTTTATTTTTTAAAAAAAAAAACCACAGAGAGGAAGCATGGCAAAGCTCTTCAGGGAGGACGTTCCAAAGCCGAGGGGCCACAACCAAAAAGGCCCTGTCTCTAGTCCTCGCCAACCAGATCTTTGTTAGTGGCTGGGCCATCCATGAGCAGGGCCTGAAATGATGAATAGAGGGCCCTGGCAAGTTCATATGGGTGAATGCAGTACAACAGGTACCCTGGCCCCAAGCCGTGTAGGGCTTTAAAAGTCAAGACCACCACCTTGAATCTAGCCCAGAAGCGGACTTATGCAGTTTCATCCACTGAACAGGGAACTGCATCAATAATGAGTTCCATTCCAAATCTAAAATTCTATCATTCTAAAATTTGTTCTAGTACCTGACTTGTTTAACTGCATTATATTGAACATGGAAAGTGATAATTTGTCTTTTTCTTTCTCCCAATAAATAATATTGATTTACCTGAGCTTTATTGAATTCCTTAGTAGTGACACAAATGGCCCGTTGTGTTTCTTCATCTATTCTTTGAAGGTTCATTGCTCTTTGGTCAAGTTCCAGTCTGTGTTTGTCATGGAGATCATCTAAATTAATTAAACAGAATCTGATATGCATACATGTATCATATTGCAAATTGAAATCATATTTTGAAAAGAGATCTATTATTTATTACGTTGCTTCCTCGTCTGCCAGTTGCTTGCTTAGATTCTGTGGTTTCCATCTTCAGTTTGTCCCTGTTCACAGCTCTTGACTCATTTGTCCAATATGCCAAAGAACTAGTCACTCCCTAATCTCCAGCCTGGCTCACTCCCTCCATTTGATAGCTTTGTGCATGCTCTCATGCAGCTGAATGCCTCCAGGGGCTTTGACGCATAGCAGGTTTTACTGCGGGTTTACAGGATTTACTATGAACTCTAAGTTGTCCCAAAAAACCCAACATAAATCGTGAGGTTTTTTAGCCCAGATATAAATCGGGTTACACTCTAATGCACAGTGAAAAACCTAAATTGTGTGTGAACTGCTCCCTGATAACTCACAGGGAATTTGGGGGAAATCTAGCCAGTATGTGAATTTTACATTTTATATCCCACTCTTCCTCCAAGGAGCCCAGAGCGGTGTACTACATACTTAAGTTTCTCCTCACAACAATCCTGTGCAGTAGGTTAGGCTGAGAGAGAAGTGACTGGCCCAGAGTCACCCAGCAAGTACCATGGCTGAATAGGGATTTGAACTCACTTCTCCCCGGTCCTAGCCTGGCACTCTAACCACTACACCATGCTGGCTGAATCTTACCGGCCTTCCCCCAGACAACTGGACCGGAGTGGAGTGGGGGGGACTCATGCTTGGTCCTCTGGGATCCCACAATGTACTGAGCAAGCAGCTCCACTCTGCCTGACCCCTCTCTCCCTCTGACTCTGTTATTAAAATGGCTGCTGGCTGCACAGGAGCAGTTTTGCAAGCAACAGCTGCTCAGACAACCCAAAAAGTGAGGTAAGATGGGCTCCATTTTCCTCCTACCTCACCTTTTACCTAGATAGTGGATCTGGGCTTATATCTAAGTGGCTGCTATCTTGAACAAAGATGGTGGATGGAAAAACAAAATACTCTTACCGGGCTCCCCTAGATCCCCTCCCATTCATTGTGAATTTAGTGTGCATCATACTGTATTCACAAAAATTATTAGTGGGACACACATACACAACGATCTCATACACCTTCTCTTCAGAAAGTAGGCTTGCCACCTGAAGAGCTCCAAAATAAAGAACAGGCGGGGCAGTCGGGAAGGTGAGTTCAAGCAGCCTTCCTGACCACCGAGATGCGTGTTCCTTAATGTTCCTGGGAGCGCAGGCTGCACTCCTAGACAAGCAGCGCTGCATGGTGCAGCATGAAGCTCAAGAGGCTGGGATGACACATCTCGGTGTCCGGGAATCCCACAAGGCACCATGCAACACGCACGATGCACTGGAGGATTCCCCTGAGAGATGGGCGCTCTAGGTGCTTGGCTCTGTGTGCGGCTGGGCTGGAAGCAGACCATGATTGCACAAGAGCAGGTAGCCAGGGTTAAGGGAGCACTTGCTCCCATAACCTTGGCTAACAGCCGGGCTTAAAAGCCAGGCTAGGTGGTGCTGCTCCACTGGAATAGGGCCCAATTGTGGTGGTTCCCACTGGTAGTCTAACCCAGGCTGGGCATCCCTAACCTGGGTTAGGCAGCATATGAGAAGAGCCTCACTGTAAGATCTTAATAAAATGACATTATGTGGGTCCATCATACCATGAACAATTTATTAGTAGTGTAATGTATTAATGTATTACATTTATCTAATATATTTACATACTGCTTTTCTAAGAATTCTTAGGTAACATTCAGACTAAGTTAGCCATAACTGAGTTCCACTGAAATTTATGGCCCTTAAGGTAGTAAAGATAACTCTCCGTGATTTCAGTGCTGCTTCTCATGAGTAACTTTGTCTGAATGCTATCCCATAACCAATAGCAATGTTGAAAAGCAGCATTATAAGAAAACAACATAGCTGATAACAGTACAATCTCAACCCATTTAAAACAAATAGCACATTAAATTACAGTTGTTTTTTGCCCTTAGAGTGCATCTTTTCTTTTCCATGAGGTTTTTTTTTTTTAATTACTCCTTGCAGTATTTTTGGGTGACTCCATATTTGTACAATTTTGGCATCTTAAACTGCCTTGAATAGCTTGGGAGGAGAGCTGGTCTTGGGGTAACAAACATGCATAGTCCTCTTTGCTAAGCAGAGTCCACTCTGGTTTTCATTTGAATGGGAGACTACATGTGAGCACTGTAAGAAGAGCACTTGCCTGCACAAGGTCCCAAGTTCCCTCCCTGGCATCTCCAAGATAAGGCTGAAAGAGACTCCTGCCTGCAATCTTGGAGAAGGTGCTGCCAGTCTGTGCAGACTATACTGAGCTAGATGGACCAAGGGTTTTGCTTGATTTAAGGCAGTTCCCTATGTTGTAGCATTTAAACCATAAAAAGGTTTAAATGAATAAATAAAATAAGGAAGCTTGATGCAACTATCCAGGCTCAGCAATATACACATATTAGCAGAATGAAGAAATACTAATGTTCTTAACATTTTTCATATAAAATGAGAGTAGCTTTTTCACCAGAGAGAGCCCCTCAAATTTATTTCATTTTCATTTAACTGGTAAAACAAGAGATGATAAAAAGACATACTTTTTATCTCTTTAAAATTTTCAATAAAAGAAAATTTATTGGCTTCTGATGAACTTTCATTAGAAACTTGGGTATGACTTGATTTTGGCCTCTCATTTGAATGCTGAGAATGTGATCTTCTCCAGCTGCATGCTGTTTCACCTCACATACTCCACTATGTGAAACTAAAGAGTCTATGTTGCATACAGTATATTGCAACGAGCTTTCAAAGCATTAACATGCACTTTAGACAACTAACAGAACTTCTTTTCCCATTCTTCACAGTATTTTTGCATTCTCCTGCCTTTTTTGCTGGAGGTTGGGTGGAAGAGAGAGACTTTTGCAGAATGGGCCATACCTTCACAGGCCTGGCTACTCTCTGCTCCACAAGGCTCCGCCTTCTCCTATCACCTGCAGGGGGAAAGGTGAACTTTTGGCTCAAAAAACAAGCTCCATCATGGGAGTTGTAGTACCAGAGTGCAATCTGCTATCCAGCCTGCAGGGATGAAGAAGACTGCTTTCTAGAGGCCTGCAACATGAAGCCAGCCTCTTCGTTGTGTGTTCACTGAAGTCAATGACTGGCCTACCTCAGAGTGCTGAGAATATAGAACAAACTGTGTTCTTTATTAAGCTGATAAAGAACAGGTACATGTTAATGCTAAATAAAGAAGTTCTTTGCGTTGGGAATTCTCTCTGGTAAGAGAAACCCTTTTTCATTATAGCAGAGTGCACAGAGACACAACACAGTGGAATTTAGTTAGGGATGTGTGTATGCTGAGAGTAAAATAACTTGGAGCCAGTTCATAGTTTCAAATCAATATAAATATTTATTAGATAACTCCATTCTAGTTAGGAAAGTGAGGAGTTAGGATCTCTAATCTAGCTAGCTAGCTGGATGCAGATGGATTCTGCATCTCTGCACACATGGTACAGGGGAGAGGAGCTTGCATGTTGCAAGGTAGAAGGAACAGGAAGAGAAAGGGGGGGGAGAGGAAGAGGAAGTGCAAAGCAGGAAGGAAGGAAGTTATTCCCTAAGAGTAGCAATTCCAAAAGGAGAGTGTCATAGCAGTAGAGAAGGGATGACCAATGTCTTGACCACTGTCTTTGAGACAAGAGACAGCACAAAGTCCTTCACTTCCAACACTTTGAAATGAAGAACAGGTGGCAAGCCTATCAGAAAGTAGGCTAAAAACATTTGATTATGAAAAAAAGTAGGGAGGCAATTAATGTGTCAGGAGTGATGACCTCTTTCTCCTGTTTAACTGCACAGAAATAGCAGAACTAAGTGTGTTCTCATTAACTTTGTGTTTTGGTGACTGCTACCAACCCCCCCCCCAAAAAAACCCACCCCAAAACCACACATCTGCAGAAATAACCCTCTCTACCTTTGTTTTTACTCCGCTTGTGGGAAGTAGGGTCTAGGAAGGGAAATACCTCAAATGCTGGGCTCACACAAAGAATTCCCCATGGAATACATATCAATTGTGCTGTAGGGTAGATGGCACAGAATGGCAATAATGATGTCCCATGTTGTCCTGGTCCTGTACGGCTAAATGATATATCTGAGCTTCACAGATCCAGAATAAGAAACTTTAACTTTCATATCATTCAACAGTGAGCTCCTAGGCCCAGGAGGCTTTACATACATGGTTTTTGGTTTGAATCTCCTTCAGGATGGAGAGTGTGAGTCCACATATCAGCTGCCTTTACTTCGAAGTCCCTTTGGGCTATCAGGGACCAGTACAGACAGAACTCTATTTCACCCCGAATTGAGGCTGCGCATTCTGGCTTAGCCCGATTTATGACCAACTTAAAATAATCCTCTATTTCCAGCAGCTTTTGAAAAAAGCCTGTTATGCCCTGTCACTTTCCCTTGTTGTGTGGAGTGGTGTTATTCAAAATTTGGCGTTTTTCAAAACTCAATGAAGGGGAGTTTGACAGCTGATTGAGATTCTGCTCTGAGAATTTGCAATTGCAAGCGCGGCTGAGGTGAGGGAGGTTAGAAGATGGTGAAATTCTGTGGAGGGAGTCCAGGGGAGTGGGGAGAAATTCCTAAGTTAAATGCAAGCACAAACTGCAAAATGTAGGTCTTAACACAGGCTTTAGATATGCAGAATGGAATGCAGAATGGATACTACAGCCTGATATAACCTGAGTGCCCCCCCTCCATTTTAGCTGATTCGCCTGCATTTTTCTTAATGACAGAGAAGACAATGGTTTCTACTTTAAATTTCTCAGCCTCTGGGGGGGGGGCATGAGGTGATGAAAGCATTCACTCACAAAGGCACTTGCCTTGTTCATTCTAAAAATCAGCAAAGATTTGGGTCAGATTTGGCAGGCTTGGGTTAAGCGTTCTGCTGTTTGATTCCTTGGCAACTCATCATGCTGTTCTTCCACAGTGCTGTCAAACTAACAAAAAAAGGCTCTCAACTCCTACTCTGCAAGGATTGGTTGGAGGAAAAACCCATAACCAGCTGGTGGGAATGCACAGGAAAAAGATCTGCTAGGGATTGCAGAGAAGAGCCGACACTATGTGAACTGTCCATTTAGTGCCCTGAATTAAACATCTTGTGAATCCGCTGCGAAGCTGATTCGATTTTCAGATACCCTGAGGCATAAAGCCATGATAACCTCCTGGAGGTTTTACAGATAGGACTTCTACCTCGAATATCCTTCGGAATAGAGTGTGTGCATTCACACTCCAGCCAAACTTACCCCGGAGTCCCTTCAAGATCCGTGGACCCACTCCACACACAAATCGGGCTTTCTCTCCCGAATTCTAGTATTTCCGGATGTTTAAAATGCTGGTTTTAAGCTACTTTTTCTGAAAACACCAGAGCAAATAGGGAGAGGCACTGACGTAGAATCATTAGCATGATAAGAGGGATATTCTCTTTAGAGATGCAGATATTGCTCTTTAGTAATCTCTAACCCCCCACCACTGACTAGAAGGAAAACACGGAGGCATGCCATGTGAACTTGCATCAAAACAAAACCCGAGAGCAGAAGGCAGGGGCTGCTTCCCTCAATGCCGCGAGTGTGATTTGAAGTGGCTTCGCTCAACATTTACTCCGCAGCATAAAGCCATGTGCGAATAACTCCCCAGTGATGTGATCAGCCCCCTGGAGTGCCATGGCCCCTTCCAACCTGTGCTCTTCACTCCTCTCTCTTTCTCACCCACTTTTGCCCACATAGCCATCTCCTCTGCTTCCCCTCCCCTTTCATATAGTCTTGGGGAACAGTTTGTATTTCTTGCACTTTCTGTTATAACAATCAACTTTGTTTCTGGTTTCAAAAGCCTTGCCTCTGGTTTCAAAAGCCTTGCTGCTCTTCTGCGGTACCCTAGCACTAATATTTGCCTGTGTCCCAACAGTGATCCCTAGGCCAGTGTAGTGTAGTGGTTAGAGTGCTGGACAAGGACTGGGGAGACCTGAGTTCAAATCCCCATTCAGCCATGAAACTAGCTGGGTGACTCTGGGCCAGTCACTTCTCTCTCAGCCTAACCTACTTCACAGGGTTGTTGTGAAAGAGAAACTCAAGTATGTAGTGTTTGGGCTCCTTGGAGGAAGAGCGGGATATAAATGTAAATATAAATAAATAAATAAATAAATAAATAAATAAATAAATAAATAAAAATAACGCACACTTGCAAGATCGATTTTTAGGGTTAATTCCCCTCTCTATTCAAATCCTTGATTCCCACATGGATAGTGTACATGTACACTGAGGGAAATAAGTATTTGATCCCCTGCTGATTTTGTCCGTTTGCCCTCTGACACAGAAATGACCAGGCTATAATTGGAATGGTAGGTTTATAGTAGCTGTGAGAGACAGAATAACAACAAACAGACCCTCAAAAGCCCAGTGCCCAAAAGTCAGCAATGGATTTGCATTGTAGTGAGGGAAATAAGTATTCGATCCCCTATCAACCAGCAAGATTTCAGGCTCCCAGGTGTCTTTTCACTATATGCAGGTAACGAGCTGAGATGAGGAACACCCTCTGTAAGAGAGTGCTCCTAATCCCAGCTTGTTACAGTACCTGTATAAAAGACACCTGTCCATAGAAGCAAGCAATCACGCAGCTTCCAAACTCACCACCATGCCCAAGACCAAAGAGCTGTCGAAGGATGTCAGGGACAAGGTTGTAGACCTGCACAAGGCTGGACTGGGCTACAAGACTATCGCCAAGCAGCTTGGTGAGAAGGTGACTACAGTTGGCACAATAACTCACAAATGGAAGAAACACAAAATAACTGTCAATCTCCCTTGGTCTGGGGCTCCATGCAAGATCTCACCTCGTGGAGTTGCAATGATCATGAGAACGGTGACAAAGCAGCCCAGAACTACACGGGGGGAACTTGTCAATGATCTCAGGGCAGCTGGAACCATAGTCACCAAGAAAACAATTGGTAACACACTACACCGTGAAGGACTGAAATCTTGCAGTGCCCGCAAGGTCCCCTTGCTCAAGGCAGCACATGTATAGGCCCGTCTGCAGTTTGCCAATGCACATCTGAATGATCCAGAGGAGAACTGGGCAAAAGTGTTGTGGTCAGATGAGACCAAAATCGAGCTCTTTGGCATCAACTCAACTCGCCGTGTGTGGAGGAGGAGGAATGCTACCTATGAGCCCAAGAACACCATCCCCACCGTCAAACATGGAGGTGGACACATTATGCTTTGGGGGTGTTTTTCTGCTAAGGGGACAGGACACCTTCACCGCATCGAAGGGACGATGGACGGGACCATGTACCGTCAGATCTTGGGTGAGCACCTCCTTCCCTCAGCCAGGGCATTGAGAATGGGTCGTGGATGGGTATTCCAGCATGACAATGACCCAAAACACACAGCCAAGGCAACAAAGGAGTGGCTCAAGAAGAAGCACACGAAGGTCCTGGAGTGGCCCAGCCAGTCTCCAGACCTTAAACCCATAGAAAATCTGAGGAGGGAGCTGTAGGTTCGGGTTGCCAAACATCAGCCTCGAAACCTTTCTGACTTGAAGAGGATCTGCAAAGAGGAGTGGGACAACATCCCTCCTGGGTTGTGTGCAAACCTGGTGGCCAACTACAAGAAAAGTCTGACCTCTGTGATTGCCAACAAGGGTTTTGCCACCAAGTAGTAAGACATCTTTTGTGAAGGGATTGAATACTTATTTCCCTCACTACAATGCAAATCCATCGCTGACTTTTGGGCACTGGGCTTTTGAGGGTTTGTTTGTTGTTATTCTGTCTCTCACAGCTACAATAAACCTACCATTCCAATTATAGCCTGGTCATTTCTGTGTCAGAGGGCAAATGGACAAAATCAGCAGGGGATCAAATACTTATTTCCCTCACTGTACCTGAGCAGTATAGTACCAAGAGACAGAGAAAAACAGAGAGGAGGGAAGAATGCCCAGATGCAGAGGCGGACAATGCTTGTTTATACTTAATAGTTGTGCAGCAAAATGAATTTCAACTGGTACAATTGTGGCTGCTGAATTTCACACTTTAGAAGCCAAATATTTTTTTTCCACCCAGTCACTTCAGAAAGAAAGAGAATGAGAGGTATATATAGGGGAGAAAAGTCAGGGTGCAGGAGGAAGGGGGGAATACAGAGATGACCAAGGTGGGTTTCTAGTCTGAAATGGCTGACAGCTACAGCACTAGTAAACTTAATCCTATTTTATATTTAACTGAAGCATTGTCAAGGTGTTAAAAACCTGTTTCTGTCTGTATTATTTTAGACTGCACATGGAAACTCCTATAAAGTGAATTTAGATCCAAACAAAAAAAATTTCCTCCACAAAGTTAGCATGTCATGAAGAAGGGTTTTGCCAGCTACTCAATGGAAAACATTTCAACAAATGCTCAGTTTCTGGTTCACTTAATACCTGCAAATTTTTTGTCTGCCAGTGCATTCATCCACTCTTTGTGTTGCTGCAAAAGCCATTCTCTAGTTTGCTCCTTCTGAAATTTCCACCTGTTCTCACTATGTAAATCTTCTCCCATAAACTTCTGCAAGCCAGATACAGTACATCGAGGGTCACTGTCTGCAAGACGTGCAGGCATCTCTTTCTTTAGGGCTTGTGGATTAGACAGATCAAATTCACGCCGTGTTTCTGGCTGCTGATAACTTTGCCGAAATTCATTGAGAGCTTTGTTTAGATGTTGAGTGTCCCTTTTCTGTCGTTCATCTAGAATGCAGAGTATCTTGTCATTTTGCTTCATTTCTGCAGCTGGATTTAAAAAAAAAAAAGTGTGGTTCAAAATCCAAAAGAAACATGTTTTGTTTTTTAACTGTTTAACTTGCAAATAAATTGTCCATTTTGGCTAGGATCCAAAAAGCTGCATGTGCATACTCCAAGAGATTTTGTTCAGGGATAGCCTGAACAACTTTAGACAAACCGAGGCAGTCTGTCACAGGAAGATTTCTGGGGTACCATTAAAAGTCAACAAACAATTATTTATTATGGGCAGGATCCAGATTTGTCAATAATGACCAACTCCCACTTACATTACTGGATTTAAATTTGTCATGACTAACTTGTCTCATTGATTTCAAAGATGTGTCACCATGACTAACTAGTTTGGATGCTGCCCTATACTTTTAATCACTATATAGAGCAGAGCTGCTCAACTTCAGCCCATGCAGATGTTAGCCTATAACTTCCATAATCCCTGACTATTGACCACTGTGGCTGGGGATTATAGGAGTTATAGTCCAAAAACAGCTGGGGGTCCTAAGTTGAGCAGGCCTGATACAGAGGAAGGCTTTTGGATTTAATGCCTCAGGCACCAAAATAGGGTATTCTGAGTGGTAATCAAATTATGTGTGTGTAGTGGGTTGTCAGGAGATATTTTCTGTGGGGCAGTGCAAAATGCAAGTCACTGCAGCAATCAGTGAGACTGACAACAGGTGGACCTGATCAGCAAACCGTAACAGGGTCAAGTGAACTGGCTAGACGCGATTGGTCAGGGCCAGTATATTACAGAAGCCCAAGCAAGAGTCATTTGTCCACAGTGGTCCACACTGCTCCACTGTGGTCCATCCAGCTGCTGTGATCTATGTGCCTATTTGGCTGTATCCATGTGTTTCTGGACTGACTAAGGACTGTATGTCATGTGAGTGTTTCTTAACTCAATACAAGCTACCTGTGATTTTATACTTGCCTCTGAGTGTTCTTACTACAGCCAAGCTGGGGTTAGCAACTATTACTCTGCTACAACAGTGAAGCGCCAACATGGGTCTTCTACAACTTCCTCTTCTGACTAGAGTTCCTCACACTAGGGGCCCCTTGACTTCTGGGAGATGCTTTTGGGCTGCAACAGCCTTAGTGTGTGAGGGGAAGCCTCAACTGGTCATTTTGGATCCTGCCCCTTATTTTTAAAAAGCTAAAGACATACAAAATATCATACACATATAGGAACATAGGAAGCTGCTATATACCAAGACAGATCATTATACAGATTGCAGAATTTGTTTCCAATAGAAATGTTTGTTATTACTATTTCAAATTGACTAAGAGGTTTTGCAGATGGAGAGGTTTACTGCATGAGTTAAATGCTAACCAGAATCTCTATCGGCTGCCCACACAGACTGCCTCTCCATCTGCTTTCCTCCACTTTGTTTCAACCACACAGAGGGCTTTCAAATTGAAAATGTACACGTTTTATCTCCCAGCCTTCTCCCTGCCTCCTCCTCCTGCACACCACTATCCATTATCTCTCAAATCACCCACCCATCTCCCCTCCCACTGTCTACATCTCACCACTTCATTCCCACCTACCCCTATTGTGGTACCAGGGATCACCCGGAGATATGAACTTGATAGCAAGTTTATATTTTGGAGTATTTGCGCACATGCAAGAGTTTTAATTGCCTTTCACCTTTGAGCAGGTAGTAGTCAAAGTATTTAGCTGGGTTTCTGCTCTGCTCTTGCTTGTATATTTAATTTTTTTTAAAGTAGTATTTATGCACATTCACAAGCTATCAAAAGTTTTCATACAGCAATTTATAGCTGCTACATTACAATTATAGTTGTGGAGTGATCAGATAGTGAATAACCCTCTCTGGCTTTTTTCCTGACACCTGGCCTGAAACAACTGTCTTAAAGTTGTACTTTTAAACAGTCTTGATTGGAACAGCAGTGTGAAATATTGTGGGAGTTAGGCACAGCCATATGGAGAACTAAGTGTGAGTTGGAGGCTTTCCTGGGGGTTGCCGCTGGGAGTGTTGGCTCCGTACAACACAACACCCCTCCATTTTGCACCTGGAAGCACCTCTGCGGTCCTCTTTCTTGTGGTGTTCAGTCCACTCCGGGTCACTAGCTAGTTTGCTGCTGTTTTCCCTTACATTCACCTTTTTTTACTCTTAATTTTTTTAATGTCCTATATGCACTTATTTGTATTTGCATGAGCCTGCAGACTCACCAGCCATAATATCTGTGGTGTGGGTTTTTTGCAGGGGAGGTGTGGTGGATCAGGGATCGGTTTACCTCTGGATTCTTCCCTGGGCACATGTGCCTTGTATTCCTACTCAACTTTAATATAGTTTTCTATAGTGTGTTTGCACGAAGTAGGGAGGTCACCTAGTGCAGATGACCTCAAAATGGCAACGCACCTGTTCCCATGCTGCCATTTTGAGAACCCCTAAGGAAAAAGACCAAGAACAAAAAAGGGGGGTAAGCAAAAGCAAAACCCCAAAAACTGAAACCGAAAAGCATAGTCCCAGGTATGCTTTCCTGAGCAGGCAAAATACAATAATAAACAAACGAACACTGTTAAGAGAGATCTTTTTTGTAAAGATCATGGGATGTGGTGATGGCCACCAGCTTGGATGGTTTTAAAAGGGGCTTAGACAGATTCATGGTGGACAGGTCTATCAATGGCTACTAGTCTGGTGGCTATTGGTTACCTCTAGCCTCGGAGTAAAGATGCCTCTCAATACCAGTTGCAGGGGAGCAACAGCAGAAGAGAGGGCATGCACATACCTCTTGCCTGTGGGCTCCCCAGAGGCATCTGGTGGGCCACTGTGTGAAACAGGATGCTGGACTAGATGGGCCTTATGCCCGATCCAGCAGGGCTGTTCTTATGTTCTTATCCCCCTTTACCTTATTAGCCATCATAATCCCATATACAATTATGTTATTAGTGCTTAAATAACACACTGATATCAGGGATGGAGGGACTCCAAGTGCATGCAATTTGCTTTTGGGGAGCTGATTTGTTTTAAACACTAGCACTGGGTGTCTGCCTGCGGGGGTGTAGCAATGTTGAAGTGGGCCCTAGGACACAAAGTGAAGATGGGCCTCTGCTCTCCCCACCTCTCCGCCATCTTTTTCAGAGAGGCAGGAGGGGAGGAGTGAAGAGCAAGCTGTCACTCAGCTGGTTGGGCCCATCTCCCCCAGGGCCTCAGGGATACTTGTCCCCCACTTGTTCAATTATAGCAATGCCCCTTACACATCATGTACATTTGTAAATAAGTAGATTTAAAAAAAAAACCCATAAGATGTCAGTACTCTCTTTACGAAGACATTGATTCTATACATAGCTGACCTATAACTGAAAAAGGCAGCCAGTATGGAATGAGGTGGGAGAAGACACTTAACTAGAACTAGCAGTCTAGGGGGACTACAGACTACACCCATTACCAGTGGCAGTGGGTGAGGGGTAAAATGTACCATTTGGCTGCCACCACTGGGGCTTACAGTTTGCTCCTCTGCATACTTTGCATGAATGAAATGGCTAACTGAACATTCATTGAAAATGTGTGTTACAGAAGTCAGCATGTGTTACAGATGGCTGTTTTTGTTTTTAAGGAAAAACAGCTTTGAAAGGGGGATTTTGAGTCAGAGCAGCAGATTCCTAATCCCTTTCCTACCTGTCATCTCTCCACTCCGAATCCACCTCCCAGCTGCTTTTTGCCATGTGTCTGGAAATGGGGTGGGGAAGCAGTTTGGAGTTGAAAATTGGTGGGCAGAGAAAGGGTGTGCCATAGAGATGTGCACGGTCCGGACCAGTCCGGACCGGCACCGAAGGGGGGCCCTTTCTTTTAGGGCGGGAGGGCTTTCTTACCCTTCCCGCCTCTTCACCCCCTCCAGCGCCCGTATTTAACTGAATAACGGGGCGCTGGAAACCAGCCGCCGCCGCTGCTCCCCCCCGAACAGATTTACATGCAAAGGTACCCATACCCCTGCCGCCACCGCCGTCGCCCGCCAGCCAGCCAGCCCTCCCTCCCTCCCAGCTGCCCGCCCGCCCGCCCGAGTGCTTACCCAATGCTTTAGGAGAAAACGAGAGGAGCTACCGAACAGAGCTCCTCTCGTTAGGAAGGCCTCCAGCAGACTGAAGGTGCTTTGCGCGTGCATGCGTGCGCCGCAAAGGACGCTGATCGCCGGAGGCCCGGTCTACCCGGCCTTTTCCCGGCGGGTAGACCGGGCCTCTGGCGATCGGAGTCCTTTGCAGCGCGCGCATGTGCACGCGCGCAAAGTGCCTTCAGTCTGCTGGAGGCCTTCCTAACGAGAGGAGCTCTGTTCAGTAGCTCCTCTCGTTTTCTCCTAAAGCATTGGGTAAGGACTCGGGCGGGCGGGCAGCTGGGAGGGAGGGAGGGCTGGCTGGCTGGCGGCGGCGGCAGCAGGGGTATGGGTACCTTTGCATGTAAATCTGTTCGGGGGGGGGAGCGGCGGCGGGGGCGGCTGGTTTCCAGCGCCCCGTTATTCAGTTAAATACGGGCGCTGGAGGGGGCGAAGAGGCGGGAGGGGTAAGAAAGCACTCCCACCCTTAAAGTTAAACCCCCCACCCGGACCAGCAAGGGCCGAACCGGTCCGGCAGTTCGGCCATTCCTTAGAATGGCCGCCGGACCGGTTCGGACTCACCCCTAGTGTGCCACCAAGCCTGTTTTTCTTTAACAAAAATGGCTATCAAGGTTTCTTGCATGGTGCAAGATAGGCGATCTCGCTACATTACAACCTTGTTTTATTTATTTCAATTATTTTTTATTCTACTTTTCTGCAAATGCAACCACTGATATTAGTAAGCAGTAATGGGCTGGATGAGGGAGAATAAACTGAAGCTGAATCCAGATAAGACGGAGGTACTTATTGTGCGGGGTCAGAACTCTAGAGATGATTTTGATCTGTCTGTTCTAGATGGGGTCGCACTTCCCCCAAAAGGAACAGGTTCGCAGTCTGGGAGTACTTCTGGACTCACACCTCTGCCTGGTTTCTCAGGTTGAGGCGGTGGCCAGGGGTGCTTTCTATCAGCTCCAGCTGATACGACAGCTGCACCCATTTCTCGAGATCAACGACCTCAAAACAGTGGTACATCTGTTGGTAACCTCCAGACATGACTTTTGTAATACGCTCTACATGGGGCTGCCTTTGTACGTAGTCCGGAAACTTCAGTTGGTTCAGAACGCAGCAGCCAGGTTGGTCTCTGGGTCATCTCGGAGAGACAATGTTACTCCTTTACTGATGGAGTGACACGGGCTGCCAATAGGTTTCCGGACAAAATACAAAGTGCTAGTTATAACTTACAAAGCCCTAAACGGCTCAGGCCCTGGGTATTTAAGAAACCGTCTTCTTCAGTACAAGCCCCACCGCCCATTGAGGTCATCTGAGGAGGTCCGTCTCCAGTTACCGCCAACTTGTTTGGTGGCTACACAGATGACGGGCCTTCTCGGTCGCTGCCCCGAGATTGTGGAATGCTCTCCCTGCTGAGATACGATCCTCCCCATCTCTGGCAATTTTCAAAAAACACCTGAAAACCCATCTTTTCGCCCAAGCTTTCTCAGCTTCCTAATATTTTTGGGTTTTAATCTCTGGTTATTTTTAAATTGTTTTTAAGTTTTTGTATATGTTTTTAACTGGTTTTATGTTATTGTAAACCGCCCAGAGACGAAAGTTTGGGGCGGTATACAAATCTGATAGATAAATAAATAAATAAAATAAAAAAACAAAAATACCAATACATTACCAGTATACTACTAATACTAATATAAAAGTAACATTAATATGTTATAAACAAAATATTTCTAAAAATACAATAACCAAACCAGAGGCACTAACACAGCATATGAATAGCCAAAGCAACAGGAAAAAGTCGTAAATCAGAAGTTTGCCTAAATAAAAACGTTTTTAGAGCACCTAAAATGGAGATGATAGAACTTTTCAGATTTCTCCAGGGAAAGAATTCCATAACTGGTGCCACTACTGAGAAAGCTGAGTCCTGTCACAGCATCCTCCAAATAATAATTGGAACTATAATCTGTTAAGTGTTGCTGATAATTTTTAAATAGAGATTGCTAGCTCTCTGTCCCCATAGTTCTTTCAGGAAAGGATATGACTATTAAATCAGTTTAAGTCTGTGGTGAAGATATAACTTTCATTCCATGCAACTGTTACTGACTTAACACTAGTTGTATTGTATCTTAAAAAGAATAACTAATGCCTCAATCATATGCATTTTCAAAATTCACTCATTCTACTGCTCCAACAGTTAATTTATAGAAAACTGGAATTATTATTTAAAGAGAAGAAAATGATGCAAATGAAAGAGAACAAACATTGATAAATAACTGGCAAATTACTGCATTAATACTACTTGCTGTCTAATATACCTATTGAGTCATCTTGTGCTTTCTGAGTTGCTTTTTGAATCCTTCTGTCTTTGATTTGCGTGTCCAAAGCTTCCGTGTCAATCTGTAATAAGCAAACAAGAATTAAGATTTCTATAACAATATGAATATCAGATTTACGTCCTGACACACAATACGTTTCAAGGAGCCTCTGCCTAATCATGGTTCAGGTTTTCAGTAGGAAACACCAGAGTAATCATGATAGTGAACACAACTAATGCATAAAGTCTGGCACCACTCTTATTTATTCAATTAACTCATTGCATGTATATTTTGCCTTTCTTCAGTGCCTCCAACACTGACGCGGCTTTTCAGCGTGCCCAGAAGGTAAGGCAGCCAGAAGATAGGGAAGGGGAATGTGGGTGAGGGAGGTGGGGCTGGCTCCACCCTGACACTGGTATCAGCATTAGGGGGCTGGACTGGGACACAAGATGAGAGGAAAGCTAGGGAAGGCAGCAGGGCTGTGAGGAGCCAGGGACTGGCAGCAGTGGGCAAGTGAGGTAGGGAGGGAGGGATGTCTGCACTCACTGCCCCATGGTGCAGGTGCCACCTAAGGCCATTCCTTCACCTTTTGTCATGAACAAGCGTTTTCCAACATGGATGTTGCCAGAATCTAAGGGGTATACTCGTGGGTCAAATGGGCCGTAACCCAAAATTTGGCTTTAAAAAAGCCAAATCTGGCAACTACGCGCCGACGGCACATGAGGCTCCCGGGTGATCCCCTATCCAGGGGTGTCCTAAGACCACAGTGTGCCTGAGGCATGCATGCAGAGAGACACTTTGCCTGGTCATTTAACACACTCATTAATCAGATAATTAGACAATTAGAAGCAACACCCTAAATAAAAACAATGTTATCAATCCAGTTTCAGAAATAGATATGCAATAACTGAATACATACTTGGTTTTAGAGGTTTCTTAAAAAAAAAGAGAGAGAGAGAGACTTGTCCAGGGGAAAAACATGCTTAGAGGCCTTCTGCTCATGGCATCATTTTTAGGTGTGTGTGTGTGTGTGTGCACACGCGCATGTGTGCATGCAAGCATCCCTAATAACCTTTGTGTTTACAGTCTGCTACAAATCAAATTTACAGCACATGGGAGAGGATCCTAAGGGCCTTGACATGATTTTGTTTTAATCCAGCATCTTGTTTCAAGATGGCAACCACTCAACCTTGGAAGTTTTCCAGCCCAACCCTTGATGCAGAAAACTGCTGTAGCATCCATGACAGATGCTGGCCAGCCTTGGTTTTAAAAACCTCCAGTGAAGGATTGCCTACCACTACACGAGGCAGACCATTCCACTGTTTTCTCTTTCAGTTAGAAAATTATTTATAATATTTGCTTCCTTGTAATTTCAACCCATTGGTTCTAAACCTGTCCTCTGAAGCCACAGAGCGCAAGTCCACTCTACTCCCTCTTCTATGTGACAGCTCTTGAGAGACTTGACTATAATATGTTGCATTAGTCTTCTCTTCTTTGGGCTAAACATAACCATCTTCTTCAACTACGCCTTACAGGACTTGCTTTCCAGACCCCTGACTGTCTTGGTTCCCCTCATCTGAACCCAGGCTAGTTTATCAACATCCACAGAACTGGTGTCAATGTCAATAGACCATCCTCAGTTGCTTGCACAAACCCAATATCTCAGAAGTCCTTAAATTCCTTTCTCACAAGGTAAGCAGTAGGTGGGGAAGAAAAGAGGTACAGCTGCAGACAACGTAACAGCTGCAACAAGAAACATTTAACTCAGCTTCTACCATTCAAAGACTAATGAATTTCATAGCTCCCAAGGGTTGCTGCCCGCTTGACGAGGTCATCTGAGGGGGCTCTGCTCCGGGTGCCGACAATGAGGGAGGCTCGGTTGTCGTGCACGCAGGACAGGGCCTTCTCTGTTGCTGCCCCCAGACGCTGGAATGCTCTCCTGGTGGCTATTCGCTCCTCTGTCTCCATCACAGCTTTTAGAAAAAGTGTAAAATCTTGGCTTTTTGCCCAGGCATTTATTTGATTCTCTGCTGCTGCTCTTTATAGTCTGTATAGCTTTTATGCTTTTGTTTTAAATTTTTAATCAGATTTGTTTAATATTTTTTTCACTTAATATTTTAATTGTGTCTTTTTCCCCATCTTGTACTTAAATGTTTTGCTGTAAACCGCCTTGGGATTGCTTTAATAAAAGGCGGTATATAAATTTAACAATCAATAAATAAATAGCCAAAAATCATCTCAACATTAATATCTGGTTTTAATTTCTCTACATACATTGCCTTCTTTATTTTATGCTTCTGCAAATTTCTTTTCACCATCAATACAATTATCTCAGTTCCCAACACTCATCCAGCATACCCCTTCTTCATATGTATAGACCACGGCTTAGTACAGCTCCCATTATATCGCATATCCGACAAATGCTCACTATATCTATCTCTTAACTGTCTCCCCATTTCACCTATATAGAAAGAGGAAGATTCCAGACATTTATTTATAAGATAACGTGTCTGGAATGTTCCTCTTATTTGTGAAAGGAGAGAGGGTTGGTGTTGTATAGTGATAAATCACTCCCTTTATACTACACCAACCCTCTCTCCTTTCACAAATAGCACAGTCTTTAACTCACACTTATCATATAATCGAGAGTTAACCAGTTGTTGTTTCAACGTTACTGGTGCACTACACTAGCTTTAACTCCATGTCTCTCCAGAAGCTTCTGCCAGATTAATTTATTCTTAATAAATGGAATTTTCAAAACTGGCAATCCTTTTGTAAATTTCACATTCCTACTCTTCAATATAGGGAGTGTATATCTATTAGCCCTTATAAATCTTTCTGCTTAAAAAAAAAAGAGGTATAAAAATAAAAAGCATCTCCAGCTAATTTATGAAAAGGTTGAATTACACAGGGCCCAGGACAGAGCCTTGTGGCACTCCACCCAATACCTCCTGTAGGATTATATGTAGCCATTGATTAATATTTGCTGGGTCTGGCTGTTCAACCAGTTGTGAATCTACCTAACGGTAGCAGCATCCAACCCACATTTTACCAATTTGTGAATGAAGCCATCATGGGAGACTTTGTCAAATGCTTAGCTGAAATCCAGATATACTACAGCCCAATTCACAGCATAATGTGTGAATGACTGCACCGATGTTCTGTACCTATGTGTGAAAATCATTTTGCTTGCTTGACAATATTGAAGCCATTTTGTTATTTTGATGCTAGAGCTGTTTGAGCAGAAATGCTTTGCAAGGAGCAAACAAGACAACCAGCTTAGGAAGCAGGCAGGAAATGGCAAGCTTGGGGTTTGGCTTGAAATAGATTTTGGGGGAAAGGTCCCTAGAGATTTGAATAATGCTTTAGCAGACTGACAGCAGCTGCACTTTGCAAAACCATGTCTCTCTGATCCATTTTCAGCTGAAACTGTCTTTTATCAATAAAGCAATTACTTGGATCATAATAACCACAGTGTGAGGGCGGCATTTTTTCCAAATATGTATACTGTACACTTGTAGCACAGATGCTGAACATAACACGTGAATGGGCCTAATGACTACTGCATTGCCATGATCTACTAAACTAGTAACTCTTTTGGAAAAAAAGAGAGATGAGATTGATCTGGTGTGCCTTATTCTTGACAAATCCATACTGGCTCCTACTAATCACTAGTTTCTTTTCTAAGAGCTCATAGACAAACTGCATTATAATCTGTTCTAGGACTTTGCTGGGTATCAATGTCAAGTTGACAGATCTGTAGTTTCCTGGCACCTCCTTCCCCCTTTTCCGACTATAAAGGTAAAGAGTGCCGTCAAGTCATTTGCGACTCCGGGCACCCACAGAACAACCTTCTGCTTGTTAGTCAAGCATTTCCCCACTGCGCCACTTAAGGTGCCCCACTGAATATAGGCACAACATTTTCTCATCTCCAGTCCTATGGCAGTGGAGATGCCACCCCATTCTCCCACCCCATTCTCCAGGAGCTGGACACCCCCTCTCAATAGGGTGTCATGCTTGTGGTAGCAAGCATGAATTGTCCCCTTTGCTAAACAGGGTTTGCCTTGGTTTGGATGTGGATGGGTGACTATATGTGAGCACTATCTGCTGTGAGATATTCCACTTAGGACAGGGATCAGCAACCTATGTCTCGAGCCAAATATGCCATACGGCTCTTCTCTGAAACACACAGAACTTAAAAACAAAACAAAACATAGCACTTAAAAGAAAACAAAAGGAGCCTGACATCCCACCAGGAGCTGGACATACAAACCAGAAGTAAGGCAGGAAGCTTTTTCTGCCCCACCTTGGATAGGACCAACTCCCCCACCTTGGATAGGACCAACAGATCACAATGTGAAATAGCTCAGTATTGAGACTGCAAGGTGAGTACAGACGTGAGGTGAGAGCCCAACTGTCTCACTCTCCTTCACTGCATCCGGCCATTGTAATATGTTCAGAAAACCAAAGAAACTCCATTTTGCCTAGAAAAGCTCATTTTAACTTAAAGTAACCTAGCCCAAACTCAGGGACATCACTGCCTCTCATGATTAACGTCATTATCTCTCTGTAGCAAAATTGTATCTATGAAACTTGTTAACATAGTCCAGGTTCTCACTGTTTTTCGCTGATAGTTAAGAAAACAGGATCTAACCAAATAAGGAGTAATCACCCGATGAACAATGAATCATTCGCATGCGTATTAGATACTTGGGCCATGTATACTGTGTCTAGGGTGTCAGCACCATTTAGATTGTTTGTATAAATGTTAAGATGCACCTGTAACCAAACTGTAATTGGTTTGAGAGCATGAGCCTAACGATTACCTATTGCTGACTGCAGAGCAATAAAGCCTCAATTAATAATTCCCAATCCTTGTGTCTGACTGATTGGTTAAGCGGACCCAGGAATGAGCCCCATCCACATCAATTGTGTTTCCTTGTATGCAGGCTGGTCATTCACTGGTTTGGGAACTGGGCAAATGAAATAGAAATGAGCCCTGTGGCATGCTCGGGTTTGCCGGGAATATGCTGCAGGGAACGACTCAGTTGGAGTGCAGCCGCTGCAACAGGCGGAAGCTGCACTCTGGGCCAGTGGCGGCGGGAAACATCCGTGCTGGCAGGGAACAGCCTCCGACTCAGCCCACCCTGCGATATGCTGCTCTGGTTTGCCAAGAAGAGAGCACTGAGAGCCTGGCCGAGTTGGAGGGCAGCCACTTTAACTGGTGGAAGTTTTGCTCCTGGCCAGTGGCAGTGGGATATAGCCACACCACCAATGCCGGCATAGCACAGCTGCCATCTATTGCAACAGTTGCCCTCCAACTCTGTCAGCCCTTCAGTGCATTCTGGTCTGTTAAGCAGAGCATGCCGTAGGCCCTGGCCAAGTTGGAGGGCAGCTGCTGCAACCGGTGGGCACCATGTCCAGGCTGCTGGCAGTGGGAATGGGAAATACCTACTCTGCTGCCTCTGCAAGTTCCACCTGCTGCAGCAGCTGCCCTCTGACTCAGCCAGCCCCACAGTGAGCTCTGATTTGCCAAGAAGAGCGCACTGCAAGCCCCGGTGTGGGAAATATCTGTGCCACAGCTGCTGGCGGAGTGCAGCTCGCGCCTGCCTCAGCAGCTGCCCTCCGACTTAGTCAGTCCCACAGCATGCTCTAGTTTGCTAAGAAGAGTGTGCTGCAGGGCCTGGCTGAGTTGGAGAGCAGCCTCTGTGGCAGGTGAGCACTGCACTACGGGCCATCTGCAGAGGGAAATCTCTATGCCAAAACCACCACTTGCAGAGCAAAACTCTTCCCTGCCTCAGCAGCTGCCCTCCAACTCAGCCCTGCAGTGAGTTCTAGTTCATTGGTTCTCAACCTTGCGTCCCCAGATGTTGTTGGACTTCAACTCCCATAATCCCTAACCAAAGGCCATTGGGGCTGGGGATTATGAGAGCTGGAGTCCAGTAACATCTGGGAACCCAAGGTTGAGAATCCCTGTTCTAGTTTACCGAGAAGGGCAGCAGCTGCTGAGACAGGTGAGAGGCACCCTCCAGGCTGCCGGTGGTAAATGTCTGGGTGGAAAAATGTGTCATGCTGAATTCCGACTTAGGAAGACTTGCTTGACAATGTGCAGAATTGGCAAAACTACACAAGTGGGCTGACAGGACAGAACTGGAGCACAATAATAATCGGGTTCTGCAGACTTGGAAAGAACTTCCTGTCACATTCAGTAACATAGAGAGGCTATTCATACGACCTCCCAAAAGCGGGCTAAGGGAGCCCAGCCTGCTTTTGGGAGGGTGTGTGCTGCAATGGGAGACACACGACTCCCGGCAGCAAACCTCCCAAAGTACCCCTCCCCTTAAATGAGGTTTGCGGAGAGAGTGCTCCGCTAACCTCATTTCCAAGATCGTGAAATGTTGCAGTGCAGTTCCACGCCACGGCAACTCACAAGTAGGCCCCCAACCGGGAGGCTACAATGAGCCTCCTGGCCTCGGGGGTCTCCCCAGAATGCCCAGTCTACTCGCAGCCCCCTATCCCTGCCACCCCTACCGGCTCCATGACAGAGCTGGTAGTTGTGTGGGCAGCCAATCCGGCCACCCAGGAATGGCACCCTACTCATGTGTGGGGCGCAAGCCACCTCGAGGCACTTCACTTTGCTCGTGTGAAGCTCCTTGAAGAATATTGTCAGCTTTGCCTGACATTCAGTGTTTGGTTCCACCTATACGTGTGAGCAGGCTTTCTTTCATTTGAATCATATCAAGGGGAATTTGTGCTCAAGATTGACAGAAGAGAGCCTGACTGCATGCATAAACCTGGATCTGATCAGCTGTGATATAAACAACAAAAAGCTGTGTGAGATGATGAAGCAGCAGAAGCCCCATTAAATAAAGTCTGTGAATACAATGTTTCCTTTGTACTATTCTTAATCATCATTGCATCAATTATCAATAATAAAGTTGCATATTTTTGGTAATGCAAATGGGCAATTTTACATACTGGCTGTTAACAACTTGTTCTGAATTTTGTTCTAGTTTGGTTCTTTGATTTGAAAAGGTTGCTGACCCCTGACTTAAGGGGATGGGGCCCTAGTTTAGTGGTAGAGCAGCTGCTTACATGCAGAAGGTCACAGCTTCACTCCATGGGATCTCCAGATAGAGCTGTGGGAAACTCCTGCCCAAAATGTTGGAGAGCTGCTGCGAGGCAGTGTAGACAATACTGAGCTAGATGGATCAAAGGTCTGACTTGGTTTCAGGCAGCTGCCTATGTTCCTATAAGTTCTCAAATCACGGTTCTGAGATCACTTCTGCAAGTTCCTTCAGTACCTGGGAGTACCATTCAATACCATTCTTAAGTATAATTCACTACCATTCTGAAGTACCACCATAAGCACATTTAGAACTTGTCTGTCTAACCGAATTTGGTTGTTTTGTGGACCAGTAGAACCAAATTACCAGTAGATTGGAGGGAGTCCTAGGGTATCTTGACAAAAGTCTTCTCATTACAATTCCCAGTTCTGAAAATGCACATTCTAAGGACCTCCTTTAAAACTTGTTTAGAGAAAAACATAGCATAAAACCAAGTCCAATTTCCATGAACAGTAATAAAATACTATCAAATGGATTTATTTTATTATAAACCGCTGCCAGTTGGCTGTTGAAAGACGCAGAAAGTACTTCGTTAGAACGACTTCTTTTCAAATCAAACGCTGACAAGTCTACTCACCACACTCGCACGTATCTCCTAAATACCTGATACACAGCTTACCCCGATTGTCCTGACTCTAGCATCAAACACTCGGCTTTGCCTCTGCAGATCTTTATAACGCCTCCGCTGGAGTGCAGACGCCTCGGCCAAGTCTTCACGATGATCATGTTTAGGCATCCTTAGTTAGTGGTAGTAGCGGGTCTCTTGCGGGGGACGGGTCCAAGTGAAAAGATCTGCAAACAGCAAAGAAAAACGGTAAGTTTGCTTTGGGTTGGGGAAAGTAGAGCACAGTTAATTGAAAGGGGGTGGGGGAGATGACTCCGCCAAACGACGCTTCCCTCGGCAGTCTAGATACTTGGTACTACAATCGATGTCAACAACACAGGGTTGCTAAGAGACGTAGGCCACGCCCCTTCTTTCCAGAGCCTTCCATTTTGTTCTAAAAGAAATCGCTTCAGTCTCTCCATTCAACTAGTTCATATTCGCTACTACTTCTCTCCCGCACTATTAGTCACAGAGAGAGAAACCGGATCTCTTTTTACCGCTGCACTGCACTCACACCGTGCCCAGCTTTACTGATTACGGACTAGTCCATAGAATTCAACATTTTAAAGCGCAATGTGTCTGCATGCAAATTAATGGAGTATAAAACTTCATACGCTAGAATTGGTCTGGGAAGACTGACTTTTGCAGCAACCCCAGGAGGGTTTTATTATCGTGTACCGTACCCCCAGCCCAGGCCGCTCCTGTAATGTTTTTTGGGCGGGGGGGGGCCGCTGCAAATCCAAACCATCCTTTGCTCCACCTTTAAGCAGAAATAACACCGGACAATGTTAACACTGTAGGGCTGCTATAAGTCACTCTCAACAACAGCCCCCGCCCAGTACCACTAAATACCTTATTTACCCGATTAGGACTCAGAATTTAAGACGACCCTGTTTTCTTACATCGAAAAACTTGAAAAAAAGCCTAGTTTTGGATTCAGATACATAATGACAGTATGAGATGGTCAATTGTATTGGCACTGGCAAGGCTTTTTTTTTTTTTTTTTAAACAAACAAAAAAAATCTTCACACAAAATATGACCCGATTTTAAAACACCTGTATTTGATGCTGCATTTCTGGGTGGACACGCTGCTGTCCTCCGACCGCTACACTAAAATCCCGGATTCCTCCCATGTTTTCTATGGACAACTTTCAGTACCATTAAAGAGTTGAAGGGAACCAAAAATTCCCGGTACCAGATAAATGGATGATCTGTGTCCGTCCCTGTCTCTAGGCTATAATACGCCACTCCCCCCCAAAAAACCCACATAGTCCCTACAGTAAATTCGTCCCTTAAAAAAACAGGCATTCGAATCACCCTGATTCATTCTCATTCTCTTCCCCTCCCTCTGTTTGTCATAGGCTGAGGTGTGCAGACTGAGGCTGACTGACAGCTGAGTGGAGGGAAATGCCTGGATTGGGATTGGGTGATCTTGCTCGGCTCTGGTTTCCTCCTTTCTCCGTAAGGGAGCAGGCGCGGTAGTGACTTTGAAACTCCTCTTCCCTCGTCTCCTCTGTCAGGCAGCAAGCGTGGCAGAGCCGACCGCGCGACGGTAAATCAATGTCGTCGTCGTCGTCACCCAGTCACTGGTCGGGGCTGCTGCTGTATTGAGCAGGAGTTTTTAAAAAGGATTAGACATGAACGGTTAACCATGATAGTTGCTCCTTATTCGGAAATTGCTGCTTGCTGTTGGATACAGGGTGCTAGCCAATGTGGATGCGCTGATCCGACGGGTTCTTATCATGTAGCTTTTTATTTGTAGTGATTTTTCATGTGGTTCTTATCATGTGGCCTTTTATTTGTAGTGAGTTATTTTTTGTGGATAGTTGGTCACAATAACTGGATTCGGTGGCTTAGTGTGATTACTTTTTTGGTTCTTCATATTTAACCTTCATATTTAAAGTATTATATCCTTGTTTATTTCCATCTGTTTAATAATTTTATGTAGTATGATCTATCTTTTGTATTGCAAAGCTTTCTTATTCATCATTTCCTTTCATTATTAATTATGGCATTGTTCCTATCTTTTTCTCCTTTGCTCATTATTCATCCAGAGATGGGATACTTAAAGCTTTTGATGGTGGAGAATTTCAAATCATGGCGAGGACAACAATGCATTGGACCATTCAAGAAGTTCACTTGTGTCATTGGTCCTAATGGCTCAGGTAACAAGAGGAAACGGTTCATCCATTGTTACAATCCTATGTTCTCCAGACTGCTGTTGTGATTCTTTCCCATTATTTAGTACCCCAAGCAAGAACCATATCAGATAATTAGGACTATGTGGTTGAAGTCATTGGGTGCAATTTCACGCATCTGCATTGGTTAAAAACCCTTTGAATAGCCCCTTATAATCTAATCTAAATTAAATTGCCATCCTAGAAGTTTTCTGCAAATGTTTCTCATTTTGTGGGAGCAATTGTTGACTAAAATTTTGATGAAAATAAGAGTTTAAAAAATATTCTTGTAGTCCCTAAAATGAAAGCCCTGAAGTCATTCTTTAATAATGTATGAAAACTTAAACCTTCACGCAACTTTCATTTCAGAATTATAGGACTGTTCACCCCATCCCTAATATGGTAGTACCTTTCACATGCAATATGTCCAGTAGATTAATCTGTACATAAATTATAAACTAGTAGCTGCAATCAATGTTCTCTCTAACTTTTTTCATCTATGTGTGGAATGAGTTTTGTTCTGGGCGGTAGTATCAAGACGGTGTGTGCGCACACATGCAATCAGAATGGGGCCTTCCTGATTCAACCTGAGCGGGATCTCAAATTAACTGAGCAGACATTTTAAAAAGTATGTGCATGCCTTGGAGGGCACTCTGGCTGTAACGTGTGGCTTAATCTGTTGAAAAACTT
This sequence comes from Hemicordylus capensis, assembly GCF_027244095.1. Classification (NCBI taxonomy): domain Eukaryota; kingdom Metazoa; phylum Chordata; class Lepidosauria; order Squamata; family Cordylidae; genus Hemicordylus; species Hemicordylus capensis. The sequence continues at coordinate 133,572,374 of NC_069661.1, forward strand.
TTGATTTAAAATGTGCTCCTAACTAGTTTGTCATCAGGTTGCTATTTTTTAAAATGTAATTAAGTAGTTACAAAAATAGCATGTGATAAATACTATCTTAGAAGAGGCAGTCCTTTCTTTCATACACAGGAGGAAATCTTAAATGGTGTTTGTAACAAGTCTCAGTGTCTCTCTCTCTTAGAATAAGCAGGATTATTTTTCTTCAGAACAATTATTCTTACTTATATGTAAATGTTTGCAAATTTAGTCAATCAGTTTAATCTAAGATTTCTTTAAATGGATGGGAACCCTATTATATTCATTACCAAAACAACACAGAATACAAGATTTAGCAATGTGAGCTTTTGGGGTGCATGGTAATGGTTTCAATATTTTCTGTGTGGAAATTTTTATAATTTTGTCTGCAGTTATTATGCTAAAATCCTATCTTGTACTCTCTGCTCAGGATTCATTTAGAAGGGAAGAGAAGAGAACCTAAATTTAGTATTATAATCTAGTAGTGCCTCTTAACTGAGAGGCAAAGGCCAATATGGGAAGCAGTAGGGCTGTTTTCGATTAGCATTCTTAGTGCTCTTACTTTAATTATGTCTTGTGTCCTATGAGAATTGTTGCATTAATACTGTTGGAGAAACTGCCCCTTATTTTAAATATATCTGCAACTAGAGGACAAACAACCTACTGTAAAGAACAGAGGCTTGCAGACCTGTACTAAGTTCTGTGCCAAGGGTTTCTGCTCATCAAAATACAGTGGAAAACTATTTCAACCTGATTCTGTGCTTTAGTTCAATAAAACGTAATTCCAGGAAAATATGCATAAGATTGTGGTCCTAGTGTGCTAAGCTGTCAAAAAATACTGGCCTTGCCCATAATCAAACATAAGAATTCTTGCTGCAGCTATTTCAGCCCCACATCTGGGAAATATTATTATTTATTTGATTTAGTGCATTTATATACCGCCCTGTACAAAAAGTCCCTGGGCGGTCATATATAAACATACAGGAGGTGGTACAGAAGTCATTATTCTTATTCCTTGCATGGTATGAATGGAACCTTAGCTAGTGAGGGGATTTATCACACCATGCAATACATTCGTGAACCTTTCTCACTACGGAATTCATGTGACATCCAGTATTGTGAATGATTTGGGATTGCATTTATCTGCCACGTTTGTGGATAAATGGATGTGGATAAATGTTGTTATCCACATTTGGGCACATGGTAGGGCAGCAGTCAAATGTGACTCCTATATGTGCATTAAAAAATTACTCTCTACGCAGGGTGAACTCTGAAAAAACCATACTCAAGCTCGGATAATCTCTATAATAATAATAAAGAATATTTATATAACCTTTCTCTTAAAAAAAAAAGTCTTAAGCAATTTACTTAGCAAAGTTATAAGAAAAAGCGTTGTGTAGTGGCTAGAGTGCTGGACCAGGACCTGGGAGACCAGAGTTCAAATCCCCATTCAGCCATGAAACTAGCTGGGTGACTCTGGGCCAGTCACTTCTCTCTCAGCCTAAAGTACTTCACAGGGTTGTTGTGAAAGAGAAACTCAAGTATGCAGTACACCACTCTGGGCTCTTTGGAGGAAGAGTGAGATATAAAATATAAAAATAAAATTGCTCTCTGTCCCACAGTCTAAAAATAAACACACAGTAGAAACCAGCAATAGTGGTGAAAACTTAAATAGTGATGAAACTTAAAAGTTGCAGAATAATTTCATCTTGCTCAAAGTCTACATCTTATAGACACTTTTCAGTTGAGAAGCTTATGTATCCATGAAAACTAGCAAATCTAGGCAGCAAATCAGATCACATCAGATACCCAGAGAAAGGCACTTCTGTATTGGATTTCAGGACTTCAGCCATCTCTCTGTCTTTGTGACTCTCTCTTGCTGTTGTTTCTAAGCTGTTTCTTTTGTTTTTTCATGGGTACATAGCTTGCATCAGCCTCTTCCTCTTAATTGGATGGGGGCTGGGAAGAGGCTTGCCTTAATCTATTATTTCTTACAACATTCCAGAGAGAGATTTGTATCCCGAGACACCCATAAACAAGCATATGCTGACTATCATTGAACATGTACATTATCTTGACCCTGATCATACATAGTTTTAAGGCAAATAGTAAAATATAGAAACATATTAATCTAATTTTCCATATTTAAAAAGTGCAATTTTAATTTTTTAATTGAAGGGAAGTCGAATGTAATGGATGCCCTTAGTTTTGTAATGGGTGAAAAGACATCTAATTTAAGAGTGAAACACATTCAAGAACTGATACATGGTGCACATGTCGGAAAACCAGTTTCATCGACAGGAAGTGTAAAAATGGTATACATCGAACAAAATGGGGAAGAGAAAACATTTTCAAGAATTATTCGAGGTGAGTAGCAGTGTTCTCTATTTTTTTTCCAACTGTGTGAGGAATGAGTTTTGTTCTGTCTGGGTGGCAGTATCAAGTTAGTATATGTGCACATGCATTCAGAGTTGGGCCTTCCTGATTCAGCCTGAGTGGGGTCTAAAATTAACTTAGCAGACGTTAAAAAACAGTGTGAGCGCATGCACACATGCACGCCTTAGAGGGAATAGGCATTTAATAAGTAACTGCATATGGTTTATGTTGAAAATATAAATGACCTAGTCAAAACATGGTTTGATATCCTGGCTTGTAGGGATTCCTCAAACCAGTTATCCATTTCTGATGTTATCAGAACAGTTAATTTATATAATTTAATATGCTGATATTAGGTGCAGTCATGTAAAAGCAAAACTGGAGAACATCTTAGACTATTTTATTTAATGGCCCAGTTCAGATATCGCAATCCTGGTCCAACAAACTACGAACTAGGAAAAGACACTTGCCTCTCTGTTCCCATCTCCCCCTCACTTCTCTTTTGCCTTAACTTAAAATTTGTGTACCTTAAAAGAGTCGAACATGGAACCAACCAGAGAAAAAGTGACCCTTGGCTTAATCCTGAGTGGTGCTCAGGACCTGGTGTGAAATGTCAGTGTCATGGAACCAATAGGGAACGGACACCATAATGCAATCAAATTCAGCATATATGCAAGTGGAGAATTGACAAGGGTGTCTAACAGGGACACTTCTGACTTCAGAAGAAAAAAGTCTAAAAAATGAGGGGATTGGTGAAAAGAAAGCTGAAAGGGAAAGTCAGAAGGTCAGATCACTCCAAAGCACATAAAAACACAATAATAGAAGCTCAGTTAGAATGTTTATATATATAAAAAGAAAAGGTACCACCAAGTCCAGGAGAATACCAACATAGCTAACAAGTAGGGTCAAGGAAGCTATAAAAGGCAAATAGACTTCCTTCAAAAAATGGAAGTCCTGCACAAACAGAAAGGAACACAACTCTGGCAAAAGAAGTGTGAGGCAAGAAAAGATGAGAAAAAGAGTTTGAGGAACATATGGCTAAATACATCAAGGGGAATAATAATAACTTCATCAGAAACAGAAAACCTGCCAAGGAGGTAGTCAGTGCATTAGATGGCAAGGGAGTGAAAGGGATGATTAAGGAGGATGTGGAGGTTGCAGAGAGGCTGAATCAATTCTTTGCATCTGTCTTCATGGCAGAGCTCTTCAGGGAAGGAGACTGGCTGAGATACTGCACTCTCAAGTGTACCTGTTTGCAGGGACCCCTCCCAGCTTTTCCAGTAGAGGATCATACCAAAGTTTTGAATATAAAACAATGTAAACATCTAGCAGATCTTGTAATGTAAACCTCAGAATCAGGAAACTGGTTTGAACAATCCATGCAAACCAGGATATAAAATCCTGCTTTAATTCTGGTTTGATATCCTGGCTTATAGGTATTGTTAAAACCAACATTTTTTAGATAGGTTGTCCTAGGAAACTATAATTTAACACCTCAGCAAATATTAAGTTAAGTTGCACAAAAAAAGTGAGGGGACACACAGCTTATTCCCAGTTCTTTGGACTGGAATTGTTACATGTCTTGGATTTCCTAGGTCAAATGTAAAGATAAAGAAACAACATCTGTGGATAAGACAACAGAAAGGCAGTTTCATCATTCAGACAATTAAAAAAAACTGTTCAACCCGGGTTTGGTCGCTGTGTGTGCTCCCAATTTCTGGTTGTGTGGAAGCAAGGTAGGAGGAAAAGCTGCCCAGGTTTTCCTTCTACCTTGCCTTTTTAAAAATATGCTTCCACACAATCATTTCAACCCAGGTCTTCCTCCTACCTTGCATCCACATAACCAAAAATTAGGAGCCTACAGGGTAGGACACAGTTTTTGATTGTATGAATGACCTCGTTATATAGTAGTGATTGGAACCTTGCAGAAGTTGTTTGCATATAATAGCAGTCCCTAAATTCTTTGCTAAAATTACACATAGTAGAAATTCTTTCTTCATGCCATTTCTCCCAGCACTAAACCCCTTGGGCTGTGTTAGCTTCAGTGAATGTTGCTGGCAGACAATTGACCATTACCAGTCTTCCTAAGACTGTAGACAGTTTGTTTCACACTCTTATGTTTGTGAATGACTGTCTGCTACTATATGTTTAGTCTTCAGTAAGGTGTTGCTGCTTTTTTAGTGAGAGAATGCTAGCTGAATCCTGTTTGTTGGCTGAGGGGAGGGGGTAAGCTTGGTGTAGCCAGCCAATCAGGAGCAGAGGAGGAGGGCCTTCACCCTCCTCCCTTTTGGCAGAGGAGACATTGTTGAGGATGTGTCAGCAATCCTCAGATGACGAACAAATAATGCAGCTAGAGTGTGGGGAGGCAAGAGGGCTTTGAACCCTTCAAGTATCTCTAGGGGTAGGAGCACCCCTGTTTGGGAATTCGTGCTGTGGTAGGCCATATCAGATTCACAAGCAAGACACTTAGAATCAAGGCCTTGGTTCATAAATATGTAATTCCAAAAAACCCAAAGTGCTAATAATCTATTTTTACAACTGATAATTAAGTTATTTTATAATTTAAAAGTATGTGGTACTTATCTGCTTATATTAGGATTGATTAGGATTATATTAGGATTGCATGTCTTGAGCAGTAGAATTTCTCTCAAACTAAACAGATCGCATATTAATTCTGCTCTTTCTTTCAATATTAGGCAGTGGTTCCGAGTTTCTTTTCAATGACCATGTTGTCAGTCGATCTCTATATACGAAAAAACTTGGAGAAATTGGCATTATTGCTAAGGCAAGAAATTGCCTCGTTTTTCAGGTAAATGTTTTGCATTTATAGATTATTATTAACGGATACGTCATGTCAGGGTTTTTTTCAACCAAAGATACCCTGTCATATCACTAAATTTGTCCCAGTCCCTAGGAAGAAGCTGAGAGTACAAGTGGCCATGCAGTGACATCGTGTGTCCAGAAGCATCATACTGCTTGCTGGGTTAAGTGGGCACTGTTTGCTGGTTTATCATACTCTCTTGGTTCTTCCAAGAACTTGAGATGTGTCCATACCCATCATTGGCACAATTGTGGAACAATTATGTACTTCTGCCCTGTCCCTACTACTTCTATAGCCCTATCCAGAAGGGCTGGATTAGCTTCATTGTTGTAGTCTTTCCTATATTACATAGCATGTATTTAAGTCCTATTTAAAACTGAAGGAATATGACTGAGTTCACAGGCCACAAAGGTTGGCACAGGTTGACATCTACCAGGTCCTGCATGCCTGCAAGGAGCCATCTCCAACCAGAGCCCCCACCCCACCCCACCCAGATAGTGACAGTTCTACTGTCTCTGCTGTTAGTGTGCTTCTATGGGTTGTGTGTTTTCACATGTGCACTCGAGCAGCAAAATTGGAGGTCTGTATCATGGCTTGGTTTAGTTGTGCCTGTGCCAACAAATCAGGTGGTGCCATTTTCAAGTTGGAAAAGAAAGTGTTGTCACTGCTCAGTGCAATCTACTGCAACACTGTATTGCCATTCCCCCTGCCTCCTTTGTTTAGCATTGACCAGGGAAGGATGCCGCTGCAGTGCAATGTCATACAGATTTTAACATGGAGTGAGTGGTTTGAGGCAGGATCATTTAATCGTGCGGGGGGTGGGGTAACTCATCTGAATCGTCCCTCTACGTACATTCCAAAACCCTGTCAAAGCATGTGTAGAGGGGTGATTCAGCTGAGCACCCATTCATGTGATTAAAGGATGCATTGAGACCATGTCGGTATGTCAGCACGCAAACGTACAGAGGACCCATATGGTGGCGATGTCAGGGCAGGTGTGCTCTCACTGAAGCCCTGTTGTTATCACACGTGCAGAGTTGTGTTCATCTGAAGTGGCCATCGGAGGATTGTGGTGGGTATAACCTTTTCCCCAGTGCAGAGCTTGCAGAAGCTCTCCTGGGAAAGGAATTGACTTATGCAGGCAATATGAGACACGACAAACCAGACAAATCCCCAGAGATGCAGCCACATTCACAAATGGAACCTTGGTCATCTGTGTTTAGCTTGGATGGACAGAAGATGTTGATATTGTGTGTGCTCGAGGACAGCTGATGGGGAAGGGGGGAATGCGACAGTTGTGGGAAGCTGGCTTGTAGAATGCACTCAACCAGCGCCCAGACCTGAAATTATTGCCTTTAGATCAGGCACTGTGTGTCCATTCAGCTGTCATGCTGAGAACTGAGATGTTGTAGATGTTGAAGAGCACTGGAGACAAGACCAAACCCTGTGAGACCCCACAAGCCAATGCCCAAGGAGTCGAGCAGTAATACCCCAGCACCACATCATTAGTGTAGAGTTTGAGATGTTCATTTTTCTTAGTTAGCAATTCATATTGCTACGTAGGTAGGTATTCCTATTCACATAGGAATGCACTGAATCTCCACATGACTGTTGGAATGCATTAAACCCAAAGTGATTGGTTCCTTATACCTTGGTTTTTAGGGACCATCCACAATGACCAAAAAAAGAAGAAAAAGCCTCAGAGTAAAAAGCATATTATTAGAAACCAATGCATTTCAGTGGCCATTTTCTGTTGTTTGTTTCAGTATGTCCCTCACAGAATAAAGCTATAAAAGCTTGTCACTTCAAATGCATTGGGATTGGGTGGATCCTATTAAGTGTTCCCTTGAACACTCATTTTGTGGATTAGAAGGGCAGACTGTAAAGCAAGGAAGAAAGTCATCTCAAGGCATTCTTATGGTAATTTGGAATGGCATCTCTCTCTTTAGAATATTTATATCCTGCCTTTCTAGTTCACAAACTGAGTCACTCCCAATGGCATTTAGCAGGATCCAACCCATTCCAACGCATTTCAG